>NC_055996.1:136365819-136677214 GCF_018446385.1 Zingiber officinale | reverse complement strand
GAGGCGGAGGAGGAGGCGGAGGTGGATGAGCCGCTGCGGCCGCAACGGCGATGTCGAGCTCGGAGTCAAAAAGGGCTTTTTTGCTGGGATCTGAGAGGACAGCCCAGGCATCAGATACGAGGTTGAAGGCAAACGATGCCCCATCGAGGTGGTTGCGATCCGGACGGAGGAGGAGCGCAAAGCGGCTGTACTGGCGTAGAACGGCAGAGGGCTGACGGTCAAAAGGGGAGGAATAATCGAGCTGAAGCACGGCGTACCAGTCCACATGGTTGTTCACGCGGATCTGGGAGGCGAGGAGGACGTCGGCAACCGCGATGACCTGATCGGCCGCACCGCCTCCGACGAAGGGATCCGCCTCCGCCGCGCGCTCCGCGAAACGCTTGCACCCTACGAGATCCCGCGCTCGGAGTAGCCTCTCGGCGATCTCGAGCCACCGGGCCGCCTCCTCACGGCCACCCCCATCGGCGCTCATGGCTGATCTTTTCGCCGGGAGTTGCGAGGCTCACCGGAGATCTCGTGTCGGAAGTAAGACTGAAAACTTTCCGCTACTTTTATGTTTTACCCGAAGGATTCTTTCCTGGTAAAATGACAATAATAGACAGAGTCCCTCGTTTTAATTGGGCTTAGGTAATGGGAAAATTTAGTCATTTCAGTAGGATGGTCCTGTGTCAGATATTGGGTACATTGCGGGTAGTGAAAAAAAATTATACTTTAAAAAGCTTAAAGTTTTCATTTCGGTCCGGACCTTATCGTCTTCTGTTTTTACAATACTCCCAAAGTTTCAATTTATTATCATTTTGGACTCAAACTGGACTATAAGGATGACTATGGGACGGAACGGGATGGAATGACACTGGAGCATATTTATCATCTCTATTTTCATCCTCATCCTTAGGGCTGTAAATAAATTGAGCTGAGTCGAATTTTAAGGTATTCAAATTTATTTGATAAGGTAATCAAGTCGAGTCAAGCTGAGTCGAACTTAAAATGAATCAAGTTTTTGAAATGAATGTTTAAGCTTGACTTAGTTTATTTTTTATGAGCTTGAGCTTGTTTGAAACTTGGCTTGAGTTTGGTTCATTTAGATGTTATCAAGCTCTCAATTTAAATTTGGCTTGAGTTTGGTTCGTTTAGATGTTATCAAACTCTCAATTCAAACGTGTTTGATTGATTATTGAGTTTGATAATTTAAATTTATTTTTTTTATTTATTTTATTATTTATTTAGCATATTGAAAAGAGTTTTTATTAATGAATATGATTCATGAATAACGTTCGTTGTTCATGAACAACGTTCGTTTTTCACGAACGTTAACAAGTTGAATATATATGTGTTCAAACTTGTTTATTTAACTTAACGAGATGTTCAAACTTATTTGTTTAATTAATCTTATGTATATTAAACGAACATAAACAAGTTCTTATCAAGTCGAACACCAAGCTTGCTCACGAATACTTGGTTCATTTACAGCCCTACTCATCCTGAATTACCTCTCCGTCCCATCCCCAATTATATTTATCTAGAAATCCTTATTCCCGACTCTTTTATCCGAAAATCCCTATTCCTAACTCTATAAATTTTCATACCTATCTTTTTTTAGGGTCGGTGTGACTAACAAGAGGGGATGAATTGTCTACACTATAATAACAAATAAACTTTTCTCCATCTTTTAAAATAATGATATACTTGTATAAACAGAATTAATAAACAAAAAAATAAGAGGATACCGATTTTTTATTTGGTTACAACCAGGAATGTTGTTAATTCAAGACTCTGAAATAATACAATTCTTCTTTCATCATAGGTGGAAAAACCTCTTACAAACGTTGGAAGCACACAAAGTAGTAGAACACTTTAAAAAAACTCGCATATCAGTTGTTCTAGACTATTAGGATCATGGCTATATTTATAGTCTTGTTCGAGGCGCCTGAAAGGATTCCAGGTGCATGGAAGAGGATAAAATTTTATCCCTGTCAGAACGGCTCGCGTCGCGTAGAGTTTGGCTAAGTTTTCAACTCCGACCTCCCGAAACCAAAAAGTCAGCCTTCATTGACTTTTTGGTCCGGATTTTCTGGTCCGGTTCCACTCACTTGAGTCCAGGTCTTCTACTCAGGCTCCACTCGCTTGAGTGATCTCGGCCATCCGGAATAAGGTCCACCCAAACTCAACTTTCAGGCTTCGAGCAATCTTCCGCTCCCACTTCTCGTCACTTTCTTCTTGTCCGTCCGCGTACTCTTCCGCAGTACCTCGTCTCTCAGACGCAGCAAACCCGTCGGCTCTCTTCCGTGCTGTCTTTCTCGCTAGCAGCGTCTTTCGCTCGACTTCCTGTGCTCCTAAGTTCCTGCACACTTAGACACAGGGGTTAAATACCAAGATGACCTAACTTGACTTAGTTGATCACATCAAAACTACCTTGAGGTATCGACATCTTTATCCCCTTTTCATCCCGAAAATAAATTTAAAAGAATATGACATGTACTTAGATGATCAATAAATGTTCTAATTAGATGATGTAAAATTATAACAAACACGTAAAATTATAACAAACACGCATATCAAACAAGGAAGAAGAAGATAAAAAAACTTAATTATTCGTGATAAATCAAGATGAACTTTATTTAAATATAGTGGGTGGTATAATTAGAATTAGAACTTAGCTAATGAGATAATATTTATTATTATTATTATTATTATTGTATCGAGTAATTTTCATCGCACCCCGGGTTCTTCCGCGTCTCCCATTATCAGGACGGATTTGTTCCGTAATAATCCAAATCCGAACATGAAAAATTCTACAAATCCGAATCCGAAAAAATTATCAGAACCCGACCCGATTTTCCCCGCGGTCCCGAACCGTGGGTAAAATTGCCATATCAGTTCTGACACAACATCCGACGAGTCGCTTTGCAGTTCGCCTTCTGTCCTCAACGCCGCTTCGCCGCCCCCGCTTCTCGTCGGCAACCGCAACGCTCTTCTGGCTCTGCGCGATTCAGGATCACCCACCGACGGTACGCTCTTTCCTATGTTGTCCGCCCAATTAGCTTCCTCATTCCTTGTTACACGGGTTTTCCAACAGCGAGAAAAAAAAAACCTAGGGCAAAGCAGTTGCTTGTTTTGCTCGGTCGGTTTTTGACGACGGTTTCTAGATCTAGGTTTGTTCTGGCTTAGGAATGCCTGTATGTTTTATAGGAACATGCATTCTCGATGATTTTGATTCTCAGATACAAGGTTAGGGTTTTGCCATGTTGTTTTCGTGTCTTCTATCTGAGCTTGCAACAAATTCATCTGTGGAGATTAAGATCATATTCATACAGATCCCTGAGTAACAACTAACATGGTCATTGCGTTGGACAATGCTTAGACGACAAAGGTTAATCAAAAGTGATAAGAAGTAACATACACCAATTCGAAAAGCACTTCTTTTGAATGTGAATTTCTTTCAATCAGAGAAGAAACCATTTGCTTGAGTTATAGAATTACTTTATATTTCATCACACTTGAAGCCAATTGAAACCAAATATTACTAGAGGAAACTTAGATAAGAATTGAAAATAAATTGCTTAGGCAATTTCAGATTTCATCTGCCATATTAAATATTGAGTATCTTGTAATTGCTTTAGTTTGTTTGATATTTTGCAGCTCAAATTGTTCTTTGTCAAGTGGGATTGTGAGAGTCAATTTCATTCATACAAATGGCAAAGCTAATCTCAACCAAAATCCTGAGAGCCATGACAAGTTCCTTTGACAATGCAAAGGTAAGACTCAACTCAAAGCCTCTGCCCGGTTGGAAATGCACTCGATATGTTTAGTAACATGAATTAGAATAGTAATACAGCCAGAGTCAGAACAAATCGTCATGTTTTTGTTCTTGGAAATGCAAACTTTGTTTTTCCACAAGTAGAATAAGCATCTGGTAACAACATTGCAACTTTATTTTTTATTCAAATGGAAGTTTTACTTTCCCCATTAGGAGCTAATTATTTATGAATATGTGACTGCAACATGTACTCGGCGAGGATAAGGGATTCTTCCATATATTCACTTAGTAACGTGGATTTACATACTCTTGAATCTTGATATTAGTAAATTATGATCATCCCTATTTAGCACTAAACTCATGGCAAGCTTCTATCTTCTGTTTCATCTTAAATAGCTCATGCAGGTCATAGGATGCCAGGATCATCATCTAAAGCATTATAGGTTTTCATTAGGATCTAGAGTAAAATAATAGAATTTTGCAATTTAAATTCTACTTTTTATGTGGAATGGTGAATATCCCACAATGTTCTTAGTTTATCTTCTCATAATTGCTTGTTCATAGGGCTTAGCATTAACCATGTGGATGTATGACAATCAATGGATAAATGTCATTTCATTCTCGGTTTGTAAAGGATTGATTCCCTGTGCGTATTTGTTTTTGGCTTTTTTAAATGTTAATCCAACAATTGATACTGACATAAATTCAAATTTACAGTTCACTTTGCAACTTCCTTTTAGTCTTATAATATTTTGAAGAGGATATCTGGATTCTGCTTATGTAGTTCTTTACTATTTTTATACACAGAGTGGATTTGGTCCATATTGTCTCCAATACATGACATACTCAACCAAACAAAATGGCGATTCTGATTTTTCCACCTCTACCACATACCCAACGAAGATAACAAGCGATGCAGATACACATGAAGACTTTCAGCCATCCAACAAAAGGACTGGCTCTTTGCTGGATATCGTGGAGAAGGTATTTATGAGGTTTTCTAGATACCTTTTTTTAGCAGACACTCAACACAGCACATGGATCGATTTTTTTTTGTAAAAGCCTTTTACAATTGTTTTCAGGATGTGAAAGAAAGTCCAGTGATGATATATATGAAGGGTCTGCCGGATGCACCTCGATGTGGATTCAGTGCATTGGCTGTGAAGGTCTTACAGCAATATGGTAGGCTACCTTGAACTCATTTGAATTCTAAATGAGAATATGAGGTTTCTACTCATTTAACTTCGTAATTTTGCATTTTACGTCATTTAAATTGATGCTCCAGGTGTTCCTATTAAGGCTAGAGATATTTTGGGAGATCTTAAGCTCAAAGAAAGTGTGAAGACTTACACGTAAGTTCGCAGCATTCTAACTTTAGTAGATCTTCCCATATGGATACTTATGTTGTGCATTTGATGCCCCTTATTATTTTGTCATTTAATGGTAATTTGTGCTCTATTTGCTGGAACAAAACAAAGAAGTTACCATTTATTCTGTCACTAGTATTGTTAGCAATGACTAGGTTATGTGAATCTTACAGAAGGTTTTAAATAATGCTGTAGCTCTCTAAAACATACACTTATTCAAAGATATAACCTCTGTTCTTCATTCTTAACCAGAATTTCTAGTTTGAGAAGTCACTTAGGTCACCTGTAAATTTGTACTTTTCTGGATAAGTTCTTTATTGACAAAAAGTGAATTTGTTCTTGGTTCAATCTACTATCATATTTTTCTTTTATTCTTCTTCTTCTTTTTCAGCAATTGGCCCACATTTCCTCAAGTGTTTATAAATGGAGAGTTCGTTGGAGGATCAGACATCCTTCTTAATATGCATCAGGTGAATGGTTACGCACACTTCTAAACCTAAACAGTTTCTTCGTTCACTTCTTTTGCTGAGTTACATGTTCATTATCCCCAGAAGGGCGAACTCAAAGATTTGCTGGTGGGCGTCAATCCAGACGGCAACCAAGGCAGGACCTGAGAATAAATAAACCAAGTGTTTCACAGTCGGAATTTTTCAAGTGTTTTGTAGCTGGCGGCGGATGAGATGATTCTTTTGTTATCGGCATTGAATCAGACCCCTGCTAAAAGCTCATTTGGCAACATAAAGAAGCTCAACATTCTACCCAGTAACTGTTTAGACTGTTCAACGATGTGGATTTGTAGTGCTTTGTGTCTGGTAACATAAAATAAAATGAGAACACCTGAGAAGTCTTAAATATCTATTTCGTGTAATATTTTACTGTTTACAGGTTGAATATGCATTCTTAAATAATATAATCTCATGTATACACCGTTGAACTTTTTGCAAAACTAAATTGAGTAATAGTTCTTCAAGCCAACAGTTTACTTCCCACTCAAAACTTACACCATTCAGTTTCTGTTTTCTAAATGTATTTTAATCTTAAAACTCCTAATTTAATCATTCTCATTTGAAACGGAATCACAACTAAAATATGGGAAGTGCACAAAATGGTTCTCCATACCAAATTACACTAGCTAGTCACTAAACTCTAATCAATTAAGAGAAACAAATCTATTTTCTTCCTTCTCCTGATTCACACAATTAAGGAAGAGAAGTTAATTCCTCTTCTTCTTTTCTTATACTTGCCCTCCCTTCCCCTCTATCTATCTCTCTTTGTCTTCCCTTTCATTTATTGTATGGGGAAGAAATGGATAAAGATCATTAAGGACAAGTTTGATAGTAATTGAGTGGTATTATCTCTTCAGATGTTATTCAAATCATTGAAAAATACAAATAAGAGTTTCAAGAAGAGGAAGACATCGCCCTCGGACTGTTATTGCAATGGGTCATGTGGTAGTGCTCCCTTCCCGTCCCGGGTGAGGGTTATACCTTTTGCTGCAAAAGAAGGGGAAGATATTTATCAATTATCATACCGCAAACAATATCAGAGAGAAAAAGTCTAGAAATTGATGCAATCCTAGTTCTCCAAAACTCTACTCTATAATTCTGATAGTGTCAAGGTTTAAAACAAGGTTACCATGTGCAGGAACTCATAATAAAAATCAAAACAAGATCCAATTTTACCATGTGAATTAGAGGAAATTGAATATTGATTGGACAAGAGAAGCAACTGATCGAGAAAGGGCATTACTCTTTGATGCGGCGGCTACCGCCGCTGCTTCTGGTGCTGCGAGGAGGCGATGTCGAGGAGAGATCGGAGTTTAGCGAGGGCGGAGGTCTTGTCCGGAGGGCACTTGGACAGCGCAACGTGGAGAGACTGTATGGCGTCGTCGACCTTCCCAGCGGCAAGGGAGGCGCATGCGGCCTTGTACGCCTCGTCGGCGACCTGCCTATCGTAGATCGGAGCCGCCTCGGCCGGACGATCCCGATCGGCCTCCCCCTCGGACGAGGAGGAGGAAACGGGGAGGCGGACGGCGGCGGATGTGGCGCGGGCGTACTCGAAGGCGGCGATAGCAGCGTCGATGTCCGCCATGAGGGCTTCCGGGGACGAAGAAGGGAAGCCCTTGACGCTATCGAAGACGCTCCACGCAATCGCACGTTCCTCCTCCCTCTCGTCGCCATCGCCGCCGCCGAGGCCCGAGCTCATCGATGTGGTGGGATTCGAGCAATTTGCCATCGGAGAAGACTCAAATTAGGTTTTCTTATTATTTTTCAAGGGAATTTAAAATAATTTTTAGAATTTTTAAAAACTTTAAATAATAATTAAAAATATTAAAAAAGAGTGATTAAGGAATAAGGTAAACTTTATGAGCACAGATCCCTTGGACTGGTCCAAGGGAGGTACCATTTATATTTACGATCAGATTGTGGTCATGATTCGATCGTAAATTTTACGATTTTTTTTGGATTCATTGTCCCCATCATATTATAGTTTTTGTTCGGAGCGGGCGGCCGCAGGCCGCTTGGAGATCTCCGGTGGTGAATAAGTGGTCAGGTTATTGGGCGCCGAGTGAGGATGTCCTCCGACCGTCCGCTCTGAACAAAAATTATAATTTGGTGGAGACGGTGAACCCAGGAAGGAATCACAACCATTTGCGGCCGAATCGCGACCACAATCCGATCGCAAATACAAATGACACATCCCTGGACCATAAAAAGTGGTCCAGGAGATCCTGCCTCAAACTTTAGGGATGACTATGTATGATTAGGGTCGGATTCAGAAACGCGGTGAGCCCGACTCGGTTCATACGTTTTTAAAAAATCTCAGTTAACCTCATTAACTATCTATGAGGTAATCGGTTAGGTCTCATGAAAATTTATCACCGGTTATCAGGGTAAATCGGGAAGCGCACATGGCGATCAATCCAGAAGCCCAGCATCCTTTAGTTACACCCCTTATTTAAAGAAAAAATTCTTACAAATATATCATAATTTAAATCGTAAATATCTAAATGACAACTTAAATGTCCTACCGCGACAAGGACAGGTTCATACGTTTCCAACACTCAGCTCAAAACGAGTCAAAGGAAACATTTCGTATCATTTAAATTTAACACTAATTTTCCAAAAACAAAAAAAAAAAGAGGAAGATTTACAGTGAATTCAATAAGAGAACTTAAATTAATCGTATAAATTAAATCAATTATCTATTCCTAATTAAAAAAAATTGACAGATATCATCGTCTTCGTCGATCATGATCACGTCCCACGGCGGCTCCATTTGCAGATCGGCGAGCTCCGCCGCCAGCGGCGGCGGATTATTATTAATCGGCGCCGGCAGAGAGGCGGCGGATGAAGGCGGTGAAAAATTAAGCTTGGCGCGGGGGCCGCGGAACTCGAGGGCGGCGCGATCGTACGCGCGAGCAGCCTCCTCGGCGGTGTTGAAGGTGCCGAGCCACTTGCGCGCGGCCCGCCGTGGGTCGCGGATCTCCGCCGCCCACTTGCCCCACGGCCGCTGCCGCACGCCGCGGTACTTGCTCTTCCTCTGTCTTCCACTAATTTTCGGGGCCTTCGCCGGCCCTCCGCTGCTTCTAGCTGTGGTGGTGGTCGTCGTCGTCGTCATGCCGTCGAAGAACTCGCAGCCGAGGCAGCCGTCGATGCGGCAGAGGCGGCAGGGGAGGGCGAGGAAGATCAGGTCGGAGGGGGAGGCGGAAGTGCCGGAGAGGACGTGGACGAGGGCGGAGACGATGATGGAGGTCTCTTGCTCCGGCGAGAAGCGGGAGGAGGACGGCGGTGGCATGGCCGGCGCAGGGCGGTTTTGGAATGGGAGCGGGAAGTGAAAGTAGCAGAGATTATAAAGTGGCGGCGAGGGAGAGGGTTGACTCACGCGGACAGGAATGAAATTCCAGAACTACATCTGTCCGCCAACTGGATAAAGTAGCAGTAGACCACACGTGGATAATTAGAAGGTTAAGAAAAATCAAAAATAAATAATAAATACTAAAATAAATAATTTCTCCACGAGTAAAACTGGAAAACTAGAAAACTACAACCGAATATTTCCAGTTAATATTCTAGAGGATTCTTTCATTCAGATTTGACGTCACAGACCAACTTCTCAGTGTGCGCGGATTTTCCTCGGCGAAGAAGGTCAAAATACTTCTAGAAGCAGTAGCAATAAATGGGCCTGCGGATGTCTCGGCCCAGTCGGCAACATTGGGTCGAGATAGTCTTCTTATTGGGCCTGTAGTTTGCTGGCCCAATAGAAATACAAAAAATTTATTGCAGCAGCAGTGGATGGAAGGAGGAAAGTATGAAGTAAACTCCCAATTGCTTTGCGAATCATTACATCATATAGAGTAAGATTATTGTAGACTACTGCATTATTGATGTGAGCAGAAATAGAAAGTTATATGGAACTAATACTGCAATCTCCAATCTAGGAAGGTTGATCAGACACTTGACACGAGAAGAAAAGTTCAAATGGATTAAAGAATTGATCGAATATTTGGTGAAGAAGTCTCAGTAGGTCAAGGTTGACCGGATGCTAAGCATGAAGAAGTCTCAACAAGTCACGGTTGACCGGATGTTGGGTTTAGGAACTTTGGACTTGAGTTAATCAAGACAAAGAGGGGTCAATCAATCAACCGATTGATTGAATCGTAGTCAAATTGATCAGTCGATCAATTGGAGGTATGCTACGAGTGAAGACAGGCTCAATCGATCGGTCAATCAATTGGAAAGCGATGTCGCGAGCATAGAAGGATCCTCAATCGATCAGTCGATCGATTGGGCACCGCCAATCGATCGAGCGATCTATTAGGAGTTGGATTTCTCGTGCGGATACGAGAAAGCTAAATCGATCGGTCGATCGATTCAGGCTTTTCTAACGAGAGCACAGAGACGCTTTGAATCTATCGATTCAAGCCCCCCAATCGATTTGGATGTGACCGTTGCACAGGATGTAGGTTTTGGATAACTGAGATCACTAGGATCTGACGTGGCAATCAATTGGGAGAATGTCCAATCGATTGGGAGCCCTAAAAGTGTAGATATAAAGGCGATGACGAGTTCTAACACAAAAAAAAAAAAATCGCTTCTTCCAATTCTTCTCCACCAAGCTCACGACTTTTCCGTCAGTTTTTGGAAGCTCTTGGGGACAAGTGCTGCTACACTTCCAAGGTTCAAGAGATATTCTTCAACAATAAAGTCAAGCAAAAAGAGGTTTTTCATTTGTATTCTTGTATTTTCTTCTTGCATGTGTTGTATTTTATTGTGTGAGTTTGTACGAGGTTTCTCTACCTCTGGTAGTTACCGAGAAGGAGTGTTTTTCATAATGGAGAGTGTGTCGTGTTTGGATCCTTGGATTAGTCACCTCTTATTGAGATGGATACCAAGTAAATTCTTGTGTTAGTGTTGTAAGTTTTGCTTTGAGTTCTATCCACTACATATCATCATCACGAAGCAAGTAAATGAAACGCGACAAGCTATTCACCCACCTCTCCCCTCTAGCTACAAATCGACCCTAACAGTATCCATCAGCGTTCGTGCCAATGCAATATTACCCTTGGTGAATTTCTCAAGAATATTGGTTTTCATAGTAGCATGAGAGAACAGCTTTCTCTCTGAACTCTTGTTGTCTTCTTCGATGCGAAGTCTAACAATGTGTTCTTCCACATTTATCTCCTTTTGCTTGTACTTCAACTAGTTCTTGAAGTCCTTCCAACCGGGTGGCAGCTTTTCAATGATAGCAATCACTTGGAAGATTTCACTCAAAACCATCCATTTTGAGTGAATCTCGTGCAAGATCGCCTGAAACTCCTGGACTTCATTGATCATCATCTTGGAGTCAACCACCTTGTAGTTCATGAATCGGCCCATGATGAACTTCTTGGCCCTAGCATCCTCCGTCTTGTACTTCTTGTTCAGGGATTCCCACAGCTCTTTAGCCGTTATCTTCATACTATACACAACATACAACAAGCCGGCAATACAATTGAGGATGTAATTTCAGCAAAGGAACTCAGAATGAGTCCATGCCTCCACTGCACAGGTGGTTTGTGCATCATCATCGCTCAGCACGCTTGAGAGGGTCCTTGGTCAAGAACCGAGCTAGATTGAGTGTGGTCAAGTAGAAGAGCATATTCTACTGCTACCTTTTGAAGTTCAGTCCACTTAATTTCTCTGGCTTTTCCCTGTGATTGAATGACACAATTCCAATCGGAGCGGAGGGGGCCTTCATGTGTGAAGTCTATTACACCTCAACACTATATTCTATGGTCATAACGATAGAACCAAATCTGATGATCTGTGCATCAACATCCTTAGCACGCTTGAGAGGGTCCTTAGTCAAGAACCGAGCCAGATTAAGCGTGGTCAAGTAGAAGAGCATCTTCTGTTGCCACATTTTGAAGTGCAATCCACTAAATTTCTCTGACTTTTCCCTGTGATTGAATGACACAGTTCCAATCGGAGCAGAGGGGGGCTTCATGTATGGAGTCTATAGCACCTCAACACTTTGTTCTATGGTCATCATAACAGAACCGAATTTGTTTCAAAATTGTTAAGCAATCTGCTGGAGGTTATGGACAATTAGTCAAATTTAAATACATAAAATTAAATTCTATTTATCTGTTAAAATGACCTGAGCTGATAATCTCAAGCTGTCAATAGGGGTTAGTTTCTGCCAAGTGCCGAGTACAGACTGGTTGAGTAGACAGAGAGGCCGAGGGACAGATAAGTTGAGCAGGCAGTATAGTCAGTCGGGCTGTGTGGCAGATCAGATAAAGCCGACTGAGTGGTAGATCAACCGAGTGAGCAGAGCGGTCAAACAGAGAGTCCGACCAGATAGAGCGGTTGATCGGGTAAAGTAGAGTAACCGATCGGGTGATTCAGTCGAGCGGGCTGAGAAGTTCAGCAGTCCGAGAGGCCGAGCGAATGTATGACCGAGTTGCCTAGCGAGTGAGTGATCAAGCGAGTGAGCGGCCGAAGGAATATTCGGCCAGTCGAGTAGAGCAACAGAGCGATTAAATGAGTGAACTGTCAAACGAACATGCAACCGAGCCGAAGAAGAGACTGAGTGAATGAGCGAACGGACGACCGGACAGGCAAATAAGTCCGACCAAGTCAGCAAGCGGCCGCCCGAATAGAGAGCTACATCTGTCCGCCAACTGGATAAAGAAGCAGCAGCAGACCACACGAGTAAAACTGGAAAACTAGAACCGAATATTTCCAGTTAATATTCTAGAGGATTCTTTCATTCAGATTCGACGTCACAGTCCAACTTCTCAGTGTGCGCGGATTTTCCTCGGCGAAGAAGGTCAAAGTACTTCTAGAAGCAGTAGCAATAAATGGGCCTGCCGATCTCGGCCCAGTCGGCAACATTGGGTCGAGATAGTCTTCTCATTGGGCCTGTATTTTTCTGGCCCAATAGAAATACAAAAAACTTGTTGCAGCAGCAGTGGATGGAAGGAGGAAAGTACGAAGTAAACTCCCAATTGCTTTGCGAATTATTACATCATATAGAGTAAGATTATTGTAGACTACTGCATTATGGATGTGACCAGAAATAGGAAGTTATATGGAACTAATACTGCAATCTCCAATCTAGTTCTTAATTATATGGCTGATAAACAATCTTAGGTGTTCTTCTGAAACTATGGTCCATTATGATGTGCGTCGAAAGCAACGTTCTCTTCCTTCCGAGGATATTATGATCCTCATCGGTGTCAATGCTACGAACATCCTAAGTAGAACTGTCTGCAAACACAGTAGAAAATGAGAGACTCAGTAACGATATCCTGGAACTAGGGAAAGCTAAATATCTGCAAATGCATTTACTAGAAGCAGTCGAGGTTTACTCATCTTTGACATGGGGTTCCACAGCATGGGATTTCGTCCTCTTGGCCGCTTGTTCTTCACTTGGTTCTTCAGAATCAATGTCGAAGTTCTGATCAGAGACTTCTGTAGAAAACCATGTTAATTTATATAAGTTTCACAAACTCTGTATCTCTTCTGTAAAGAAATCCTTTTAATAGTAAGATCTTTGTGAGATATTTCATATTTGGTGGGTTTATTTATAAATTGTACATATGAATATGAACAGAACCCGTTTAAGTGATCAAACTTAGGTTCATTAGGTTTCGGATTTACAGTTTATATAAGTTTCACAAACTTAGGTTCATTAGATATTTCCTTCATGATTTACAGTTTATGTTTTACTTTGTTATGCCATGCTTTCATAGAAATTGTTAGACAATCTTTCGGAAATTATGGAGAATTGGTCAAATTTAAATACACAAAATTAAATTCAACTTATCTATTGAAATGACCTAAGCTGATAATCTCAAGTTATCTGCAGGGATTGGTTTCTGCCAAGTGTTGAGTGCAGACTGGTCGAGCAGACAAAGAGGCCGAGCGGGCAGTATAGCCGACCAAGCTGTGTAGCAGATCAAGCAGATCCGATCGAGTGGTAGATCAGCTGAGCGGTCGAACAGAGAGTCCGACCGGGTAGAGCGGTCGATCGGGTAAAGTAAAGAAGCCGACTGGGTGGTTCAGTCGAGCGAGCTGAGAAGCTGAGCAGTCCGAGAGGCCGAGCGAATGTACAACTGAGTTGTCAAGCGAGCGAGTGAGCGGCCGAGCGAATATTCGGCCTATCGGGCAGAGCAGCAGAATGACTAAACGAGTGAATGGTCAGGCGGGCGTGCAGCCGAGCGGAGGAAGAGACTGAGCGAATGAGCGAACATGTGGTCAGATGGATTGAGAAGCCGAGTGACCGAGCGGACGACCGAGTGAGCAAGCAATCGGCTGGACAGAGAGGTCGAACAGGTGATGGATCGAGACCTGCGATGGTCGCAATTTCCTTGAAAGAAATTCGCCCCACCTCTAGATGTGCTTTGAGGTTTACTTGGGTCATCGGGGGCTAGTTTCTGCCAAGTGCTTAGTGCAAACTGGTCGAGCAGACAGAGAGGCTGAGCAGGCAAACCAGCCAAGCGAGTAGTATAGCCGACCGAGCTGTGTAGCAAATCAGGTAGAGTCGACCGAGTGGTAGATCAGCTAAGCGGGGAGAGCGGTCGATAGGATAAAGTAGAGTAGCCGACCGGGTGGTTTAGCCAAGCGGACTGAGAAGCTGACCAGTCCGAGAGGGCGAGCGAATGTGCGGCTGAGTTACCGAGCGAGCAAGTGGTCGAGCGAGTGAGCGGTCGAGCGAGCCGCTGAGCTAGAGACCGAGTGAGCGAGAGATCGACCGAGGGAGTATTCGGCCGGTCAGGTAGAGCAGCAGAGCAACCGAACGAGTGAATGGTCAGACGGGTGTGCAGCCAAGAGGAGGAAGAGGCCAAGCGAATGAGCGAACGGTTGGCGATGGATCGAGGCTTGCAATGGTCGCAGTTTCCTTGAAACAGATTTGCCTCACTTCCAGCTGTGCTTTGAGGTTTACTTGGGTCGTGCATTTCTCAGGATACAATGGCTAACCGTGATTTCCACCAAACACTGATGGTCACGGCAAACTAAGTGGTACCCGACTATTATCACGAGCACTCCACCGAGCAAGAGTTACACGACACAAGAGAAGGGGAACAGAGGTGGAGAGCTACTGCTTCTTTTTTGTATGTGTAACCTTTTTCGTAGTCGTAATCTCCTTATATAGGAGTTCAGGCCAATGAGCAACGTTAATGATCGTTTAATGATCATTATTCGTCAAGCTATGAAATGCCAACGTTTCGCTCAACTGCATTAATCTCTAATTAATGCATCATTACACCCTAAATAAGCAGCAAAAAGGTCTATGTGGTAAAATGTTGGTTATTCTACTTGGATAAATTTTACCTCGACCGATCCAACATTCGGCGCGCAGGTTATGCTCGCTCACGAGTCAACTTGGTTAAGTGCAATTCGGGCCCTAGATTTGCACCCCTTGCGCACCCACGCATGAGAGAGAGCCTCTCCCCATGTATTTGTTCACATCATCAATACATGTGAATCAATATAAACCAACTAAAATACCTTGAAACTTCCAATGTGGGACTAAAGTCTCATTCACAATGAAACATCTTTCCCATTCCACCTCTTCTCCATTAACATCACATATATCCAATAATCCCCCACATGAATGGAAATATAGTATGTGAAAACATTCAGCAGTTGAGTCCAGTATAGGATAAGTAGGTTTTACCCTTTGAACCTTCTCTTGTGAAGATCTGTTTACTTACTGGCTAACAGTAGACACGACGTTCTTGAACTGTTCTGCCATTTGTGCAACCATTGTCAAATCTTACCCAAGACTGTTCCTGATACAACTCAGTTCTCATGAGTGTGTTTGTTCTTGGCCATGAACACATCTGGTTCTGTGAGAAAGCTCTAAGAATTGTACCTTCAATTCTTTTCAAAGCTGTCCCATTTCTTTCTCACATAGGTGATATCTCGAGAGTACCCATCTACTCTTCTTGATTAATAAAAACCCATCGGCTTACTATGATATAGTCACTGTTTTATTGGGTTATCCCCCATAGTATGTCTAGTCAGTAAAAATTAGTTGTCCTTTTGAAACTAGTTCTTGGGATCTCCAGCCAGCATAGGTTGGATGTCCTTTGCACTGATCGCTGACAACTCTCTGTTTAACTCCTTGGTTAATAGATCTGTTAGGTTATCCTTTGACTTCACATAGTCAACAATGATAACTCCCGTTGAGAGTAGTTGTCTAATGATATTATGTCTACAATGTATATGTCTAGACTTCCTATTATACAGATGGTTATATGCCCGACCGATTACTGATTGATTATCGCAATATATGCAAATTGACGACATAGGTTTCAGCCATCTCGGAATATCTTCTAAGAATTAACGTAGTCATTCAGCCTCTTTACCATATTTGTCAAGAGCCACAAACTCAGATTTCATCGTGGTTCTGGTTATTACCGTTTGCTTAGAAGATTTCCAATAAATGGTTGCACCTTCCAAAGTGAATACATATCCACTCGTAGATTTAGAGTCTTTTATGTCAGATAGCCAACTCACATGGTTGTATCCTTCGATCACAACAGGATATCTCATATAATGCAGTCCATATTCACGAGTATACCTCAAGTACCTCAATACTCTTGTTATCCCTTTCCAGTGCTCAACACCGAGATTACTGGTGTATCTACTCAGTACCAAGTCTGGTCATGTACAACTCATTAGGTACATTAAATTTCTAATCACTCGAGAGTACTCTATCTGAGAGATACCTTTATCTTAATTTTTTGATAGATGTTGACTCATATATATCAGCGTTCATGCCAATGCAGTATCACCCTTGGTGAATTTCTTAAGAATCTTGTCCACGTAATGAGACTGACTAAGAACAAGTCCTGCTGTTGTTCTAAGAATTTTGATTCTTAGAATCACATCAGTTAAGCTCATGTCTTTCATGTCAAATTTTGAGTTCAACATATCTTTAGTGAATTTAATTATCTTATCATTACTCCCAATGATAAGTATATAATCTATATATAGGCATAAGATGACGTAATCATTCTCTGTGACTTTCATGTAGACACATTTATCACATTTATTAATCTTAAATCCACATTCCTTCATAGTATTATCAAATTTCTCATGTCATTACTTTGGTACTTGTTTCAAGCTATATAACGACTTCACCAGTCTATAAACCTTGTTTTTCTGTCCTGACATAGAAAACCCCTCAGGTTACTCTATATAGATTTTCTTTTCTAAATCCCCGTTTAGAAAGATTGGGGAATTCGTCCGATCGAGTGACCCATCTGCCAGATCGGCGCGGGGGATACCCGACCCGACACTACGACAGCTCGGCCAGATACCAAGCTTCCGACGCTCAAAAGGCTCAAGTATGGTTGAATGGAGGCCGAGCAGCCGTCCCGCTCGGCCGAATAGCGAACACATCCCTGACCAAGTATCGCTCCCTCACTCGCTTGACAAGACGGAGCCAGGATAGCAGACCATTGGCTGAGCGGGCGTCTCGCTCGACCCAGTCGTGATATCAGCCGGACGACAGATTGGCCGAGCGGCTTCCCCGCTCGGCCTAGTAACGGACAAAAGGAGCAGCTGGTGATATCCTTCTGGGAACTCGCGCTACTGGCAGACGACATGGTCAGGCGGAGGATCGTACGATAGAAGCTTCCGCTGTCTTGTCATAGATATGCTCGGGCTGTTAAGGTATGGTATCAGGGACGCTTTACTAACACATCCTTTCACGGTAAGCTTTGAGAAGCGTGCACGCCTCGACAAGCGTACATGCGCGCTCCCGGGGGCCTGTATAAGGAGCCCCAAAGCTTCATTGGAGATATGTTCATTACTGTAGCTACAGATACGCTGCTGCTCTTTTTCTATTCTCTACTTCATTCGCTTATCGACGGTGACTGACTTGAGCGTCGGAGGGCCATCGTCAGGGAACCCCTCCCTGGCTTGGCACTAACGACTTGTGGTTGCAGGCTTAGCTCGTTCGAGGTCCACGTCATCTTTAGTCTACATCCAGTCAACGTGAGCGTCATCTCCCCAGTGTCCATCGACTCGACTCTCGGACAGGATCAGATGTCTTTACATCCATCTGATGTATTTCGAGATTCAATAGAGCGACTATAACCAACAATACTTTAATGGAAGTTATTCTCGACATAAGAGAATACATATCAAAGTAATCAAGGTATTCTAGCTGTTGGTATCCTTTGATTACCAATCTGGCCTTATACTTATCAATTGTGTCATCTGATTTTACTTTCTTCTTGAAAATTCACTTGCAACCTAGTGGTTTACTTCCAGAAGGAAGATCCACAAGTTTCCAAGTGTGATTTTGCAAGATAGATTCTATCTCAGATGCAATTGTCTTTCTCCGGTGAGGTCCGTCAGAAGAGCTTACAACTTTAGAGTAACTTCGGCGCTCACTTTCCAACATGAAAGTAATAAAATATGATTCGTAGGTTTTTTCCACCCAAGCTCTTTTACTCCGTCTAGGCTCAACCTCAACTGGTCCATCATCTTCTTCACCTTGTGTTTCATATGCCCGTTTTGAGAAGCTACCATCCTCCCGGGTCTTATATGGAAACACATGCTCAAAGAACAAGGTATTTCTCGATTATATTATCGAGTTCTTGTGTATATCCGATATTTATAACTCATACAAAAAAATTGATACGCACTGCTGTTATGTGCATATCCAATAAATATGCAATCAACAGTCTTTGGTTCTATCTTAATCCTTTTCGGATCAAGCACCAACATTTTGGCAAGACACCTCCATATTCGTAAATATTTATAGGACGATTGTCTTTCATTCTACAACTCATAAGGTCTCTTATCTATTTTCTTACGAGATACCTTATTTAAAACGTAATTAGTTGTTAACATAGCTCCCTCATATGAACTCTGATAGTCCAAAGCTTAATAGAAGAACATTTATTATCTCTTTTAGAGTTCGATTCTTATGCTCAACAATTCTATTTTGCTGAGGAGTATAAGGAGTTGTTATTTCGTGTCTGATTCCATATTCAGTACATAACTCAGCGAACGGTGATACATATTCACTGTCTCGGTCACTTTGAACCACATTAATCTTTCTATTAAGTTGGTTTTCAACCTCATTCTTAGAGAGAGCAAATTTCTCTATAGCTTCATCCTTACTTTTGAGAAGATACACATAATAATATTTTATGTTATCGTCTATAAAAGTAATGAAGTATTTGTTCCTATCACATGTTGGAGTACCTTTGAGGTCACACACGTCGGTGTGAATTAGACCGAATGGTTCATTACTTCCTCAACATGTTGAAAGGATGGCTTTATCAATTTTGCTTCAACACAAATCTCACCCTTGTGTTTTGGGTTAAGGTGAAATATAGGTATGTTTTACATAGTTATTAATCTACGCAATACATTATAGTTAACATGTTCTAGTATGCAAAAAAAAAAAAGACTCAAGCATATAAGTGTAAGAGTTTTCATTTTTATTTATCTTAGGCTTAATGGTCATTACATTGAACTTGAACAACTCATCATATGCATAGCCTCTTCCAACAAATATTCTATTCTTGGACAGTACAACTTTATCTGACTCAAAGACAATGCGAAAGTCATGCTTGCTTAATAGTGATCCGGATACTAGATTCTTTCGAATCTCCATAACATACAACACATTGTTCAGTGTAAGGTCCTTGCTCAAGGTCATCTTCAGCACCACTTTTCCTTGGCCCATGATGTCTGAGGTCGCTGAGTTCCCCATTAACAACTTATCTCCATTAACTTTTTCAAAATTGTGGAGCAGCTCCTTATTGCATCAGACATGTCTGGTGGTTTCAATATCAATCCACCATTACCACGGGTTTGAACCTACCAGGTTCAATTCAGAGACCACGACGCAAAGGTCGTCCATTTTTGATTTCTCGTTCAGATTTACCTCTTGCTTCTTCTTCGACTTTCTGCACTCCGAATATTTGTGACCAATTCGGTCACAGCTGAAGCACTTCCCAGAGAACTTCTTCTGCTGATGCCTCCTCTAGGTCCCATCTTTAGGGATGGCAATGGGTCAGGTTCGGGTCGGATTCTATATCCTCCGTCCCCATACCCATCGGGTATAGGATCTCCGATGGGTATACCCATACCCATTAAAGGATCGAATATTTTCTATAGTTTTAATTTTTCTTCTTTCTATCCAAACACTTTACATGAACTATCTTTATGTTTTGGCACAAATTGGAGTTTGGCAAGTAAATTTTGCAATTACACCCAAAAAATTTTGCAATAGCCCCTATTGTAATTGCATAGTTGATGTAAAGTATTAAAATTTTCTTTAATATATGTATATATATTATCTAATCGGGTATTCGGGTCGGGTATCGGGTATTGATAGTCCCTCCATACCCTCCTCCATTCGGGTCGGGTATCGGATCCTCCATCGGGTTCGGGTGAAATTGTCATCCCTACCCATCTTGGAAGACTTGGGGTTCTTCCGTTTCGAGTTTTAACCATGTTAGACCACATTGGCTTTCACAGTAGTCTGAGAGAACAGCTTTCTCTCTGAACTCTTGTTGTCTTCCTCGATGCGAAGTCTAACAATGAGTTCCTTGACATTCATCTCCTTCCGCTTGTGCTTCAGGTAGTTCTTGAAACTCTTCCAGCCAGGTGGCAACTTTTGAATGATAGTAGCCACTTGGAAGGTTTCACTCAGAACCATCCCTTCTGAGTAGATCTCGTGCAAGATCACCTGAAGCTCTTGGACTTGGCTGATCACTGTCTTGGAGTCAACCATCTTGTAGTCCAACAATCGGCCCACAATGAACTTCTTAGCCCCAACATCCTCTGTCTTGTACTTCTTGTCCAGGGACTCCCATAGCTCCTTAGTCGTTCTCTTCATGCTATACATAGCATATAGCGAGTTGGCAAAGCAATTGAGGATGTAGTTTCGGCAAAGGAACTCAGAATGAGTTTATGCCTCTACTACACTAATGGTCTGTGCATCAGTATCCTTAGCACGCTAGGAAGGGTATTCGGTCAAGAATCGAGTCAGATTGAGTGTGGTTAAGTAGAAGAGCATATTTTGTTGTCATCTTTTGAAGTTCAGTCCACTGAATTTCTCTGGATTTTCTCTATAATTGATTGACATAATTTTAATCGGGCCAGAGGGGCCTTCATGTGTTGAGTCTGTTGTACCTCAACACTTTGTTCTATGGTCATCTCAACAGAACCAAATCTGTTTTAAGATGGTTAGACAATCTATCGGAGATTCTGGGGAATTAGCTGAATTTAGATACATAAAATTGAATTCAACTTATCTGTTGAAATAATCTGAGCTGATAATCTCAGGTTCCCAATGGGGGCTAGTTTCTGCCAAGTGCTGAGTGCAGACTGATCGAGCATATAGAGAGGTCGAGAGGGCAAACTGAGCAAGTGGGCAGTATAGCCGATTGGGCTATGTAGTAGATCAGACAAAGTCAACCAAGTGGTAGATCAGTTAAGTGAGCAGATCGATCGAACTGAGAGTCCGACCGAACAGAGCGGTCAATCGGGTAAAGTAGAGCAACTGACCGGGTGGTTCAGCTGAGCAGATTGAGAAGCTGAGCAACCCAAGAGGTCGAGTGAATGTGCGGCCGAGTTGCCGAGCGAGCGAGTGGTCAAGTGAGTGAGTGGCCAAGCGAACGAGTGGTCGAGCGAGTGAGTGGCCGAGCGAGAGAACGACCGAGGGAGCGAGTGGCTGAGGGAGTATTCGGCCGAGGGAGTATTCGGCCGGTCGGACAAAGCAGCAGAGTGACCGAATGAGTGAACGGTCGGGCAAGCTTGCAACCGAGCGAATGAGTGAATGGGCGATCGGACAAGCAAAAAAGTCGAGTGGTCGATCAAGTGAGCGAGCAGCTGGCCGGGCAGAGAGACTGAGCGGGCGATGGACTAAGGCCTGTGATGGTCGCAATTTCCTTAAAATAGATTCACCCCACCTCCGGCTATGCTTGGAGGTTTACTTGGGTCGTCTGTTTCCCAGAATACAACGGTTAACCGTGATTTCCACTAGCACTGATGGTCACAACGAACTGAGTAGTATCCGACTGTTATCACGGGCACTCCACCGAGCAAGAGTTGCACTTGCACGACAAAGAAGGAAGGGAACAGAGGTGGAGAGCGATTGCTTCTTTTTTATTTGTGTAACCTTTTACCTGTAGTCACAGTCTCTTTATATAGGAGCTCAGACCAATAGGCAACGTTAATGATCGTTTAATGATCATTATTCGTCGAGCTGTGAAACGCCAACGTTTTGCTCAATCGTATTAATCTCTAATTAATGCATCTGTTATCGAGTTTTGTGTGTTTTCATGAAGAACGTGAAGACCAGCGAGTGAATCGTCACTTCTTTGTTGAAAACCACCACATTTGATCTAATTTTAGGTCAAATCATGATTGTGTAATTGATTGCCTTGGTCGGACAATGGATTATCAAGCCTAATTATTACCAAGTCCAAAATTACAAACAAAATCATCTGGAATCGATTGACGTAATCGATCAATTGACCTTAATCGATTCAATTAGTTTGGTAATCAATTGGCTAATGAGGATCGAATACGGATCAATTCTTGTCGATTACAAGTTCGATCATAGATGTTTAATCGATTAAACACTTTAAAATCGAATACAAAAATGATTGGAAATGATCCGTCAATCGATTGAGAATTTTTCCAATCAATTAAAAACCTCGAGCCACTATAAAAAAATGTTATTAATCTATTAGATTTTTTTTAATCGATTAACAAGTTGAAATCGTGATAGATTCTATTAGAATTGATCAACCAATCAATTGATACTTTCAATTGATTGGGATTGATGTCTAATCAATCAACAGCCTTAAACTTGAGATAGAACTGACTATCAATGATTTCTAATCGATTAAAAGGTTAAAGGGTGATCGATTAAGATCGTTTTCATGATTAAGTTTGCTTTGTAATCTATTAAAAGAGTGATTTTACATGAAACAGCCCAATGTATGAATGCGAATCGATCGATTATTGGATTACATGATTAAGTGCAATGCATGTGAATCGATTAATGCATTGCATAACTAGATTAAACCCATTAAATAATAATATAATGTAAGTTTCTGGATCAATTGGAATAATAGATTAAAAATGCTTCAATTGATTATTATATGATATTAATTAATAAATCTAATTTTAAAATATTAAAGTTGATTAAATGATTATATGTTCGATTATAGTTTTGAATGTTTTCTTAGTTCTATCTTTAAAATGTACGTCCTATTAAGTTGAACTATTGTATCAGTTAAAAAAAAAATTACCTTATGTAAGTTTAGTATATTTTGTATTGATAGATGTATATTTATGCTAAAAATAATCGGCCCAAAAGAATATTACTTTTATATAAGATATACGTTTAAGTTAACTTACAATTATAAAATAAAATTTTTGTTTTGTTCAGATCATACACAAAATATGTCGTTCCAAAGGAAGACATTATATGACTTATGTGGCTGATTAAGGCTGTTGTGAGTTATAAACTAATATATAACTCATATAAAGTATCATATTATGCGCACAATGAGTTAGGCAAAAGAAGACACATTATGTAGCTAATTAAAGTTTGAGTTAAATGTGTTGGTACCCCAAGGTTATTTTGATGTTATCAAATAAGTTAGGTTAGGTCTTGTTATATTTAACCTTATGTTTAAGTGTACAGGAACTTAGGAGCACAGAGTGTCGGGTAAAAGACGCAGCTAGCGAGAAGGATGACACGAGAGAGAGTTGACGGGCTCGATGCGTCTGAGGGACGAGGAGCTGCGGAAGAGTACGCGGGCGGACGAGAAGGAGAGGCGCGCGACGTTTCTAAGGGATGAGAAGCCAGGAGCGGAAGCTTGCTCGAGAAGGCTGGAAGTTGGGTTCGGGTAAGCCCTATTCCGGATGGTTAAAATCATCCAAGCGAGCGGAGCCGAAGCGGAAGACTCGGACCGAAGCAAGCGGAGTCGAAGCTGGAGGCCCGGAGAGAAAGTCAACAAAATGTTGACTTTCCCCTTCGGGGCGCTTGGAACTAAAATTTTATCAAGATCGACGTGGACTTTGACCGACGCATCGGGGATAGAATTTTATCTCACTCCAAGCGTCTGGAACCCTTTGAGACACCCCGAGCAAGACTATATAAGCAGCCTTGCTCCCAAAGCTTCTAAACAACAAGAAATAGTGCAACAACACTTGTAGACGCTTTCTGTTTTGCTTAGCTTTCTTTTTCTATGCGTCCATTGCTGTAAGAGGCTTCTCCACCTGAAAGAGATTCTTAGTGCGATTCAACTGCTTTGGATTAACAACCTTCCCAGTTGTAACCAAGTAAATCTGTGAGCCTCATCTTTTTAGTTTATCTTTTATTTTTATGCAAGTGTTTGTTTAAGTTATAAGCCGAGGAAGGTACTTTTGTTTGTTTTTGTACAGGGATATTCACCCCTCTAGTCGGACGCCAAGGGTCCTAACAAGTGGTATCAGAGCAAGGACGATTCAGGAGGACTAACCACCGATCGAAGCACTGAATCGATGGACGGACCAAGCATATATCCACCGAAATTCGAGGGGGAGTTCATGAGTTGGAAAAAGAGAATGCAGGTATTCTTTAAAACCGATTTTGAATTACTTTTAATAATGAAGTTCGGTTTTGTAATACCCGAAGGTAAGATAGAATACCAGTGGACAAAGAAGGAGCAGGTCGACTACGTGACAAACGACAAAGCAGAGTTCCATCTGCTGAGCGTCCTACCGGCGCAAGAAGTCCATCGGATCGACCCCTACAACTCAGCAAATGAGCTTTGGCAGAAGTTTCTTGAGCTGCACGAATGGACGTCCGAAGCCAAGCTCACAAGACGGGACTTACTTCGCAACCAGCTCACCAACCTTCGATTTGAAGAAGACGAAACCATTGCACACCTTCACTCGAGGATTAAAGAGCTCATCACCAGATTTTTGAATCTCGGAGAAAAGGTAAGCAACCGAGATTCGCTAAGGTACGCTCTTAATACTTTCCCTAGAAATACGAATTGAGCATCATTAGTAGATGCCTATAATATCTCTAAGGATTTAGAATCTGTTACCTTAGAAGAGTTATTTTCAACTTTTGAAGTCCATGAATCGAGATGTGCAGATTTAAAGAAGGGGCCGAAGCACAATATTGCTCTCAAGGCGAAGATGGATGAACAAGAGTCAGAATCTTCTTTCTACGACGAGGAAACAACGATGATGGTAAATCAATTTAAAAAGTTATTTAAATCTAGAAAATCTAACCATCTGCAGGGTAGAAAGAGAAGAAAAATCATATACTACCACTGCGATGAAGAAGGGCACGTTAAAGACAACTGCCACAAATTGAAGAACAAGGATAAAGGAAAGAACAAGAAGCCCATCCAAGCGAACATGCATAAAAACCTGAAGGCAACATGGAACGAAACATCGTTTGAATCAGAGAATGAGGCCTTATCCGGACTTGCGTTAATAGCAAGCTATCAAGACGACGAAAACGAAGCAAGCTCGTCCGAAATGAGCATCGATGAAGGGGGAGTGTACTGCTACAACGTCATGCCGTTCGGACTCAAGAATGCTAGAGCCACTTACCAGAGGCGGATGAACAAGGTATTTTGACAGCAGATTGACCGTAATATGGAGGTATAAGTCGATGACATATTAATAAAATGTCTCCGAGCTGCTAACCGATACGCAGATATCGAGGAGACCTGCCGAACGTTGAGGGCTTATGGAATAAAACTAAATCCGAGTAAGTGTCTGTTCGGCGCAAAGAGTGAGCGCTTCCTGAGTTATATCATCACCGAGTGTAATCGGGCATTGGAAGAGCTTAAGGAATATCTTAACTCCTTGCCTGTATTAACTAAGCCAATTGTTGGTGAGCCACTCTAGATCTATTTATCATCCAACGAGTATGAGGTTGGGTCGGCTATAGTTAGGCAGAACGACCAAGAGCAATAACATGTATACTTTTTAAGTCATATATTGAAGGATGCAGAGTCTCGCTACACCGGTCTGGAAAAATTAACTTATGCTTTGATTCTCGCCGCTTAGAGGCTTCGTCCATATTTCCTCCCACACTCAATCATCGTGCTGACTAACAACTCCTTGGGACGGGTCCTCAACCCCGAGGTATCAAGAAGACTAATCAAATGGATGGCCGAGCTGAGCGAATTCGACATACAATATCAATCTTGAGAGACAATCAAGGCTCAAGCCTTGGCGGATTTTGTCATAGAGGTCCAGAATGTAGAACTGGAGGCAACGTGGAAGATATATGTTGACGGTTCGTTCACTCGGCAAGGTAGCAGAATCAGCATATTGCTCATCTCATCATGGGAAGACCAGATGCAACTTACCGTTTGGCTTGACTACCGCGCCACCAATAATGAAGCTGAGTATGAAGCATTGATAGCCGACCTACAGGCAACCCGACATGTGGGAGCTGTTGAAGTCCTTATCCACTTGAACTCTCAGTTGGCCGCTCAACAGTTATCCGGGAGGTTCGAGATAAGCAATGCCCGACTCAAGCTCTATGCGGAAGCCTTCGAAAAGCTGCAGACCAACTTTCAGGAGGTCATTATACAAAAGATCCCCCGATTAGAGAACCAGATGGCAGATAAGTTGGCAAAATTTGTCAGTTCGTTATCACCAATCGTCATAGGGCAGCTGATCGAACAGGTCTCGCTCGTGGCACATATTGACTGAATTGAAGGAATGACCTTCCCGAACGACTGGATGACGGCTCTGATAGAGTTTCTGCGATCGGGAGTTATAAGAGAGTCTTCTCCAGGTCCCTACTCAAATGCGTCGGATCGGAAGATGTCAAATACATCTGCGGGAGGTGCACCAATTCCTGCGGAGGCCATCCGAGCGGCCGTGCGTTAGCTCGAAAGATACTCATATCCAAATATTTTTGGTCGACCCTCCAAGAAGACACCGCTTGGACGATAGCCATCTGCTTGTCCTACCAAAAGTATCACAACCTTCCGCACCAACCAACCGAGGAAATGAATGTGTCCACAATATCTTGCTCGTTCGACCAATGGGGCATGGATATCGTTGGATCATTCTCTATGGCGACAGGTTAGTGGAGATTTTTGCTCGTCGCTGTGGACTACTTCTTAAAGTGGATGGAAACCGAGCCACTTGTAAGAATAACTGAGCATATGGTCATTAAATTTGTTTGGCAGAACATCATATATCGGTTCGGCATCCCACGCCGGCTCATATTAGATAATGGGAGACAATTCGCCGGTCAAAGGCTCAGAGAATGGTCTGTGCTATAGCATCGAGCAGGCCTTCACCTCTATGGCTTACCCCCAGAGCAACAAATAAGCCAAAGTTGCCAATTGACAAATCCTCAGACTTCTATGCGCTCGGCTCGACCACGCCGGAGGTAACTGGGTCGATGAGCTCCCCAATGTGTTGTGGGCCCTTCGCACGACCCCGAAGGAGGGGACCGGTGTAACCCCCTTCCACATGGTATACGACGGCGAAGTAGTCGTCCCCGTGGAGGTCGGAGTAGAATCCGATCGGGTGCAGTACTACGATGAAGGAAACGTTGAACAGAGGCTCATGGAGCTCGACTTGGTGGACAAAATGCGAGCTAAAGTAGTTGTTCGGCTAACTGCGTACCGGCAACGGATGAAACAGAACTACAATCGGAGGGTGATCTCGTGAGGAAGAAGGTGAAGCCGGTTGGCGACGTCACCAAGCTCGAAGCCCCATGGGCGGAACCTTTCAAGGTCGTGTAAAAGCTTCACTCAGGCGCCTACTACTTGGAGGATGAGGAGGGAAGGTAGCTCGAGAGGTCGTGTAGCGCGAATTATCTCCAACCCTATAGGGCTGAATGAGAGGTGCGCGAGTGAATACATGTATTTTTGTATGTTTCCTGAACGCAGGACAAATATGAATAAAAGCGAAGAATGCTACTCTTCAGATGTGTCTTCCCCAACAGTCGAACGACGACCTTAAACTCTGATCTACATCAACGGTCGAGCAACGACCTTAAACCCTGGTCTACATCAACAGTCGAGCGACGGCCTTAAACCCTAGTCTACATCAACGGTCAAGCGACAACCTTAAACCCTGGTCTACATCAACGGTCGAGCGGTGGCCTTAAACCCTCGTTTTCCCCAACAGTCGAGTAGCGACCTTAAACCCTGGTCTACATCAACGGTCGAGCGATGACCTTAAACCCCCGTCTTCCCCAACGATCGAGCGGCGACCTTAAACCCTCGTCTTTCCCAACGGTCGAGAGGCGACCTTAAACCCTCGTCTTCATCAACGGTCGAGCGGCGACCTTAAACCTTGGTCTTCACCAACGGTCGAGCGGCGACCTTAAAACCTCATCTCTATAAATGGTCAAGCGACGATCTTATAACTCAAGAATGATGAACGATCGACCACAAAATAGAGTGACCGTTCGGGACTATTCTTCAAAATACTTCCATCACCAATCGGAAGGTCACAGAATCATAATGAGCAATCCTAAGAACAAAACGGATCGATCGACTGGATAGACTAGTCGTTGCCGATCGGAGGAATCACGAGGCCACGAGCTTATGCAATGTTCGAAAGACGAGTTGAAAAAAACAAATACTAGAAGAAGATAACGCTTAGCCGAACGGATAAACATTCATTGAAACTTCAAAATTTTACAAAGGCGAAACTCTCAACCTCACTCAAGGTAATCTAAGACATCATCGGGCAGCAATTCAGTCAACTTGTTCCGACTGATGACCTTACTCGATAAAACAACAGAGACGTAGCCGTCTGCTTGGAGTTGGCCGAACGTGTTGGATTTTTCTGGCCGCAAAAACCACTTTTTGCATTGCGGAAACTCCGAAACCCCCATGCCACAGATCCATGAGAAGAAATAAAATTACGTAAAACTTTCACATACGAGTTTTCTATGCCTAGATCTACTTTAGATCTACAAGATAAGAGTTTTACCCTTGATGCGAAGCCCTTCGCAATCCCGCTCGTCCAAGGTTCGTCGCCGGATCTCGAGAGTATCAAAGTAGATACTCCTCTATGTGTATCCACACAAGCAAGAGATGGAGAGACCAAACAAAAAGGTGTGCTAGCACCTTTTAGGGTTCGACCAAGGGAGGAGAGGGGGAGAAGAGAAGAGCTTGAGGAAGAAGATGACTTGAATGAAAAATCAATTCAAGGTTGTAACTCCACTTAAGTGGCCGGCCACCTTTGGAAAAGGTTTATATACTCCATGGAATTTCAAGAGTCAAAAACTCTTGATCTCCCTCATAAGGTGGCACACACATGTGCTAGCCTTGATGATGTGGCACATCACCATTAGCCACTTAATGCCAACTCACCAATGAGGTGGCAAATGGTCAAGTCAAACTTGACCCTTCATCTTCCTCTCAAGTCAAGTCAAACTTGACCACTTCTCTCCCTTGGTTGATTTAATCTAACCATTGGTTCAAGTCAATTTTAATTTAATGAATCTATATTCATTGAATTAAATTAATTAAATGAGTCTAAGTCCAAATTAGACTCACTTAACACATTAACCAAATTGAGTCCAACTCAATTAGCCTAATTTGGATTACTCTTAATCCAATTTGGTTCATCACATGAACCTAATTCTTTAGGTTCATCAAATGAACCTAATCTCCATCTAATTGCCCTTTGTGTGTGACCCTATAGGTTCTTATAACGTTAGTAATGCTCCTAAACCCATTTAGAAGCATAAGTAATGAGCGGTATCTAGCAACACATCATTACTACCCAAGTTATAAGAATGTTGAGATCCAACATCATCTTGTGACTACTAATTGTGACTCTTCACAATATATGACAAGTGTCCTTCTATTCTAGACATCTAGATTGATCAATATGAGGCATAGACCGTGTCATCCTCTAATCAATCTAAATCTTGAACTCCAAGTAGACTCACTCGATCAAATGAACTCAATATCTTATATTGACTCATTTGGGCATGACCATGCACTTAGTGGTCTCACTCTATCAAGAATATCGATGTCTCTCCCGTCATATAGGAGGGATAGATCCCATTTACATCACTCACATCCCTCCGCATAATTTATTACATACCCGGTAATCGCCTTTATAGTCCACTCAGTTACGGGTGACGTTTGACGAAGCCAAAGTACGTAACTCCTTATGTAGGGAACCATGGTGACTTCAGGTCCAAGGACTAGTAGTCATACTAATAGCCACATGAGAAAGTATATGACACTCATATAACGATCCACGATACTTTCTCATGGCGGGTCATTCAGTATACATTCTCCAATGCATACCCATGTGTCAACTTGATATCTCCACATCCATGACTTGTGAGATCAAGTCATCGAGTTGACCTACATGCTAGTCTCGTCACATTAACATTGTCCCTGAATGTTAATACTTGACTAGGAATGATTAAGAGCAGTGTTCCTTATATCATCTCACTATCGGTTCAACTAACCAATTGATATAGGTAAGAACCCTCTACTCAAGAACGCTATTATACTTAGTTATTTGGCACCAATATAAGTAAGTTAAATAACAAAAAACAAATGTCTTTATTTATATACAAGAATATGATACAATGAGTCCATATAACAATTATCAAATGATTGGCTCTAGGGCTCTAACTAACAGAATGTCCCTTCTATTGCCAGGTCGAACAAGCGCAGTGCCCAGTCGGTGACCTTGTCGTTGAAAGCGTCCGAGCGGATGTATTTCCTCTTCATAGTCTCAAACCGCTAGGCTCGACATCTTGATAAGTTTTCAAGGTCGATCGGGAGGCCTCCAGCTCATCCTTCGCGGTGGCCAACTCATCATTTTTTGCGGAGAGTTGGCCTCGAAGGGCAGTTTCTTTGAGCTTCTTATCGAGAGCCTGAACCTTTTTATTCTTCAGGTTCAGGTCTTCGATGGCCCGGAGCTTCCTCGCATTAGTTGATTCGATCTTGGCATCAAAGGTGTTGACTTGCTTGTTATGCCGAGCCAGCAGAGAGGCCTGCTCTGCGCTCTTTCCCCGCTCGGCCTCTAGCAGCTCGGTGCTTTTTGCCAGATCGGCCCGCAGCATAGCCACCCCAGCATTCGTCTGCCCCTGAGAGGCGGAGGATTGACCGCTCGACGCCTTCAGCTTCTTGACTTCCTCCTCTAGAAAGGCGAGCCTCTGGCACATGGCCAGACTCTTTACCCAATACTGCGAATAACCAGGAAAATATAAACGTTGAGCAGAGATAGATTAAGAAGAATACAATACTTACCCCAGTGGACATCTGGGTGTGGTTCTCTGCAAGTGCCTTCGGAGGCATCATCGCTGCACGGGCTCGGGTGTCAGCCGATATTTGTGCGAGCAACCCCTGGATAAGTATTTGGTGCTCGGGGGCTCGAGATTCAGCACTAGCCGACTTGTGCCATTCCTTGGTCAGAAGATGAAGAACCACCGTTATATGGCGCTGGCCGCTCACGGCTGATTGAGCAGAGGTCGCTCGGTCGGACGGTCGGGACGAGGATGCCAGACGGATGCCAGATTTCTTGATCTTTGATGGTGGTGGCATGAAAGCCACTGGCAACGCGCAGAGAGTCCCTTGCGGCAGACCGAATAACGAGGGCATCCGATCAGACGACGTGGGGGTCGTAGTTTCTTGAACTGGAGCGGGGGTCGAAGTTTCAACATGTTTAGCGGACCGCGCCACCGAGGATGTGGAGCGTAATGAAGACTTCGCCCGGTGCCTCTTACACCTGATCAGCGGCTCTCCTAAGGAGGCCGAGCTCGACGCCCCCTCAACTTGAATGACCGGAAGTCGTTCGGAGGAAGGTGTTCGGCTGGCTGCCCCTCCACTCACCAAGACTGGAGCCGCTTCGCTCTCGTCTTGTGGATCTTCTTGAGAGTCGACCAGCTGCAGACCGCGGCTCTCCAACTCCTCCATAGTCGCCTCATTGATCGCGGCATCCGCAAGCTTGGCCTTGTCGACTAGACGCACGCGCAGCATGACTTCAGCTGTAAAATAGGAAGAAAAATCAGTTAGAATCAAAGGAAGGAGTGAATAAGTCGCATACCTAGGCTGGATGAAAGTCGGGTGCGGATCGGACTCAAGCCGAAAATGTAGAGGACGCCCTTCAGCAGCAACTTGTGGATGTCATATTTCTGACCGACCAACATTGAAGCTGCGTTGAGGTATTCCGACCGACTCTTATACTATTTCAAGAGAGGTTGACTCGCCACTTCGAGCTACCAGTGGGTCGGGAAGTCTGACCGCTTGGGAAGGCATACAAAAAAGAATTATCCCTCCAATGCTTGTTGGAGGTCAATATTTTGTCAAAGAAAACTAAGCCCACTCGGGCTTGGAAAAGAAAAGTCCCCGGCTCAGACAATTTCGGATAATAAAAATAGTGAAAAATCCGAGGAGTGAGAGGAATGTCGTACAGGCGGAATAGAACAACTACCCTGCATAGCAATCGAAAGGAGTTCGACACTAATTGATGAAGGGAGATGCGTAAGTATTTACAAACGGCGAGAAAGAATGGGTGAATAGGAAATCGCAGACCGACGGTAAACTGATCCCTAAAGAAACAAAGACAGCCGGGCAGCGGAGAGTTTGACCGATCGGAAGGAGAAGGAAGAACAACTTTGTATCCAGAAGGAAACTCAAAGGCGATTGTCAGACTCTCAGCGTCGTTAGCGTCAAACCTGGACTCGGTAGATGTGTACCAAAGCCCAGGGACGCCGACAGGCAGCTGTGAGGAACTCGTCATCGCAAAAAACAAAGGCAGCGAAAGGATGCGAGGAGAAGGAAGCCTACTGGAAGAATATCGCCGGAACACAGACAAAGAAATGCCGAAAAACTCGAAGATGGGGAAGTGTAGAGGAAGAAGGTGATATGCGATTGGAAGGAATCTAACTGGAAGGTCGCTGGAGGAGCAGGAAAGGAAGAATATCACCGGAGAATAGAGACGGAGTATCGCCGAAGAGCTCGAAGACGGGAATGCGAAGGAGGAGAAGGCGATGCGGCCGGGCTTATAAGCCTCGGGGTTGGCCGACCAGAGCCGTTCGATCTAGGTCGCGAAAACCTAGGTAGAAATCTGGCCTTTGAATTCGAAACACCAAAGGTCACATTGTCAAAGGATATCCTCCTATCACGTCAGGCATGCGGCGGCGGGGGGCGGGACACGTGACACCTTGCCACGGGCCGACATTTAATAGAGGGAAATTAAAAGGCATGGGGGTGCGCTCAGCCATAATACGTAGGGATTTGCACAATTTCTCAGAAATATGGGTAACGTAAGCCCGGATCACGCTGACCCAAAGAAGCCTAAGTATGAATATTCGTTGTATCGATCAACTTAAGGGAGCATACCTATGACCGAACAACAATCTTCAATCGAAAAATTAACTAGTGTTATAAAGTTGGACTCAACTACACGTACTGTTGAAAAATTGACTAGTATCAATGTGTAATATTTTCCACGATATGATGCCAAAAAGTATCTGCTATATGGAATGGGCAAGGTTTCTTATTTTAGTTACAATATTGTTAGTATCATAATGTACTGAGAAAATAAATTAGCTCGTAATTTTCTCTGTTTCTAAGTCATGTGTTCATAGTAAATAATCATGTGGAGATCAGTATCGTATTGAAGAAGAATATCAAAGGAAATAAACAGAGCAAATTTAAAGTCACCACAACTAGTTTGAAGTAGAACCTGCAATATTTCCTGCATAATGCTGTCTTGGCATGTGCGAAGAGTCGGCCTGTTTTTGATTTGTGTTTGCATTGAGTGAAGGCATTGCTCGATTTATGAGTTCATTCTTCATCTCAAATTGTGTCCTTTTCCTCACAAAGTTATGTGAACTTGTACCGAGAAAGTCAAACTACACGCGATCAACAAGAAGGATTGTGAATGGTTAATCGAAAAGTAAAATCTCCCCCTCATAAATTTTCTATGAAAAAGAAATCTGGCTTTAAAACCTGGCAAGAGAACTGGCAGAAGTTGGAAGTTGAACCTAACTTCTTCATAGGTTTTGGTGGCAGAAAATCAAGGAGATCACTTGATCCATTCTCATTGTTGTATAACTGATTAAGGAAAGATGATTCCATGGAGTTCAAATATAAATTATGCTTCTCATCAGTCCATTTTGTGGGTAGAAAGAGAGCTTGATAGTCCTGGAAGCAAACACAACTTCATCTGGGAATTGTTAAACAATCAAAAACAAGTTGTGCATCCATCAAAGTGAGAAAGAAACAGATGTAAATACACCAACACAGTAGGTATTTTCTCCATAGCTGTGAAAATCTTCCCAAGTTAATCATGTAAGATCTACAACAAGATAAAATCAAATTGCAATTTTTTTTTTTTTAAAAAAAAGTTACCTTGATTCTCCATAGCTTGTTCTTTCTTGTTTTTCGCTTCTTCGACAATCTTCTATGAGTCAAAAACCACCCATTCCCACACACACACACACACACACAACACAACACAACACAGGAAGAGTGGATCTTAGACCTACACGGTTTCCATGACATCAAGATCATCAAGATAAGATGAGATATGCTTTAACCCAACTCAATCACACTGTATGGATTAACACTTCGTGGTCATCTTCTACGGTACAATTTTGATCAACCAAAACGAAGCATTAGTTAATATTAGCCCGCAATTAGGTAAAATTCCAACATTATATCATCAGTCAGCTTAAATTCGTGTGTTTGTGTGCGTGTTAAAAAGGCTTAAATCTCTGCTACTCGTGTCAGGTGTTTTCTTTTGTTCATTTGTATTCATAAATTAATTAAAAAAAGGTTGAGATTTGATCTGTCGGTTCAACCTAGGGTTCATCCGTTAAAGAGCGGTACGATCAAATCTTTAGAAGCATGCGCAACCCTAAACTTCTACAACCACTCCTGAAACAGATTCCAAATCACAGTCACAAAATTTCACAAACAAAAGAACAAATCCTACGGTTTTCAGAGCAAAATCAGGCTCTCGAGTGTTAGACGATTAAAACATGGAAGAAATCTTGAAACAGGGAGAGGAGGAAGGAGGTCGAATGCAAACTTACACTTTTGACGCTATCATCACTGCCGCCGGTCGCCTCCCCGGAGCCCTCCTGCCGCTCGTCGGAAACCTCCGTCGGAATCTCTTCGTCGTCCATTGAAGATTTTTCACGTTGATTTGGAGGAGGGAGATGCAATGGAGAGATGAGAAGGCAGGCAGAGGAAGAGGAAGGGAAGAGGCAAGGAAAAAGGTCAGACCGAACTCCGAGTTGGCACGACCTTTTCAGACACGTGGCGCAAAAAGTGCAACGGCCTACTATTACGCTGCAAAATATCAAGAGGAGATATACCAATTGGGTCCATCCGAGCCGTTCATCAGATGGAACTTTACCTTTTGGCCCCTGTTGTTTTTTGTTTCTCAGTTTGGTCCTACAGTTCGCCTAACAATTGTCAGATTTTTTATCCAATAGTTTCACTGATGTGAAAATTTTATTTTACTCCCTCAGATTTTTTTATGTGGTTATGTGCGATTATTTTTAAAAATATATATAACAAATATTACAACACAAATGCTCAAACAAAAAAATAATAAAGGAGTTGTCAAAATTCACGGCCAACTTGGTAAAATTTCTTGAAGTTGGAGGGACTAAAAAAGGTTTCTTTTCTAAATAGTAGGCCTGTCGGATCCAATTTGAAGGTTAGGTATCTACATAGTTTCTAAATATTTTAATTTACATTTTATAATTTCAATTTGTTCTTTAAAAAAAATAAATCAAATTTAAGCCACTTAATGCTTTTAGTCGATAGGCTTGTTTTCGATCTAATAGGGCTTCTACTTAGTGTTTGTCCTGGTATATTAAATAAAAACCTTCTAAACTATGATTATATTTTCCTAAAGCTAAAACCATTCACTTCCCTTGCCTCATTTTCATCATGCTTCAATATATGTGGGTACTTGTCATTATCATTGCCAACCTTGACAATAAAAAAGTGAATAAAAGGACATCCTAGTACACAAGCTCCCGTATCCCGTCAATATGAAGTTTCGAGAAAGAATCTATTATACGCATTCTCACTCTATTTTACAAAAAAATATTTTTAATACTCATCTTTAGATCACAAGACAACAAGTTTATAGTTAAGTTTAAACTCTTCTTTAAAAAAGTGATATAATAAATTAAATATTTAACAGTAAGGAACATGGAAGATAATTTTTCTGAATCCAAATGGAAGAGGATATGGAGGAACTACCGATAACGGATCTGAATACTCGATTAAATAATTAATATATATATATATATATATATATATATATATATATATATATATATATATTAAAGATTTTTTTAAAAAATCCATTAACTATTTTTATTAATATTAGAAGTAGACTATATATATATCTAAATAATTATTAGTATAGAAAATATCTAATCTTTTAATGGATATAGGAACATGCAGTGACGGATCCAGAAATTCTAACATGAAGGGGTGATTTTTACGTGAAACAATGGACGATATCTTCTATCTCTACCGATGGAACCTCATAATGTTAGGGGTTCCACTGCCGGCGAAATCCGATCCAAACCTAACTCATTATTAAGCATGGATAGATCATGCAATAAATTAAAATAGTCAATGGATAGACTCTGGGTGGCCCATTGGGCCAGCCCACCCCAAACAATGAACATTAATATCACCAAACAACCAAAATTAAATACTACATAAATGAACAAAATAATAATAAATGCCATCAAATGAATAAAAAGGAACTCGGATTTCATGTTGATAGCACCGCCGCAGAGGCGTGATAAAATTTATTTTCACCCCGTAATTTCTGTGATATTACACACCATGAAATTAATTCATGCAAAAAGGTGCATGACAAATTATTAATTAACCTCTAATAAATTTGATGATTGTGAAATCATTGTCCAATTGAAAATGATGTCGTTGTTTTGGTAAATACGAACAATATAAATTGGCTGGTCATGAAGATCCACAGACCACAATTAAAGAAGTGAAGGAAACACACAAGGCATAATTGAAATGCTGGAATTAAATATTCCAGTGTGATGGGTTCGAAGGCTGTCTATGATTAGTGTGTGGGACAAAATAATATATTTGAACAATTAATGATAATTAATGTTTCTTTAATTATGTGAAATTTTCATAATTTGTCGTGATTAATATGTCAATCTAAAGCTTTTTAGATGTAAAACTACGTACTTATGATAATTTATTAATTAACAGTTAGCTAAAAAGAAGCATCACTACCTGGGTCGGCGGGTGGTCCACCACTCCGTTGGTGTGCTTCTCCCGTATATATACGATGCGGCCGCATCTATCCTCCGAAGAAACAGAGCACCCACCAGCTCTTCTATGCGCTCATTTAAACGAGGCCATGGTGGATGTTGACAGACGAATGGCCGGCCTCGCCACCGCCCACGCCGCCGGACTCCGCCGTCTCTCGGCCCGCGCCGCAGCCTCCGCGCCCTCCTCCCCTTCGTTCTCCGTCTCCCATCGCGGCGGCCTACTATCTTTCCGCCCCCTCGCGGAATCCATCCTCGCCTGCCTCCGCGCCGCCTCCATTCCTGTCCTCCCCGGTCTCTCCGATGTTGAGCTCGCGCGCCTGGAGGCCGACTTCGGCCTATCCTTCCCACCGGACCTTCGCGCCCTTCTGGTCCTCGGCCTTCCCTCCGCTCCCGGCTTCCCTGACTGGCGCTGCCCGGATGCCGCTCCCGGCCGTCGCCGCCTCCTCCTCCGCGCCAGATTAGACCTACCCCTCGCCGCCGCTTCACTCCAAGTCGCTCGCGGCGCGCTCTGGCCGAAATCGCGGGGGGCCTGCCCGGCGGACTCCGATCGAGCTCTCCGCCACGCCCGCGCCGCCCTTCGCCGTGCCCCGCTTCTCATCCCACTCTTCGACCGCTGCTACCTCCCCGCCACCCCGTGCCTCGCCGGCAATCCCGTGTTCTATGTCGACGAGCACAAAGTATTCTGCTGCGGCCTCGACCTCGCCGACTTCTTCCAAAGGGAGCCCGCTTTCCACACCGTTTCCGATTCGCGGCCGCATCTGATCCGATCCCCAAATCCCCCGCTTCCGCCGCCTCCTGCTCGGCGGAGCCTTGACTCCGTGGCCGGGAGGACACCGCGGTGGATCGAGTTTTGGAGCGATGCCAGCTCCAATCGTCGCCGCCGGAACTCCTCTTCTTCCTACTCCTCGTCCTCATCCTCCTCCTGCAGATCGGCGTCGCCGGATCGGTTCGTGGAGATCCGATCTCCGAGGCGACTGCCAAGCTGGGTCGACGGCTACCTGGACAGAGTCGGATCGGTACTCCGATCGGCCGGCTGGGACGACTCGGAAGTGAGCGAAATCGTTGGCGTTCCAGCCTCCGGAATGTTCGACGGCGAAGACGAGGCGGGGACAGCGGCGATTGACTCCGAGGCGGCGCTGGACGCGCTGCTTGTGAAGGCGGATCACTGCTCCGACTCGCTGAGGCGAGCAGGGTGGAGCTCCGACGACGTCTCCGACGCACTGGGATTCGACTTCCGGCCGCAGCGGCGACGGGGGAAGAGGGACCCGGTGAAGATACCGTCGGAGATGGCCCTGAAGGCGGAAAAGCTAGCGAAAGCGGTAACCCGATCCTGACTTACTGACAACGTCCAAATCCATAACCGCCTTTGTGTTTTACTTTTTGGCTCCTTTTAACCAACTGGGGCATCCATACGGAACGGGAAGCCACCGTATAACGGAGAACATGTACGTGTATAAAACTACAGTAGTCCTTCCAATATATACGGCTTATTATCTCATCATAATTGTTTTTGGATCAGTTTAAGATATCCTTTCCATGATTGTTTTTTTGAGTCACTTGGACTCTAGATCTAAGCTAAATCAAGTCAAACTTTGTATTTTTTAAAAAACAATTATTTTTAAAAAGTAAACCCTAGCTTACACATGAAAAGAAGGGATTAAAGTAATCACGATCTCTGGACACTACTTACACAGTTAATTAAAGTACAACTACACAAATAATCTGGCACTAATTTTGAGAGGGCGCATAAAAAACAGTGCGTGTTTTAATTGAGATAAAAATATGCTCTTAATAATTCAAATTTATCAAAAAAAATCACGTATTTATTTATTTCCAAATAGAACTGCAATCAATGGCTAGGACCGAAGACTAGTTTGAGAACTGGTGAAGGACCACCATCTCCATGTGGATGAATAGATCTGGGATCAGGTCTAGGGGGCCGTTGGGCGATGGGACCCATCTTTTTTGCACAATGAATAGATCTGGGACAAGGTGGTGAAGATTGAGATGGATACAAAGTCCAAGGGGGATCCAACATAGATTTACCCAATCCATCGTGATAGGGAGAGAGAGAACAAAGATTCGCTCTCTTTTTGGTTCTCCCTAGGAAAACGTTTCACTTGATCAAAGATTTACATTCCTACTTACAACACTGATTGTGATCTGATAGTAAATATGCAATAATATTAATGACTTTATAGATTAAAAAAACTACTAATGCAAAAGAATAATTGTAGCAGAAAACTATTTAATAAGAGTAAATCTTATTGTGCAAAGAGTTAAAAGTAAATTATTCTTACGATCCGTCATTGATGTAAAAAATGAGTAAGACGTTCTCCTCATCTACATCCTTAACTTTAATCTACTTTTAAATACTTCATCAATCTACCATGATACAAATAATTTTTATTTGTGTTAACTATCATTAACATATAGATGTGAGGAAGAATCTACCGCCATTAATGTTCCTCACATGGACATTAATTAGAAGGGCGAGTTCATGTGAGTTCATATCAATTTAAGTATTCCGAGATTAATACTAATAATAAATCTCTCTCTTTCAATATGCAAATCAGATTTAAACGGAGATAAAATTGAAGATGTTGGACAGACCGATCTATTATTACCAAAGATCAGAATTAGTTAAATTTAAATACATCAAATTAAATTTAATTTATCTATCGAGATGACCTGATTGTTAGAAGAAATTGATTTTTGCCAAGTACTGAACACAAATTGATCGAGCAAACAGAAAACCAAGTGGACAGATTGGTTGAGGGAACAGTGTAGCCGACCATGCTGTGTAGTAGATCAAGTAGAGCGACAGAATGAATAAACGATCGAACGGGCATGCAATCGAGCGGAGGAAGAGCCTAGCAAGTGGCCAAGGCAAGTGACCGACCGAGCAAACTAACTAAGCGATCGAGCGAGTGAACAAACGGCCGAGCGAACTGACCGAGCGAGCGGTTGGGCAAGTGACCGATCGGGTGGGTTGACCAAGTGGGCAACCAGGCAAGCGAGCGAATGGCCAAGTGAACTGGGTGAGCCGTCAAGCGAACTGAGCGAGCGACCGAGTGAATTGAGTGGTCGGATGGGCGGGTCGCAGACCAAGTGACCGAGATGCTAGATGAGCATGTAGCCGACCGGACGGGCGAGTCGCATACCAAGTGATCGAGATGATAAATGAGCATGCAGCCGATCGGACGAAAAGACCGACCGAGTGAACGCAAAGGCCGACCGAGTTAGCGGTCGAGCGAATGCAGAATTCGAGTGGACAGATGAATCGAGGCCTATAAGGGTCACAGTTTCCTTGAAACAGATTCGCCCCACCTCTAGCTGTGCTTCGAGGTTTCTTCGAATCGTCTGTTTTCCATGATACAACGATGAACCATGATCCCCACCAAGCACTGATGGTCATGACAAAATGATAGGTACTCGATTGCTATCACGGGCACACCGCCTAGCAAAAGATGCACGACAGAAGAGAAGGGGAACATAGATGAAGAGCTTCAATTTTTTGAGTATACGTGTAACCTTTTGCCTGTGGATACAACCTCCTTATATAAGAGCTCAGACCAATAGACAGCATTAATGATCGTTTAATGATCATTATTCATCAACTGTGAAACGCCAACATTTCACTCAGCTGTATTAATTTTTAATTAAATGCATATGTTACACCCTTAAATAAGCAACAAAAAATTTATACGGTAAAATGTTAATTGTTCTACTAGGCAAAATTTATCCTGATTGGTCCAACGTTCACACACGAGTCAATATGATAGATTAGTACCATCAGAGCCCTAAATTTTCTCTCCCTGCATATATATATATATATATATATATATGAGAGTCTCTCCTATATAATTATTCATATTATTAATACATGTAAATCCATATAAATAAACTAATATCTCTGGAAACTTTTAATATGGAATTAAAATCTCAACTATATAAATGTAACTCTATCTCTCTTCCACCGCTTCTTAATTCATATATTCAACAGAATGTGTCAGCGGAAGATTGGAAAATAAAGAAATTAAGGGTGCGTTTGATTTGCACCATTTTCATTTTCATTTTCTGGAAAATACGCGTTTTTTAGAAAACACTCTTAGACAACGTGGCCCACCTTACTCTGAACTACCATCTACAAGTTCATTTATTGCTTCATACCTTGAGCAATTATCTAACTAGCTATAATCTTCATCGCTGTTGGCATCAAAATGCTCAAATTAGACTTCTTTTATGAATATTCTATACAGAAGCATTATTATTGAAATAAAACTTCTATTTTATTTTATAAACCAAACTAAGGCATAGAGTCTCACATCCTACTTATTATCAAATTCCATTTTAGAGTAATGCCTGGTATTGCTCACCTACAGGGTGCCGATGGCCTCATTCCAACACAAATCCAACGTTTTGGAATCCAAATCGACTAGACTGTATCAGTTCGACCAGTTAAACAAGAAACTGAAAAACAAATTGATCCAATCCTACCAAATCACTTGCATTAATCAAGACTGGCTCTACATTTTCCCACTAGTTTCTTTCTTGCCATACAGATCCAAAGGCACAAAAGGATACATAAAAAGGAAGCAGTCTGTGATTTGGGACACCTTCCACATACAGAGACCAGGCACCATTAATTGTCCCAGATTTAAAGCAGAGGATGGAGGATCAATTCTTCCAGATATCGGTGTCCTAATTTGTGTAGACAGAATCACATACCCCATCCCTTTTCTTCCCCGTCAGCAACATCGACAAATCATGGGAGTCTTACAGTCATCAAGTAATTGCGAGATCATCGACCACCATCAGCCAGAAAATTGTTTGGTTTCTGATGATACAGTGGATGAAGGAAAGATGTGGACTCCACATCCTTTAAGGTGCCCCCTCCGTGCTGGGGAACACTGACCCTACCCTTCACCTGGGCTGTTCTTCATTTGTTCCTCCTTAGAATCGCAATGGTTTGGCTAGAGATGGGGACCGGACCAAATTAAATAGGATCTGGCCATGATCCAAAAGGTGTCCATTGCCATCAATCAGTATTAACCTAAGCTTTGGTCAGCTAATGTTTGTTAAATAGGACCTGGGCTCGTTAGGCACACAGTTTTCGACTAACGTTAAGCTTGTCAGATCGCACGAGCTGACACAAACCTTCACCTAGCTACGCCCCTGAATAGGAGTGCAAGTTTTTGACTTCAAATTAGGAACTGAGGTCTGCAGCAACAGCTACATTCTCTCAACTGCCTATTGCCTCATGTTGACATAGTGTTGAGCTTTAGCCCAAATGTTGTTTTGAGGTCAGACTTCAACTAGACCTAAACCAAGTTCGGTTCTCTCTCAACTCGCTTCGATTGAACCCCAACAGTTACAATGTAGGTTAGGTCTCAAGTCTCCTATCAAGCCCATTTGACTAATAGTGGTTGCAAAAAGCTTGCCTGCCATAAGTGAACCGTCAAAATCATTAGAGGTTGGAAGACCTGCTTTGTCCCTATTCTTTGTTTCCCAACTGTTTCAGCCTTTAGGAGACCATGGTATTCAGCACTGATTAAAATGTTTTGGACGAATCCTCGTTTGGCTGGGTATGGCAATTAATAAGAAGCCTAGTCGTGGACCAGCTAGAGAAACACTTGCTTCATCAGATTGCTCAAACCTAATTGGGAGCAAAAAGATAAAGAATTGGGTTCGATCAAATAATTTGGTTGACCAAGAAAAAGCAGCAGAAAAAGAAAGAAATCTTGGATCCATACAGTGAATGAAGATGATTGTTTGAATTAATTAATGGAGGTGCCCCACTTTAGTGTTTAGATTGATTCTGAGAACAGATATTGTCTCCATGAATGAGGAACCTTCTCATCTTCGAGGATTTATTGTTAGAATAGATGGGCAAAATAATTAGATCTAATGGATATCCAATCTCAAATTTTAATTATTTTTTTAGGTCGGATTAAAAAAAATATAACATATGCAGATATGTATTGGATTTAGATATCTAGTTCAATCTAACTTGATCCAATTTGATCATATAAATATATAATTTATTTAAAATTTAACTGTCATTAGTAAATATTTATACTAAATAGGTACAATAACATTAGCAATAATAAGTACTAAAAAAAGTTTAAGAACTCTATGATTTATTAGTGTATTCGAACTCGAATCTACTGTACTTATAAATATGATTTTGGGTCATTTTTTCTTGATCTACAAAGCTTAGATTAGACCCCTACCTTAGAGGGTGAAATAATGTGCAAAATGTGTTGGACCCCGTGATTGTTTTGATGTGATCAACCAAGTTTAGGTTAGGTCCTGTTTGTTTGATCCCTATGTCTAAGTGTGCAGGAACTTAGGAGCGCAGGAAGTCGAGCGGAAGACGCAACTAATCGCAGGCAATTCACCCCCTCTTGCCGATCCCCGCTGCACCAACAAAATGAACCCACCTTTAAAATTCATCATCACCAAGTACTCACTCATGCATGTGTGTGTAAAAATATTTAAACTAACAGAATATATTTAAACGTAAAAAAGAAAGTGAAAATAGTTTTGAAACCAGAAGTACTTGCTGGATTAATGAAACTATGAACAGGCATCATACCTTAGATTCGCTTTCCTTCCGATGAGGGCTATGGACTGAGAAGGAGCTTGCTCGTGCAGTTTGAACCTTGACCATCAAAACAGCAAAAGAGCAACTTCTCTCCCTCTAAATGCCCATCACAATATCAAAATGAAAAATCAGAAAGTATAATTCATTTTAAGCAAAAAAAAAGACATTGAAAGATAGTGCAACATGATTTCTTGCTGGTCACAAAACAAGTAACAAATTATAAGCATATGGAATGGTTAGAAGGCAGAAATACCATCTACACAAGCAAGAGAATTTTACAGAAGGATGACTCAAGCACAGAGTGGATATGCAGCGTATTAGCACAGTGGATACAACTTCAATCAAGTCTTAAAGAAACAAAACTAAAGATGCACAAATAGACGATTCAGTAAAAAAAACTTATACCGCAAAGAAAAAAAAACAGTGGATGACTTTGAGTAATAATGAATCATCAAGACCAATGGATATACATTATGACATAGATCAGGTGCAGATTATGGAATAAACATTGCATTGGGAAGTGTCACACCAATGAGTTTGGACTTAACTCAGATGTTCTAGATCCTATGGGATGCGTCTAATTAGTTTCTGCTAAGATCATCCAAAAGCAAATTCTTCAGGAGCAAAAGACTTTGCATGAAAGAAAATTCCAGTGTAAAGTGTAAAATAACATGAATCAGTAATTGAAATGAAATCCAAGCACTCATAAGTATGATGCTGAGTCTATATTGATTGTTTAATTTACAGGAGATGACACTATCACTGATATAGACAAGATCGCTTTTAGAAAACAGCTAGGATATATCATGTTATCACTGTCCATGCACAACTTTACCAGGGCCCTGTTTGTGTCCTTCTCAGGCACGGTTTCTTTGGCCCTGGTTGCTGATTGATCATCCGCAACACCTGTTATACCCATATAGAACAGATTAGACTCTTAAACATGAAATAAAAACTAAAAATATGAAGTAATAATGTTTCTCACATCGTGCAAAGATATATCTATGAATTTGTAAGCATGAATATGCAAGCAACAAATTACTTTAACACAATCTTTAGAAGCAACTTGTGGAGGTAGCAACTGAAGAAAACGTCAAGCGATAGTACACTTGACCAAAATGTCATATATGTATAGAACAGTTAATTTTCCAACACCTTTGGATAAATGATTGGCCAATCAACTTTAATATTCTATTAGATCAAAAGATTCTGCATTCAAATCATACCAATTCCAATAGTTTTGATGTTTTCCTAGAAGATAACTTCCTAATTAGCTCTTCTAGCAATAATTTTGATTGTAAAAACAAAAGGTGCAAAATAAAGAAATTTTAAAACCAAATGTGCAACAAAGAAGATCCAGGAAACCCAGAAATCTTCAGTTCTACTAATAAAAGTGATTTAAGAGTCTTAAATGTTACAACTAATATTGTTTTGCAAGGAATTCAATGGAGGATGTGATTCGTGAAGCTAACTCCGATTACGAGGAGTTATCTCTTGGGTCACTGTGGTCCTTCTTGTTTGAGGATCAATGCTACTCAAGAAAGTCTAGCCATGACCATATATGGTCATGATATCACCAGCTCACCTAGCAGTTGAAAGAATATTTATAACAAAGTCAAAGTTCAGATGGCAAACACTTTTAGGGTGCTCGAGTTAACAAGATGAAGATTAAAATGCTAAATTAGACTTGGAAATAATAACTGCCATGATTACAGAGAAAATCCAAACCATGGCAAGGAAAGAAAATATTAAAGATATGATAACTGAAAGTTGGAATAGAGTCAAATGGTTCACCTGATTTTTCTGCATCTCCATCATTTTTGCCTGTAAACACGTGAAGACGTCAAAAAGAAAGATATTTCATCAAATAGTCTGACACAGTCGAAAATTTAAGAATAAATTTACAATTTTCTTCAATTTTTTTAGAACAGAATATTCACATTTTTATTTTAACTTTAAGAGTTGTCTTAGATTTAAAGTGATTATTTTTCAGAAAAAAAATATTATAGATTTTTTTGGCAAATTTGGTTTGGCTTAATAAAAATTTAGTTCCGTCTAAAATTTATAGTCTAAAAAACCGATTTGGTTTAAAAATTCGGTCTATTCGGTTTAACCGAATAAAAAAATTTAAAACCGAACTCAAACCGAATTAACCGATTTTTTAGAAACAAAAAATCGAATTTCCGAATAAATCAAACCGAATTTTTAAATTCGGTCGGTTTAATCGGTTTAACCGAACTTTTGCTCACCCCTAAACGCAGTCCAAAATTTAAGAATAAATTTACCATTTTTTCTTAAATTTTTTTAGAGCAGAATATTCACATTTTTATTTTAACTTTAAGCGTTGTTTTAGATCTAAAGTGATTATTTTTCAGAAAAAAAATATTATAGATTTTTTTGCCAATAAGCTATGTGTTGTAAAAATAATTAATCTATATTGCACTGTTGATAAAACAGATTAGAATCTACAACCATCATATCATTTTCCCTCTTTGGGAATCGATATTGCTTTGTCGTTGAGTCCACCCATCCGGTGTCAGAAACCTCCGCACGGCCAAACACGGTCTCAGAAACATTAGGAAAGAAAAAAAAATGAAAGAAAAAAACTCTAAGGTCGGCTCAGCACCAGCACATCTTAGAAGGGTCTACTTCAAACTTTTGGATTAAACTAGATTAGCTACAAGGCAAATTGCACGATTGGATTCAAGTAAGGAGGGGGAGAGAAAAACTACAGCTCATCTCAACAAAATGAGATTAATCTTGTGAGAATTTCAACCCGTTTGAATAAAATCGGTAAACTTGCTCTTATACTTTATTATTGTCTCCATTCTCCTAGCATGTACTAATCACAATAATAGTTGTATAGAGGCATTACCTGTTTCTTCTGCAATTCTTGGTTTAATTCTTTTAGTTATGCCACTTCAGTTTCCAACTTCATCGTATAAGTCTGATATAGATCATGCCAAAACAAATGGTAGGGAAGCCCCAAATGATAACCTCGAATTATTAGTTGTTGACTGGTGCAACAGTGAAAAGGTAAAACAGAAAGCATCAAGCTCAAGTAGTTGGCTAGGTAATGATAACAATGCAGTGGATGCAGTGTGAAATTCTCCGAGGAGGCAATAGCAAACCGAATCGAACCGAATTTTTAATAAAACCGAACAAACCGAATAAACCGATTTTTTCTAAAAATTTGGTTTGGCTTAATAAAAATTTAGTTCGGTCTAAAATTTATAGTTTAAAAATTCGGTCTATTCGGTTTAACCGAATAAAAAATTTAAAACCGAACTCGAACCGAATTAATCAGAATATTCACATTTTTATTTTAACTTTAACAGTTATTTTAGATTTAAAGTGATTATTTTTCAAAAAAAAAATATTATAGATTTTTTTGGCAATAAGCTATGTGTTGTAAAAATAATTAATCTATATTGCAGTGTTGATAAAATATATTAGAATCTACAACCATCATATCATTTTCCCTCTTTGGGAATCGATATTGCTTTGTCGCTGAGTCCACCCATCTGGTGTCAGAAACCTCCGCAAGGCCAAACATGGTCTCAGGAACATTAGGAAAGAAAAAAAAATGAAAGGAAAAAACTCTAAGGTCGGCTCAGCACCAGCACATCTTAGAAGGGTCTATTTCAAACTTTTGGATTAAACCTGATTAGCTACAAGGCAAATTGCAGGATTGGATTCAAGTAAGGAGGGGGAGAGAAAAACTACAGCTCATCTCAACAAAATGAGATTAATCTTGCGAGAATTTCAACCAGTTTGAAAAAAATCGATAAACTTGCTCTTATATTTTATTATTGTCTCCATTCTCCTAGCATGTACTAATCAAAATAATAGTTGTACAGAGGATTACCTGTTTCTTCTGCAATTCTTGGTTTAGTTCTTTTAGTTCTGCCACTTCAGTTTCCAACTCCATCGTATAAGCCTGATATAGATCATGCCAAAACAAATGGTAAGGAAGTCCCAAATGATAACCTTGAATCATTAGTTGTTGACTGGTGCAACAGTGAAAAGGTAAAATAGAAAGCATCAAGCTCAAGTAGTTGGCTAGGTAATGATAACATTGCAGTGGATGCAGTGTGAAATTCTCCGAGGAGGCAATAGCATGACTAGGGGTGAGTATTCGGTTAAAACCGAACCAAACTAAATGAACCGATTTGATTTTTTTGAACAAACCGAAACGAACCGATTTTCGATAAAAACCAATCAAACCGAATTTTTAATAAAACCGAATAAGCCGATTTTTTCTAAAAATTTAGTTTGACTTAATAAAAATTTAGTTCAGTCTAAAATTTATAGTCTAAAAAACCAATTTGGTTTAAAAATTCAGTATATTCGGTTTAACCGAATAAAAAAAATTAAAATCGAACTCGAACCAAATTAACCGATTTTTTGGAAATAAAAAATCAAATTTCCGAATAAATCAAACCGAATTTTTAAATTCGGTCGGTTTAATCGAACTTTTGCTCACCCCTAAGCATGACATCGATGCAAGATAGAGAGATTGGATTACATCTAACTCTATTAGAAAGTGCAGTAGAAGATAAACCTGCTTCCTGGCACGTGATCTAGCAGCCGACTCTCTGTTCTTGATCATCCGCCTCTGTCTCCTCTCAAATACCTTCTCCACAGCACTGGATTTCCTTCCTCTCAACCCTCCGCTAAAAGGGTATGGAACTGATGATACAGAAGACTGATCTCGACTTCTCTTCCTGAAAGAATGTGAGCGCGCATGGTTCACTGGAGAGGCAACTGTAACTGTACCTGCTCCTGCGCCCAAGGCAACAGCTCCAGGCATGAATCCACCATTCATCCCTGCTTCGCCGACTCCTGCAAGACCTCCCCTTCTAATAGCCTGATTCCCCAAATCAACCACGCTCCGCGGTACTGCAAATGGCATTGCCTCGTTGGCAGCTATCATCGCCAAATTAACCGCAGCACTATCAACAATCTGATTGCTCACACCAGAACCTCTACTGCTTCGGCCAGCCGGTGAAAATCCAAGAGAAAAATCAGTGGCATTGTTCACAACTGGTAGATCGTTGAAGATCACATTGCCCGTCGTATTGCCGATCGGCCTCGGCGGCAGGATGGTGGCTGGTTCCTCTTTGACAACGCCAGCTTTGACCAGGAATTCCTCAAGGGTTATCTCGCCCAGCGTCGGATGCCGATGTTGCTGCGAGACACCAACGGCGGCGGGAGCCGGGGCGGCATGGGCTGGGCAGACAAGGTCTCGCCAGATCTCATCGACCGTCATGTGGCTCAGAGTCCGAGGGAGAGTGAAAGACCCCTGCCCCTGGATGCCGCCCTCTCCGACACCGGGCGCAACGGCGCCTGCCATCGCCTGGCTCTCTTCCGCGGTCCAGATATTCTTCAGCAGCTCGTCCATGTTCATCGAGCCAAAGTCCTTCCCGAATCCTCCCAACGAACTCTGGAACTCGTCGAACGTCAGCGAGTAGACGGACGCCAGCCGCGCCAAACCACTTCCTCCTCCTCCGCCCTTAACTTCACATCCTCCTTCCATGACCAAATGCTGGTTAAAGTTCATTCTCGATCAGATCCTTCCAAAAAATCACTTCTTCTCCACCTCCAATCACAAAAACTTACAAATCCTCACCAAAATTCACATCCAATCATCTACAATCATCACATCCGAACAAGATAACCATCAAAATTCAAATAATCAAACACTACACATGCATCCATACAAGAAAAACTTACTCCGATCACCAAATCGAAGCTTTCGCATTGATCGCGTTGCGGAGAAAACCGTTCGTGTTAGCGGAAGAAGACTCGTCTCGCGTGGTTGTTGAACACTGGAACTCTCTTGCCTGATAATTAATTGTATGCGGAGGAGGTGGTGGTGGTCCTAACCACGTGTCAGGCCGAGGAAAAAGCTCTGGTGCAAGAAAGTGTTGGCTTCTCCCGACCAGATTAAACTGATCTTTTACCGTACATTTATTGGTCCCGAAATGGACCCCAGAAAATTATCCCAATCAAACTTCCGGTGCGGTTCTCCGGGCGGCAAAGGGCTCGTGTGAACTGCCGGTAATAAGTTTTAAAGGGCGTGCGGGCTATCGTGCGACGTGGCGTCATAAGGAGGAGAGCGCGAGCGACGGCTGATGGTGACCGCTGATCGAATCGAAAGGCGCGACATGGGAGCATCCTCGCCGTTCGCTGCATGCCCAGACAAAGTTTCTGCTGGATTTATTTTTATTTTATTTCGATAATTTTTTTTATCATTTATTGGCCGATGTCGATGTTGACTATGATGAGGATGCACGTAAGACAATAAGAATTGACACTTTGGATATTTTAGCTTTATCCATTATAAGAAAGTTCATACTTACTTAGCATTAATATATGGAGAAATAGCATTTCTATACTTTATTTTTTGTTAAAAAAATTATTTTATTTTTATTAGCGTCTAATTTTAAGCCAATTAATTTATTTTTGTATTGGCTCCACTAAAATTTCTTATAGATCATCAAACTAGATTATGAAACTTTTGTAGGGAATGACGGTACATCAATCCAATATTTTTAAGTAACTATTTATTATAAAAAATTTATATATTAATTTACTAAAGTTTAGATTTAATTAAATTAAGAATACGTTACTGCATCATTGCTGCTTCAGGGGCAAAAGTAGCAACACAATGGACTATGAAAATAAAACAAATGCAGTTTAGGGCCATCATTGATTGTCTCGTTAGTCTTGCATTGGATTCTCGATAGTGATATCCCGATGAGTGATTAGGTGAGTGCCATTTCTCCACCGCAGTTTGGAGGCTTTCGAAACCTAACTCACTAATTGGTCAACACTTTCAGATCTGCCTCGACAGATTCTACTCAATTTTTTTTTTTTTTTTTGTCAAAAACAAGAATCGGAAAAAAATAAAGGGTAAAAATTGTTGGGAAAAGGGCAAAAAGGTAAAAATAAAAATAAAGGGTAAAAATTGTCGTTGGAGATTTTTGAAGATTTAACTAAATTTAAAATTATACATAATTTAAATTCAACTTACAATAAAGATAATCTTAGACTACCAATAGGGACTAGTTTCTAGTACGTGTAATCTGAACCTTGGCTAACGTGAGATGAGAGAGAGTCTTTTTCTATGTATTTATTCATATTGTCAATGCATGTGAATAAATATAGATCAACCAACATGTTATGAAACTCCCAATGTGGGATTAAAGTCTCATTCACAGTAGAACTTCTATCATCTTCCATCTCTTCTTCATTCACACATATATTCAATAAAAAAAATATTAAAAATAAATTCATCTCACCTATCCTGAGTTCCTTGTAAAATACTTCTTCTTCGTTATTTCGCTGTATGGCCTCATCACGGCACCTCTTTTTATTTTCTTCTTCTTCTTCGTTCTCACCGCCCTCTGCATCGCGATCGCGCGACACTTCTCCAACCACTTGTCGGCGTCCCTTAGTGGCTCTACCTTGAACTACTCAATGCCTTCACTGGCGATTCGAATTGCCACCACCACTCCATCTTCTCCCGCAAGGTCGCCAGCCTTCGCCTCGTAGAAAATGGTGATAATGCAGTTGTCGAAGTACTCAAAAAGAGCATCTCTCCATATATTTGTTCACGTCCTCAATGCATGTGAATTAACATAGACCAATGTGGGATTAAAATTCCATTCACAATGAAACTTCTATCCTCTTTTACCTCTTCTCTATTCACACATATTTAGCAAAAATATTAAAAACAAATCCATCTCACCTATCCTGAGTTCCTTGTAAATTAAATAATTGTGTTAAGCACGCTGTACATTATTATTATTATTATATAAAAATAAAATAATATGACATGACAGTTGGTCCGTAATAATGATCGATATAACTTAGTTATATGCATAGGATAAATTTATATTATAATTAGTTTTATAATAATTATTAAATATTATTGAATAAAATAAGTTTGGATTATAATAGTTATTATTTATAATTATTATACATGAATATTATTTAATACAATAAGTCTAAGTTACAGTGACTACGATTTAATAATTGTTACACATTATAATTATTATGAAGTTATAAGTTACTGCATGAATATTATTGTCTAAGTCGAGTTCGTCCAATGGTTCATGGTTTAATCCTAAAAATCCAAAAATCTTAATTACGGTCTTAATGACGACACACTTAGCGGGCCCAGCCACACGAGCCAATTAACTCCATCTCGTGACTAGCGGCGCCAACACATAACAGAAATGCTTCCGATACTCCGCGGACCACACTATGGCTCTGTTCGATTTAATCTGCTCCAACACCATTCCGTCCTAATCATGGATCGAGATGCATCGTATCTCTAAGTTCGATCCGCTGCGATGGATTGCCCTATACTTGCCACTAAAAAATCGCAACGTAACAAGTAGATCAATGGGACGGTACGACTTACGTAGATGCTGTCAGGAACAATGTATCCGATCCGACTCCGGAAGCGTCCATCACCGAAATCTAAGATTCCATTCGGACGAAAATGCCCTTTGATAGGATAGCTCTTATCCTTATGCACAGTGTTATTTTGGTCATTTAATTTATGATGTTATTTAAATGGGTAATTCCGATGTGGGTAATTTAGTTGGTGGTTTTAATATTAATAAAAGCGGAGTCTGTGCGGTGCCTTCGAGGTCCAGTTCCGGCGTTGGAATCCGAGGGGAATGCGAAGGAGCCGAGGATGCCGGCCGTAGGGTTGGGATCGGAGGGCTCGGCGGTGGCGGCGCAGAGGAAGGCGAAGCGAAGATCGAGGTCGGGAGGAGGACGGAGCGACCACGGCAGCCCTGACTTTCCGATCCACTGCTCCTCCGACCACCGATTTTCCAGCGGCGATGGTGGCGGCGATTTCGCCAGCGGTAGTCTTTACTCTTCCGCCGCAGGGAGTTTCACTGATGGCGGCGACCGCAATGACTTGGTCTCTATCAGTAATCCCTTTCCCGTGATTTCGCCCGTTATTAAATCCATTTCTTTATTGTTCGGCCATTCTTTCTCGTTATTATTCAGGCAGGGAATGTGGTGGGGGTTTAGAAGGGTAGATATTGTAGTCTTTGCATGGCAATTTAGCAGCGTTTCTTGGGACGAAAACAAGTAGGACTTTTTAGAAAGGAAGTCAAAGTGCGGCAAGTTCGTCTTCTAGAACTAATAAAATAGTGAGTGAGCATCGAGGTCGGTCCCCAATGTGTTTTGAAAGAGAAATTGCAAAGTCGCTTAAAGTAAGAGCTAAGATCGAGAGTGTACAGGGATTTTCTGGGAAAAAAAATGTTTGTTTTTTCTGAATTGGAGTTGCATTTTTGTTCCTGGTAGTTTGTTTTAACGATTCGATCTATGTCGGCCAATCTTTCATTCGAACAAAGAGGCATTCTTTTGTAAGAGAATTTATCAGAACTATGTTCTTAAGCGTTGCAAGAAAATTAGAAGAGGAAAGAAGAGATGGCAAGACAAAAAAACAGAAGAGAAAAGGAAATAGAAGAGCAAAATTTTGTTCTAGAGAAAGACATTTGTTTTTATTTCCCTTTGCATGTCCATCTACTCTGTTTCTACGACTTCTTGTAACGACATGGTATATGGCTTCCTCTGCTCAAGAGTCCCTTCCACCTTTTTTGTGATTGATGCAGCCTTTGGCGGTACGTAGTCACGCCGGTGGTGGCCTTCCTGCGGATCCAGATCCTGAAACCAGGCTTTCCCCTTTCCCTGTTTACCTTCCATTACTTGATAATCCATCCAAAGGTCCGTACTGTTCTTCTTATTGTTGTCCCTTCTACTAGTACAGCTGGCGTGGTGTCATCCCCACTAGCCTACTCCTTAATGGCAGACGCTCGATCTCTGAAGCATTTCTCTTGTCTCGCAGCGACTGCTGAGGATTTTGTACAAAGGGGACTAGAAGATGACGAGGGAAGGAAAGAGGAGAAAGTAGAAGAAGTATCGTCCTTGGACCCTTCAAAGCATTGTTTTTCCCATCCTCCCAAAGGTTCGTGGCACGCTCTTCATCCATACTCCATGGCCACATTTTGAAAGTTGTGAACTTGGTTTCTTGCAGAATGCCAGGGCCAACAATGCAGATCGGAGGAGGCTGTTTTGACCAGTAGGAAGCTGCAACGGAGGCGACCTGTTTCACTTGACTTCAACAGCCAAATTGCTGATGCCTCTTTCATTTCCCCGAGGTTCTTTGTTGGTGTAGTAGCAACAGAGGTGAAGAAAAGTTGTGCCAACTCGTCTCAGAGGAGGTCCAGCATGTTACCGAGCCCCAGGACTCCCAGCTACAGGCATGGAGTCAGAGCAGCTGCATACCAGAAGGGATGGAGCTCTGAGAGAGTGCCTTTGCCAGCTCATAGCTGCCGTAGGCGTGGTAACAGTGGGCTTATCCTGCCTTTTGTCAATGGGAGGACTCTGCCCTCCAAATGGGAGGATGCCGAGAGATGGATCTTTAGCCCAGTCCCAATTGAAGGTGCTGGGAAGTCTCCATTGCCCCTCTCGCATCACAGGTGCCCCAAGTCGAAGAGTGAACCCCTTGGACCTCAGGCCAAGGTAGGGCTAGGCTACACCTACTCAGCTTCACCACTGGTGCCTTGCTGTGACAATAGCAGGGTAGGAAATATTACAGCCAACTCACCATTCCTGGCTGGAGTTCTGATTCCAGAACGAGGTTTTTGTGTCAATAGTGGTAGAGGAAGAGGAGGCAGTGCTAGTGTTTGCAGTGGAGGAATAGGAGTAGTAGGTGTTGGTGGTCATGCTATGGGTGGTAAAACTCATTCCACTGTTGGGGATTCTTACATATTCAGATCAGCAAGCATCCATGGGTGGTCAGACAATCTCATCGAGTCATCTTCCTCTGTTCCCAGCTCTCGAGGTACTCTCTGATGTGAAACTCTTGATTCTATCAATGGCTTTTTCCGAACAGATTTCTTATATTGCATTCAGCTACCCTAAATATCATTTACAAGCAAACTCACCCTTGTGCAATAGAAGTTTGTGTGTTCTCTAAGTACAAGAGAAAGCATTGTGTTCTAGATTGCACTAATCATTAAAGGTGGATTTTTTTTCTTGTCTGTTGTACAAGAGAAAGCATGTATTTGAATTCCTTTTATAGGACATTAAGCAAATACTATTCTGCAAAGTGCAGACCAAAGTGTTGAGGATTCTGGTATCTCTCGGCCGTAAGGGCAGGGCTACTAGATTATTTTCTTTTAAGGTCGCAGCTTGTTTCACAAGCATAAGCACAAGTCACACTTGGTCCATTCTATTTGAGCATCCTATGAGTCTTCCAAAACCTATAGTTTCTATAGGTGAAAATATTGTATTCATAATTCATGATCAACTTCATTTTTTGTTTCCATGCTCAATTCCTTGAACAGTAGACAATTATTCAGTCACAAATTATATAGAAAATAGAGTAGCTGATAATTGTGATGAAAATGTTCTTTTTGTTCTCCTGTGCCATGTTTATTATCTAGGGCATTATATATATATACACTAACAGCAATTATTGTGCTCACATTCCATTAGTAAGATAAGAATGATTGGTTGAAATAGAGAAGAACATTTGAAGTCTTGTGTGTGTGTGTGATCGAAGGATTATCAAGTGCCCCTTGAGAATGGGTGGCATCATTATTTTTTAAAATTATAGTCTATTTATAGCATATTCATAGTGATTTTGTTACATCTGGCGTATCATTTTGGATAACTTTTTCTATTTTAGGCAGAATTATGTGGTTTCTTTCTGGTGGAACTAAAATAAACCCTTTGATCCCAATTTTTCAACTCACCAGATTATTGTCGGTTCATTATACAGATGAGAAGTCTGATGGCATGAAAGAAGCAGCATCCACAATCTCTGTCGCAACTTTAAGGAAGGATGTGGCAACACAAATGAGTCCAGATGGAAGTACTTCTGTCTCTCATGACGGGCCTTCTTCCCCCTCTCCAGCTTCAGCCCCCGCAATTGTGGCACTAGAGGGCCACTTCACAAAGCTTGAGGTTAGGGATGTGCAGGTAGATGATCGTGTTCTTGTAACTAGGTGGTCCAGGAAACACATAGCACGAGGCTCTGATAGGCAGTCGACAAGCATCATAGAATGGAAGAAAACTATAGAGGCAAACAATACCTCTTGGGAAGTTACCGACACAGCAAAATCCATATCAAAGTAATACCATCTTTTCCTTTTGCTGTAGTAGTCTTTCTATATTTTGTTGCAAACTCTTCAGTGGTACTATTGAACTCAGTATGGTTTTAGGTTCTAAGTACCTGATTTTCTGATGAAAGGACTAAATACCAGACCCAAATATTTCTTCTTTGTTGTTGATATAACAAGATATAGATGAGTGTTAGTAATCGAGTCCATGCTCTAATCAATCTACATAGCTTAGAATGATACCATTTCTGCAAAATTGTTTTTTTGTGTGTAACTGGAGAATGTGATGCACATAATCTTTACAACAAAGGCCGAGCATTGATTGGTTTGCTGACAGCGGTTAATCTGGTAAACCTTGGTCTTCTTAAGCAAACCTTCATTGCTTGAATTGGTCCATATATAGATGAAGATGACCAATCTCTTCACTAGCAGATTCACTACACCTGCTTGTTGATTTTCTAAAGACAGCTTTTGGATAGGGTATTACTTGATTTTGTTTGCGATATGTACTTACAATATCTCCAACTCTTCTACTTTGCAACACGTTTGGAAGGTTCAAGAGAGAGGAGGCCAAGATCTCAGCGTGGGAAAACTTGCAGAAGGCAAAAGCTGAGGCAGACATAAAAAAACTAGAGGTGCTGTAGAACTCGGTTATCGTATTTTCACTAAATTTCTTCATTTTAATCATTTTTCTCACTGAGCGGCTTGCTTATTTAGAAACAACTAATCTGGTAGCAGATGAAGCTAGAAAGGAAAAGATCTTCCTCAATGGAGAGAATTCTGAATAAGCTTCGATCGGCACAGAAGAAAGCCCAGGAGATGAGAAGTGCTATGACTGCCAGTCAAGCCAACCAAGTAGCAAAGCCAATGAAAAAGGTTTCACCCTTGTGCAAAAATGGACAGATCAGTTCTTTGAGTGGGTGTTTCACTTGCCATGCCTTCTAGACAACAAATTTCAACCGAGCCAAAGCTTCTTCAGTAAGTTGATCATCCACTGCTTTATTCTGTTATTTGTTTTCATCAAATCTTCCATTCATGAAACTTCTTGTTAATTCATGCGTTATCTTGCCTTGCTAACTCATTGTTTTCTACTAGGGAACGAGACCGTAGCCGGTTTATTTTATGCTTTACGATACAGGATCTGATCATGGATGACCGCATCATTTGATGATGCTGAGATCGAACATGGTGATGTACAAAAATAAAATGATCAGTGCATGTCTTCTGCAACTTCAAATAATGCTCTTCCCTTTTGTATGTATAAACCCAGAACGCAGGAGCTTCTCAATGAGTATGCAAGGGTTTCTTCAAGGTATCCTCTCATTGCAATTTGCACCGGTGGATACCATTTATTTTACAGAATACTTCTTTGAATGAGAATGCTTTTGATCGAACAGCATTGCTGTTCGACTGAACCGAACCAGTTTAGATTTGCAGCAAATTTTCTTCTCTTCAGAGTTTATTAAGTCATACTATTAAAAAAATAAATTCACAAAAAAGAGATTTATTCGCATGAATCGTATTAACATTTGCGTTAGAATGTGAGTTTAATTTTACCAATAATTTTTGTATTTTGCTTCTTTTTTTTTTCTATTTTAAGTTTATCATATCATACAGTTCATTTTTTTTAAAAAAAAAATCAATTCACTTGAATTGTCTTGGCGGCATCATCAAAAAGTGATTTTTATTTATAATGGACTTTAGTTAGCAATTGCATTTAAAATATTTTTAAAATTTTATCAATGAGTTTTTTTTCTAGATTTTATTTTTTATCTTTATAAAATTTTAAAGCGATACTAAAAAATAAAATCACAGAAATTGTAAAGTAAATTGGTTTTTCAGGACTTTCCCCTCTAACTTACAGAATTTTTCATTTTTTCCAGAGTTTATTAACCCTTTTTTTAAAAAAACGAAAAAATTAACTATTGCAGTGTGTATTATTAAGATGTTTATTTATGTCGTTTTATAATAATTTCCTGTTTTAGTTTGGCAGCCATGCGCTGCTGTTAAAAAATTAAAAAACAAATCGCCCACCGTGGGGCTCGAACCCACGACCACAAGGTTAAGAGCCTTGCGCTCTACCAACTGAGCTAGACGGGCCTGTTGATTTTATTAATTATTTTAAAATATTATAGATTATAGTCTCAACTTTCTATCCTTTTCGTCCGCTTCGTTTGCCTGCGAACGACTCGATTAGACAAGTGGTTGCTCGCGCTGGTTTCTTCCCCAACCTTGGCCCTTCCGCTGCCGATCGCTCCGTCGCCTGCGAGGTAAACGCTCGTCCTCGTTCCCTCGTTCTTCTGTTTTTGTTGCTCCTACTACGGTGCCGATCCTCGGACCTGCTCAGTTCCGGTCGATCCCTCGCTTTGAATCGTAAATCTTTTTTTCTTTTGCCTGAATGGTTTGCTCAATTCGATCGAGACTAAATTGTTAAACTGTAACTAAAAATGATGTTTCCCACTGGTGCCCGACCGATCTCGGCCTAGTGGTCGATTGGTTTCTGTTATTTTGTTCTTTTCAACATTCGATTTGTGTAACTGAACTTGATTGTTGAATCTATCTGATGAGACTTACAAACTGTTTAGAGAACTTGTGCATGAATTTACTGCAGCAGATCTATTGGACGAGGGGATGGCAGTGGCTATGAAGAATTTATAATGATTATAACAACGTCAGCATTTTCTCAAATAAGTGCGTTTTGTGAAACGTTAGTAAATGGAAATGTCAACTTTTTTCCAATATTTATTAAATATTAGTAAATTTTCATGGCTTGTTCACAGTTTTTTGCATCACTGATCAGTTTTCTGATTATCAGAAAATTAACTTAGGTCTTATTTGTATTATATTACTAAGCATTAGGTTGGAAACGTAAACTATAAATATCTTTAGTAAAGATGATATATTTAGATACTTAAATGGGAAAATTGTATTACTAATCAAGGGAATGTTTCCTACAAGGGAATGAAACTCTTAGTAAATGAATAGGAGATAAGTGTGTGTTTGTATCCCTCTGGCTATTTCCTTTGAGAGAATGAAGCGAATGCTGAAATAAATTCTATGGTTTCCTACAATGGACAGAAATTAGTAGGAAATTGTTGAATGAGAACAACCTTCCAAGGATTAGTTACTAATTAAAGTAATTCCTAACTACTGAAATATTATTCTTTAAACATTACTGCTTTATTACCTTTGCGCTGTTCAAACTCAACTGTATTCTTCCATGTGATTTTTTATAGCCTTGCCAATTGGAAGTACTAAAAAAGTTTGAGAACAGAGATCTAAGATTATCTAGCCTTTGATATGTCTGTATTAATATCTTTGGCTTCATTGAAAACTTGAATTTTTAGATTGTTACTTTCAATTTAGGTTCATCTTGTTGCATTTTTTGGGTGCAGATCCTTTTTGAAAGGAGTTTACCTATAGTCAGCCTTGAGAATGGTATGTTACTGGAATTTATATATTGGAAATTATGGGACATGAATGTGCTTACATTATTATAATGTCATGATCATGAGTCTGGTTTGATCGTGATGCATATACGCTGAAGAAAGAATTTCTTAATGTATGAGAGCAAAAAATGATACTTCCATCATAAGTATGTTCTGATTAATATTGTGGGGATGAACTCAAGCTGACAACAAGATCCACATGGTCTTGCTTGAGATAAATAATTGAGTTATCTAGATTACAAGAAATTATAACCATCTCCTAGGTGATCATGTAAGAAGTTAAATAACCAAACATGGGTTCTTGTGTTCTGTGTGAAATGTGTTCAAATTAAAAAGACAACTCTCATAATTCAAAGTTAGTGCTCCTTTTGACTTTTTGGTTTAATAGCTTTCATTTTATTATAATAACTATGCGATTTATGGCTACTACAAGTATAGGATCTGCACCAAAGTATGTGAGTATCAGTTTTGCAAAGTTTAACTTTTTCTGGAATGACAGTGGCATGGTTTGGTGCCAGTCTCAGCAAAAAAGGAATGGGTTATTTTGGGAAGTATGTTATTTATGTCTTAATCTTCACTATCTACCAGTGGTTTGTTTGGTGATTTCATATACATTATGTGATAACTGTGGTAGACTACACTTCCATGAGGGCTGTTTTTCCAGTGTTATGTTTGTGACAAATCAACTTCTCACCTGTATTGGTGCATGTTCATTTATCCTGTAATAATAGTGTATCCTTGTTTATGACATTCCTCGGCATAGATGCAAATTTACTGGTCAGAAAAGCATTGCCACTATGTATCCAACTCAAGTTCTAGTGGCTAACATATAGTTAAACTCAATTATGAATTGTTGGCAGATACATTGTTATGTCTATTTACTCACCATTTGATGAATGATCATTTAAAGGCAGCATATCCATTTTTTACTCAAATTTTGTTTGCCATTCTTGTGAATTCATTATGATGGGTTTTCTGTGATGGTCAAATTTCCCAAGATATTTTTTTGTTTGGATCTGACATCTTTATATGTGCTTTATGTTACAGAATTATATTATTGGAGCTTTCAAGCCACCATGTCATATTACAATTTCATTTATTGATGGGAAAACCAGAAAGAAGGTGAATAGCATATTGAGTTTTCTATTTATGCACTCTTATGACTTTGTTCATTCTAGTGGTGTGAATTTGAGATAGTCTTGCAATATGTTCTGAATGGCTTTTGACATGGTTATTACTTTGATTCTTCTTTGTTAATGTACTTGCCAGGCTTCTATAAAGAAAGAAAATGGACAGACTGCAATTGTTCCACTTTTTCAAAGCCTAGAAAATATTGTCGGTGAGGTACATTTTCTGAATTTTGGAATGTTTCTATTTCTTCAATTTGTAGTGCAATATAATACAGTGAGAAATCACATGTAAATATTGTTGTAACAAATGATAGAGGAAATGCAATATGCAGGTGTCTATAGATCCAGTTCAAGGGAAAAAACTAGAACATACTGGTGTGAAAATTGAGCTCCTTGGTCAGATCGGTATGCTTCACTTTATCGATTTGCAGACATGCCTGATTCTTGCACACTTGTTTTCTCCTATCTTTTTTGTTTGAAACGACAAATCCAAATTATAAATGACACTTTTTGTGCTTCCCATAATTAGAACCATGGCATGACCATCTAACCTCCCAGTTTAATTTGACTGTGATGCTTAGAAACATTGAGAATGCACTGCTTGCTTTAACCTTGAGGTACAAAAGATGAACAATGAACTGGTACTTGTTTCTCTAATCTCCTGGGAGAATTTTCTATGACCGAATTTGATTAGTACTTAAATTATGGTCCCGCCCATTTTGATCAATATTTGTTTTGTATCATGTTTGTTTTAATTGTTAGTTATTTTATCTTACATTGATCTATCCTAATTCTTTAGATAAGCAATCGTACAGGTTGTTAACTCGTAAGATTACATTTTTCAGTCTAAAGCAGCATATTCTACTTTGCAGTTTCAAATTGACATTCCTCTAAAACTTACATCATTTTAAATAACTGGATAGTTCATGCATCATAAATTCTCTGTTAAACTGTTGTTATGTGTTAAGGCTAGGACATTGGACATTTTGAGCTTATGTTTTGTGTATTTTCTCTTCTTCACTATTCTTTCTGTTTTCTTAGTTTTCTTGTATCCTTGCAGAGCTTTATTTCGACAGAGGAAATTTTTATGACTTCACCTCTCTAGGTTTGTGGATATTTGACCTTTCTTGTGTCAGTTCTATTACAAACTCTTAAAGTGGATATTTCACTTTTCTGGTATCTGTTATATTGCAAAATCATCAAACATATTATTAGGCATCAGATTTGCATGCATGGATTGCCTCAGGTGCATTTTAGGGTTCTCATTTAAACTAAGATATAGTATTTCTGCTGTTCACAAGGTATAGTTGAAGTGCTCATATTGAGTTTGAATTATTAGACTTGCTATCGACCTGTGAATAATGGAGCATGCATTTATGGTTTTTTATAAGTTGTAAAATATTTAGATGTCGAATGTTGATCACAAGCTGCTTCGTAAAGTTATTGCTTATGGCGATATGAGTATTTATTGTTTGGAAGGATAAGAAATTGATTCTGTTTCTATATAAAATTTCTCTGTCTATTTGTTCTTTTAAAACTTAGGTGTAATTTTTTAACTTCTGTGCAAGATTAGATTGTATAGGTGCTTAAAAAATATTACTGATAGTTTTGGCGATATTCCATTCATTTCATTCTTTAATTGACTGGGAAAAAATAAACAATGGTATGCACTTGAGAAAGTTTTGTCTAGTGTATGATGTTTACTTGAATGGCTAATATCACACTTACATGATTACTTCAATCAGGTTTGTAAGAAGAGAATTTGTCTTATTTTTGTTATTACTCTTTGAGATATAACCATATTCTAAGTACGATCAATTGCATAGGGACAAAGGCTACATGCAAAAGATTAAGTGGTAGGAAAAAAGACTTGGTATTTGTAAATATCATAGACTGAAAGAGTTGACCATAGCCCCAATATATTCAAACTTTTGTTCTTTCTTGTGCCAATTAAAAAGGCCAGTTGCAGTTGAAATTGGCACCTGCTAAGTGCTGAAGCCTGTTAACTTCATCAGTCTAAAAACTATTGTTCAAGATCCCAAGCAAAAGAAGATATATATAAAATACAAACTTTGTTTGTTTTCTTCAAGAAGAATTTGTAAACAATAAAATAAAATAAAAATGTTTGCCCACACGAGATAAGAGAGAAAATTATTGGTGCTGTCCCCTGTGTTTGTATCCCTATAGAGGAACTTTGACACCTTTATCAGAGTAGTCCTTCAATACCACAAAGAAACTGAATAGCATTCTGAAAAACAAAAATTAGATAGGAATTGTATCAGTGAGGGTGATATCTTGGTGGGAGAGAAGAAGCAAACATGCAGGTCTGATGTAGACAGGAATTGTTATCTTGAAGAGATGCCAGATATCTGTCATATTCTGGGATGTGCTCTGTTGAGTGTGTAAATGGATGCTTCTTTATAAAAAAAAAGACATTTTATGAAATTTTGAATGATAGGAGTTTCTTGTCTAGAAGGGAGTGTATATTTATATATATATAATCTCATTTATTGACTTGAGCTTAAGCTTAAGTAGAATGACCTTTGTTATAATTGGTTTAGAATACCAATATGGTTACATATGTCAGGGTGTCTGGTCTTCTTTAAAATTGTGTACTCAAAAGTCTAATAACTTTTATATTTGCAGTGCGTGAGCTTGATGTTCCTGGTGAAATCTATGAAAGGAAGACATTTCCTTTTGAGTTCTCTTCTGTTGAGATGCCTTATGAGTCATATAATGGTGTCAATGTCCGATTAAGGTACATATACCCTTTTTCTCTAGAGTCAATAATTTTTACGTTTATAGTAATTGTGAACGATCATGCATACTGAGTGTTGGAGTTAGTAAATTTGTATGTAAAACTCATTGTAGCCTGCAATAGTTTTGAAAACCCTTGGTACAGTATAGCCAAGACATTGGCATGCATGATTATCACTTCATGTTAAAAAAGAAGCAATATTTAGAAATTTCATTTCTATGGTGATTGGCATTATGCTCTAATCATTCTGTATTATCAATGTTTTGTCCTAGAATATGAGAATGCTGGAAAAGGCTAATCATGTTTGATATTCCCAATTGTGCCTTTTCCTTAACATAACCTATATTCATATTTCAATAACATTACAGTTGGCTCTGACAATTAAGATTTTGCCCCTTCTCATCTGTAACTTTTAGGTTTTAGATAACAAGTTGGTCAAAGGAAGAAAGTTTTGCCCTGTTTTCTCAAACCAAATTTGACTCTAGCCACTTGCAACAGTGTATTGATAAATAGAAAAATCAAGAAGACCTCAGCTGAAGTTCAATAAATGCTCAGACATATTCTTCTAGAAATTTATTTAGCTTGTTTGAATTGTTTCTACCGTCGTGTTTTCATCTCACTCCACATAAGTGAGGATTCAATGAAAATTTTGATTAAAAAACATTTGTACTTGTTGAGTTTTTGGCCTGAACTGCATGATGAGTGTATCAGTTTACACTTTTGGTCTCAATTTTGGTGAAAAAGTATGCAAGAGAAGCAATTTATTTTTATCAATGACACAAAGAATTGATTTGCATGTCATCCATTGTCTCACAGGTATGTTTTGAAAGTGACAATCAGTCGTAATTATGTCAGCAATATTGTGGAGTACCAAGATTTCTGGGTAAAGGCTCTTGATCATGATTTTGGACATTGTAGTTTATGAATGCATCTTATCTTAATTGGAACTATATGACAATTCTTGTCAAAATCGAAATGAACTGATGCTTTAAGGTTTGAACTATCAGATGCATGATGTGGAGTCATGGACTGATCAACTGCATGTACATTTCAGCATATATTATGTAACTGTTTGTTTACCATGTTGTTTGGCATACCAAAAAATTATGATCTAGCTACTAATTTTATTTTAGGATTTTAACAAGATGATGCATGTTCATTTCCAAACAGCTGTATTGCACAGCTATTGTCCGTTGTTGTAGTTTCTCTGCTTTGTTTCTTATGTCATGGTTATGTTTTCTTCAAAATCCCAAACTTTCCATGTAGGCATGTACTTAACTTTCTAGATTCTGTCAACTCTCCATCTAAGCTCACAGGTGAAGTTGCTTGGTGAGAGTGCTGGCAGCATCAACCATACATCTTCTCATGTCACACTGTAGCTTTTTTTCTTGAGTGAACAAAACTCTCCAATTCTCTGTACCTACAAATTTCTAATCTGTTAATTTTCAAGACAAATTTTACTTAAGATGATTCTGATAAAAAACTGGTGATATTGAGATAAAATTTGCAGCTATTTCCCATTTTTTATTTTATGACTATGGTTTGGCATAAGTTTGTTTCATGATATATGCTAGCGAGTAGCAGCATCAAGATGTTCTCTAATTTTTCTTGAAAGTTCTCTTCAGTAAACTTAATACTTCCCTTGCTTTTTCATACTCTGACTCATTTCATTTCAATGTTTTTTTGCTTCAGGTTCGCAACTATAACCCAGCACCAACAATTAACAATAGTATCAAGGTCTGTGGTTGAATAACTTTGTTTTATTATCTCTTCTCATCATCTCATAGTGTATGATACAAATGTATGCAATTTGATTAGGGTTGTATTCTATGGTACAATTCTACTAGGTGTCTTTTTCTCCCTCAAAAACTGATTTTATAGTTTAGAATTTTAAATCCTTCACCTCTATGTTGTGCAGTAATAATTCCTGTTTTTAATCTTCAATTGGTTTTAAATAGCACATCAAGGTATCCTTGTATGAACTGTGCAAATTGGTAGTTTCTGAGCATGCCTAAATTTTTTGAGCTCAATGATTAGTTGTTTTTTCTAAGTTGCCATGGATAGTGGTGCAGATGGAAGTTGGAATTGAAGACTGTTTACACATAGAGTTTGAATACAACAAAAGCAAGTAAGTTCATATCTATACCAAAATCACATTTTGCATTGTGTGTTCTCATAATATCTCGTTTACTTATGTGAACTTTTCTGAAGGTATCATCTCAAGGATGTCATAATTGGGAAAATCTACTTTCTTCTTGTGAGAATAAAACTAAAGAATATGGAATTGGAGATCAGACGTAGAGAATCAACTGGTTCAGGGCCCAACACTTATGTTGAGACAGAAACACTTGCAAAATTTGAGTTAATGGATGGTGCTCCAGTTAGAGGTATATATGACTTCAAAACATTGTGCTATACCATTTTTTTTCTGTTTCCTAGAGCTTTGGTTTGTGGCTAGGCTTGTCATCTTCTCAGACTTTTCTAAGGCTGAACATATATTGTGCTCGTATATTTTTAATCTTCAAATGTTGGGAGAATCTAGCAATGAGAGTACATTATAATCAGAAAATTGGAACCACCTTGACATGTTCCACTTTTAGCAAAGTCTTGCCTTGCTAGATGATTCCCTTCTTTTTTTCTTTACTACCATTACCAATTCTTTGATGTGTATTTTCTTACCATTGTTAACTCGGGCTTAAACATTTTGATTTAATTATTCCTCACATTCAAAATGAGACCGAGAGGAATGCATTTTGACATTTTTGGCACAAACTGTTTTTATCTGATCTCACCAATCCAATCGCGGCCAACCACGCCTCTTCCCAGATTTGAGTTTCAAGGCATTAATTTTGGTACTGACATGTTTTATAATTAAAAACAGTTTAGCAGACCAATTTTCATTTCTCACGGTATTAGTCACACTAATTTCAATCAGTCATGAGTCATGTTGTTGACTGAAGTATCTTGTCTATTTGTTCCTAGTTTTGCTTCTTTTGAAGAACTGCTTTGTCTAATGTGATCCATTCGACCAATGTGGCAGATATATCAGTCTTAACTGTAAACCTAGGCTTGATCATGATTTGTTAACCTTGATGTCAAAGTGACACTAGCATCAGAGGGAACCAAACTTAATCGATGATGCATGTTTTGTACTAACCTTCTTTGTCAACCAATCATATATTATTCTGGAAGATTTTTTTCTTTTAGTTTTAAAGAAAAAAAGTGTTGCTACGTATATTTGCTACAAATGCTTGTTTTTAATTTATCTTTCTGTAACCTTTACTTCTTTTTTTTTTTCCTCAGGTGAATCGATCCCTATAAGATTGTTTTTGAGCCCCTATGAGTTAACACCTACATATCGCAACATCAACAACAAGTTCAGCGTTAAATATTTCTTGAATCTCGTTCTTGTGGACGAGGAGGATCGGCGATATTTCAAGCAGCAAGAGATCACTGTGTACCGCCTTCAGGAAGCTCCTTGAGGTTCATTGTTGCAAGAAAAGCATATACATGGCTTTGTACAAGGGATAGCTTCCGATTTCCTTATGACTATTGTAAGGAAACGACTGAACCACTTATTTGTGAATTTTAAAATTTCTGTCTTACTATTGTCGATATATTCTTTAGTCGAATCCTGTGATTTTTTATCCTTCTTTTGCCAGGCTAAAAAAAAATCCTAGAAAACACTGGTTTCGATTGAATGCTTGCTTGCGAGTTGGGTAGAATATGATGGCATTTGGCAGATGCTGCCTTTTCTTTCGATACACTATGGAAAAACCCCTTCCTATTTAACTTCATATTTCCATGAACACACCTCAGGCACCACCAGCCATGCAATCAACCGGCTCCTTCACAAATGACGCCCCGCCAGCAGCTCATAGGGAAGAAGAAGAGAAGAAGAAGAAAGGATTACGAAGGGGCACCATAAGGATCATCAAAACTAAGGATTGAAGCGACTCTTTCTTAAATTTTCAAATAACAAACTGTATAGAACTGAGAAATCGATTGCTCTGCTTGTGTGTTGTTGGAAAACAGAACGAACAAACAAATGAGCAGGTATTCGAACAGATCAACAGCACACTTTTGTGCTACTTCAACTTAGATTTGTACAAGGAATGAAAGAGGCGACAACAAACATGAAAAATCAAATCAAAGAAGCAACCATCAACAACTCTTGCAAGCTGATGGCCTCTCTCGATCGTACGTTCTTCTCCTTTTTTTCTTTTTTTTTTTGTTTTACTACTTCAAAACACCTTAAAAATCCACTTCACAGCAGATCGAAACTAGCAAGAAACAAAAACATCAACGAACGTAACAGCACTGTAAACTCATAGTCAACCTATCGTATGTCGTATTTATGTATGTGCATGCCTGTCTGCCTGCCTGAGCTCACGCCCCGCGCTCTTGGCTGTGGCCCTTGGACCTTCGAAAATGAGAGTTCCTAAACAAGTTCTTGCCGTCCTTATGGAGAGTGACCTCGGAGTGGATCACGGAATTGGGGAACCTCTGTTTGTGCCTCTGATCGCGGTTGTTGTGCAGATTCTTTTCTTCGACCACCTCCAGCTGCGCCTTCTCCTTGGCCTTGTCTTCCTCCTTGGGCGCCACGTAGATGAAGGAGTCAAACGGCACGTCGTTCAAGCTCACCAGCGGCTCCAGCGCCTCCACCACGCTTTTCATGCTCGGCCTCGACTTCGGCGTCGGGCTCAAGCACTTGTAAGCCAGCGCCGCCGCCTTCTGCGCGCCTTTGACGGAGTAGAGCCCGTCGAGGCCCGGGTCCATGACCCGCCTCAGCTTCTCCGCGCTGTTCAGGTACGGCCGCGCCCAGTCGACCAGGTTCTTCTGCCGGTTCGGCCTGTTCTTGTCGACGCACCGCCGCCCCGCCAGCAGCTCCAGCAACACCACTCCGAAGCTATACACGTCGCTCTTCGCAGTCAAATGCCCTGCACGCCCAGTCCAAGTCAACGTTAGTTACAGATCCACGACGACGACGACGTACGAACACTCCAATTCCAATCGATCGAGTAGTAATTGGTCTCTACATACCGGTCAAAATGTACTCCGGCGCTGCGTATCCATGCGTGCCCATGACGCGCGTGCTGACGTGGGTCCGGTCGCCTTGCGGCCCGTCCTTCGCCAGCCCGAAATCAGAGAGCTTCACCGTGTAATCCTGCGATTTCCATCAAAACACTCTGATATAAATATATACATCGAACGATCAAAGCAAGAAGAAGAAGAAGAAGAAGAAGTTAATTAGTTAATTACCTCGTCGAGCAAGATATTCGAAGCTTTGAAATCGCGATAAATGACCGGCTTCTCGGCCTCGTGGAGAAACGCCAGTCCCTTGGCAGCTCCGACGGCGATCTTCAGCCTGGTCGACCATGGCAACGAGGCAAGCAATCCTTCACCGAGTTCAATAAAAATCGCATTAATTATGAATAACAAAAAATTGATATAAAATTGATGTTGATTATTCAGAAACGTCACTGTCTAGTTTTGGAAGGATTTTACTGAAACATGATCCGATCGTTGTCGAGATGGCAATGTTTGAACAAGAATTTAATTAATTGTGGGAGAGAAGATAAACATACTCTTGAACAATTGATTCTCCAAGCTCCCTCTCGGCATGTACTCGTAGACCAGCATCCGGTGCTCATCCTCGCAACAATATCCGATCAATTTAACAAGATGTGGATGCCTCAGCTGACCCAAGTACACGACCTCAGCCTGCAATTAATTAATTAATTAATTAAAGATGCGAATTTGATAAACTATGAGGGGTTTAAATCGAAAAATTCTGATCCTCACCAGCCACTCCCGGTGTCCCTGCTGCCCGTCGAGGTCCAGCGACTTGACGGCGACCTGCTGCGGCCGGATCCCCGGCCGGATCCGCTCGTCGACGAACCCCTTGTAGACGTGCCCGAACCCGCCGGATCCGAGCAGGTTGGTCATGGTGAAGTTCCTCGTCGCCGTCTTCAGCTCCGCTATGGTGAACGCCACCAGGTTCGACCCCGCCAGCGTCAGCGATAAGTCCTCCAGCGACAGCGGGTCCAAATCCCACGACACCCTCTGACCCGAATCCGAACTGCTCTCGTTGTACTCCCCTCCTCCTCCTCCTCCTCCTCCTCCGCCGCCGCCGCCCAAGCAGCTGATCAGCCAGGAGGAGAACGACCGGCGCCGGTGACTCTGCTCCGCCATCAAACCCAATGGATATCTTGACTCCCCCGCCGCGTGGGTCATATTTATAGACCGATTTGGGTCAACATAAGGCTGTGTTCTTGGTGGGATTGCTTTCGGATTCCTCCTCATTTTTTTTTTCCAATTTTTAAAAAATATTTATTATATTTTAAAATGTAATATTAAAATAGCATTCCCACAACGGGGCGCGTTTGGTGCTTCCTCTGGTGTTTAATTAATTTTATTTATTTATTTATTTATTTACTTAATAGGACACGTTTGAAACAAGATACAAAGAAATGAATGGCTTGGGCCTTTGCGAGGAAACTTGTAAAGCACTGCATGAATTGACATCGTAACCGCAATTTCCTTTTTCTTTTTCTTTTTTTTTAATACATATATTAAAAAAATTACTATGACCTTTTCATGTTGGCTTGATTTTGAACATTGACTTTTAAATGACACGTGGTTGGATTGAATAAAGTCAACATCCGTTGCTTTTGCTTGCTCGCCTTGCGAAGACACGTTTTGGCCATTACGCCAAGCCACCGAGGATTCCATTTTGTACACTCAATGGTAAATTATGCTCCCGTGGCATCTTAAGTAGTCCACGTCACTGAGTTGACTCATCTTCATCGTCAATCATCAAATCAAAAACATATTTTATACTATAAACTTATAGTTCAAACTGAATCGAATACCGTATACCGAAACAGATGTAAGATAAGATTTTCCTCAACCAAAAACAATTTTATACGGATCTTTTAGTTCATACTTTCCGGTTCTCTCTGAATTCCTACCCACTTCGGATATTTTTTATTAAATCCATCCAAAAATAAATAAAAATTTAAAATACCTTAATTCCGTATATAAGTTATGATTTTTTTAAATATTTTTTTACCTTATAAATATATCTAATGATTTTTTTTGTTTGTTTTTTAGATAAAGTTTGGGAAAATTTTTTATTAAATACATTTTTAAGGTAAAAAATACTAAAAAAAATCAGAATTTATGCATGAAATTAAAATATTTTATATTTTTATTTTTTAGGGATGAATTCAACATAGGTTAGGAAGAAAGATAAAAAAATTTGTAAAAATTGTAAAGTCATCATTGGAAAAATCTTAACTACCCAACATAGGGTAGTAGTGTTAGATATACGCCTCAAATATAGTATCAATAGAAAGAAAATATATACGATTCCTATAATTAAATGGTGGAAGTTAACTGATGAGAAGTAAAATATATTTAAGGAGAAGGTAGAAGTACAAGCATTAGGTGAGATATACGATGACTCTAATACAATATGGGATAAAATGATATCAAAGTTGAAAATAGTAACTAAGAGTGTATTCGGTGAGTCAAAGGGACATGCACCACTAAGTAAAGAATCTTAGTGGTGAATGAGAAAGTGAAGGGAAAACGAATAGTTTATAAGAAATTATATATTTGTAAGAATGAGGAAGTGCACAATAGAAAAGTCGTTGGACCAAATGATATTCTGATAGAGGTATGGAAGTACTTAGGAAAACAAGGTATTGAATGACTTACAAAATTATTTAACATTATATTGAAAAATAAAAAAAATATCGGATCAATAGAGGATAAGTACTCTAGTTCCCTTATATAAGAACAAGGAAGATGTACAAAATTGTGTAAACTATAACGGTATTAAAATAATGAGTCATACTATGAAATTTTGAGAAAAAATAATAGAAAAAAAAATTAAAGAAGGAGATTACAGTGAAAAAAAATCAATTTGGATTCATGCTTAAAAGGTCGACAACAGAAGCTATATATCTTCTTAAACAATTAATTAAAAAATATCGAGAGCAAAAACAATATTTACACATGGTATTCATTGACTTAGAAAAAACTTATGATAAAGTCCCAAGAGAAAAAGACTTGGTTAGCAATAATAAAAAAAATAAAATTTATTTAAATATAGATAATGATATAATAGGAGATAAAACTTAATAGCGTTAAAGTATTCATATTCCCAGGAAAAGACTTGTTGTTGTAGAGTTCCAAGAGAAATTATATGATTTTTTAAATATTTTTTTACCTTATAAATATATCTAATGATTTTTTTCCTTTTTTAGGATTAAAGTTGGGGGGAAAACTTATTAAATACATTTATAAGGTAAAAAATACTAAAAAAATCATAATTTATGCACTGAATTAAAATATTTTATATTTTTATTTGTTTAGGGATGAATTCAATAAAAAAAAAAAGCATCTGAAATAGGTAGAGACCAAGATCCGAACTAAAAAAAATTCTATAGATGTTTCATAATCTATAATTTAACATCAAGGAATTGATTTTATTTTTATTCATTTTTATTTTAGTGCTTAGCTCATCCCTTTCACATCCAAATCTAGACGTGTCCTTAGTGTTATAGATAATGTCTATCATAAATAAAAAATAAAGATACAAATATTGAAATATATAATTTTTTTCAAAAATAAATTTTAAAAAATATATTATTTATCATTTGGCACAGAATGCACCTAAATAGATAAAGTCAACTTCAAATTCAAACTGCCCCAATTAGTCATCATTATTTCTTTTTCACCTTTTCTATATCCAAAATAAAATCCAAATAAAAGAGAGAATCAAACAAACTTTGCTACAGTGGATTTTTTCCCCTTTTTTCTTATTTATTTATTATTATTATTTTTCAAAAGTTGGATCACTGAATTTGATTTTTTTGTCAGAGATGAAGAATTGATCTCACACCGTTATTCATTTGTTCTTTTCCAATTTATATATATATATATATATATATATATATATATATAAGAAGGTTCATTGAATTTCAGTTGTCATTGTTTTTGATATGACTTTTTAAATTTAGAAAAAAAAAAGATAAATATTAAATGATTCCTTGTAGGAAAAGAAAAGCCTACCTAATATTTATGATTGATAATAAAAATTAATTCCTTAAAATCTTTCATTTTCATCTTTGAAATTAAATTGCTTCAAAACTCGAGAAGTTTCCACACTCGTAAACTAGACAAAACACTTAATTATTCGTATAAACTTATCCAAATTAATTCAATAGACGTATAAAATGATTTAGATATTAATTATTAATTAATTTAAAGTCGAGTGGTTGGGGATTTTATGTCGCATTAATTTATGCGAGCAACGTGTTATGTCGCATTAATTTATGCGAGTGACGTGGAAATTGCAATGCATGCCATTTTTGATTCGGACCGCGCAGTCAGCTGCCGCGCACGTGGTTAAATGTGTGTGAACGGACGAAGCCATTGAGGCACGTGGATTTGAAGAAAAACAAATAAAATCAAATATTTAATCTTTAATTTTATTTGCAATTAAGATTTGAAAATGACTCAATTTCGGGTATTAACTGGGAAAGAGGACGCGAAAATATAATTCTCGTAAAAAAAATGTGCTGTGCATTTTTTTTATTCTATAATTAATTTATAAAAAACACTTTTTTATGAATGAATATTTAGAATATTTTTAAATTATCCCATATTCGGTTAGAATTGAACCAATAAAATTACTCGAAAATGAATTAATTGTTTTTTTATTTAAACGGATAATTTGTCATTAAAATTGAAATAATATAAAATTGATTAATTGGTTAATTTTTTTTAAATACAAAATTCAAAATTTATTCAGTAATTGTTTTTTAAGTTTTTATTTGATTTAATAATTAAAAAAAACAAATCTCAATATTTTTATTATTTAATAAAAAATATTTTCAAAATTGAAAATTGAAAAATAAAACCAATTTAACTAAAATATTTTTATTTACACATATATGCTAAAATAAATGAATCTTATTTATTTAATAAGAGGAGATGAATCCAAAATAGGATAATTGCAAATTTCAAATTCAAATCTAAGAAGAAGGAAGAAAACTTAGCCAATGCGATGAGAGATCTTTAAATTCAATCTTATGCTTTTGGAGATAAAGGAGAAGATAAAAATAACTTCGTATCATCAATTGGAGCGTGGATGGTGAGCAACTCTAAATCTAATGGATCTTCCCCAAAGATAAAATCTTCATCTCCTTCAATAGTTGGAAGAACAACCTTTTTATAGGCAAGACACGGCTCTCCTGCACTAGTCATGTCACGATTGTGCCTCCGGGCATGATCAAAGTGTGAATCTTCTTGAGAAAGAAGATAATGTCATGTGATTTCACAAGGCCTCCTATGAATAGGCTTTGGATGAGGGACACAGTTGTGAAATTTCACACCGCTTGTCTATGAATAAATTTTGGTAAACATTCTCAATAATACGTCGCAATTGAATCTCAAATTTTAGATCTTTTATTGATTAATGAGAAAGATTCCTAATAATACATCGTAGCTAAATCTTGAATTTTAGATCCTTGATTGATATATCTGTAGAAATTATTAATAAACTTTGAAATTATTTTTGACGTGAAAAAAAAAAATTAACGTAATTTAATTTTAGACTTTATCAAATTAATTTAGACTTCACCAGATTAATTAAGAGTTAGTTAAAAAATAATAAGAAATTATAATTTTGCTTCCAAGATCTTTATAAAATATAAAGACATAATGTTTCAGAAATTTCTTAGTTGTCACTTCATTTTCTCTAAACTAATTCAATTAAATTATTTAATAATTAGTAAAATTTCTTCAGATAATGAAAAAAAACTATTTATTTAGATGGTATAGGTTGGAAACTTTTAGCTTAACATAGATTATGTGGATTTTAGTACTTTGAGTAATTTTGTAATCGAAATCCTAGATTGCCTTTTGACTCGATCATAGTCTTGTACTCCACCTACTCTAATTGTTTTATTAATTAGAATAATTTAAGGAAGCTTAATCTCATCTAGAACCATAAAGTTAAAACCTTTTGTCGGCTACCAATTAAGTCAATGTCTTTACCTAATTAAAGCTCATGTTAATTGCGCACATCAATAGTTAATTTTAGTAAAATTGGTCATAAGTTAATACGAGCGATGGATGCTAGAAGTAAAAGACGCGTTGGAACAATTAATAGATCCCGATCGATCGACATACTAAGCGATTTCAGGGTCGAGCTTGAACAATCGATTAGTCCTTAGTAGTAGGAATAGAGTCAAAAATTTCATATCAAGAGATCTCTTTTTCACCCTCTATTCATATAATAAAATTAATCATAAGTTAATACGAGCAATGGATGCTAGAAGTAAAAGACGCGTTGGAATAATTAATAGATCCCGATCGATCTACATACTATACTAATTATCTGGTGGAAGTTAATTAATTAATTAAGACAATAATAATTAATCACAAAGAAGATAAAATAAAGAATAATCCTTGAATTACTTAATTATAAATATTTGGGAAAAAACAAATTAATATTCAACTATGACATGTCGGGCTACATACGTTGACTTGACTTTAGAAGGGAGTCAACATGCAATCTCTAATTCTATATGTATCTAAGAATAAAATAATTATTTATACAATTTTGTATTTTTAGTTATTAATGTGGATGGTAGAAGGCCACAAATTAGTTTGTTGAATTTCCATCCATATGTTTTTGATACCCAAAATCAAATGTTGGTCAATTCGGTTAAAGTTCTCAAAAGATCTATCAAGTCAAACACAATATCCGCGAAAGAAGTTAGCCGGTTCGACCAATCGCGATTCAAGTTCAATCGAATCGATTGCCGCGATACCTTGACTTGGTTCGGTTCACTCTTCGATTTGGTTTTGAAAACCAGGATAGCATCCAAAGATGATGCTTTCGCCAACCACCTTGATTATGATGGTGAGAATACTAATTAAGTAATTAGTTAATTAATTAATTAAGTGGGATAATCTAATCCACTAATTAGTAACAAAATAAGGGTCAATCAACATCGATCAGCTACGACTTCAATCCTTATCCAATTTGAATTAAATAAATATGGAAATTAATTAATTGTAGATAAATTGATTACATTTATCTTTAATTTTCGACCTATCACAACGTCTGAATATTTGTGGCTCATTAATAAATAAATAAATGAATAATTAACTAAAAGTAACTATGCGAATCTCTCAGTTTGATCTGCCTCCTAACTCAAATAGACTCCTCAGTCCTTGTCCAATGAACCATCAATCACTCAAAATCAGATTTAATTTGTCTTTTAATAATAATTGACTATTATCGATAAGGACAAATAATTAATAATAAGTTCTTTTTTTCCTCGGAAATGTAAAAAAAATCACTTTGTTTTAGATTAAGAAAAATAACCACTATTTGTTTCAATTCGAAATTTTAAATTATTTTTTTAATTTACCCTTTTTTTTATTAATTTTGTTGCATTGCTATTGGATTTGGGCCCGGCCCAATTTGTCTGACTAACTAACTATAGCCCCAACTTGCGGGTTTAGGTGTGAACTCACGACTAAGCTACCACTGTGATGATCAAATAAGCGACTAAACTTGACTTGAGCTCTATTTATTTAGATATTCTCGGTGTTTTCATTTAAATTTATTTGATTATTTAAAATTTTTATATTTTAAATTTTGATATTAAGTTTGATTATTAAATTTGATAATATAAAATATTTATTTATTTAGTAGATTAATAAGAAATATGATATTAACTATGTGTTTGAATGACAGCCCATTCTAAACGGGTCAGATCTTCGAAGATCTCTCCTCATTCTAAATTGACTATTTAATTTTGGATTAAAAAATCTAATAGATAATTTATTACGTTATTAATAAATACAAATTGACACACTAATTAAATAAATTTAAAAATCTAAAAGTCTAGACAATCAAAAACTTAATAAAAAAATTAGATATGATATTCCATATTTATCTCTTATATCCATGGGAAAATAGCATTATTTGGATAAATTAATTTGCTCGTGTTTATGACGTCACTGCCGTTGGCATTATTCCCAAATGAGACATCAGCCAGTGCCGCGTCTAGAAATCAATCTCCACACGTGCTGAATTCCTGCTGGTAACGGGTTACAATCGGTACCGGATTTTTCTGGTAAAGCAAGTAACGGTTGCTATCGAGAGGTAGCGTAGCGGGTTGGGCTGGTAACGCGCGACGGTCGTCATCGAAGACCGTGTGCGGCCCACGTGGTGGACTTAGAGAAGGCTGCGTCGACGCTGTGGCTACCCAGCGCTGTCCACGTGGAACGGCGCCGTGCCGTTTTAAAAATCTTCTCGTTACTGTCTCCTCTTGCGTTGACGAATATGCCCTCCTGTCTTAGACTCTTACCCGCCGGCGGAGTTGACCGTTGAAATTGTAGTGTTTTCGAAGAAAGTTGACATTTTTTTCCGTCCTATGCTTATTTTGGTATTGACTTTCATAAATTTCAAAATATTTTGAATTCCTTTAAGATTGATTATTTTGCTAGCGAAATATCTCTTCTTTTTTTTGTATTTTTTTAAAAGTAGAATATACTAGATAAGAAATGTTTTGATAATAAAGAGAAAATGTTAAATTTGTAAACATTAAGGGGTCATTTGTATTTTTTTTTTAAATATTCGGAGTCGTAAGGAAGAGTGAAAATTTCAGTTTAAATAAATAGTTGAGATAAACCAGTGAACTAAATCAAGGACAATTTAGTCATTTCAACAGCAGCAGGATTCTTCTTCTCCCCCGGCGCAAGAAATCAATCGAGCTCTCGCTGTCCAACGAACCAGGACTCGCACCTTCCTCCCTCCCCCGATCTATATCTGGGGTTCCGATTCCGATCGCCACTGGATTCCGCCATTTCATTCTCCAGATCCCGATCTGTTGGAGCTAGGTTTTCTGATCGCCGAGGTCGGTGGCGGAGGGTAAAAGGTCGAGTTTTTATATCGGATCCTGATGTCCGTGCCGACGATCGCGCTCTACGCGAGCCCGTCCGCTGGAGCAGCTATCTATGGCTTCGCGGACTTCGATCTCAACTCCCGCTCCACCTCCCTCGCTGCCCATGTTTCTTCCTCAGCTCCGAGGCCCATCGGCGGCGGCTTGTCCCGCATCTTCTCGTCTTCTGCTGCCACGCGCCACGTCGGCGGCGATGATTTGAGATGCGACAGGCCGGACGAGCTCGGGAGCTCGTACTCGTATTCTTCGTCGCCTTTCAAGTGCCGGGACCACAGCCCCGCGTCGGTGTTCCACGGTCCGTGCAGCGGGAGCGGATCTGCCCGGAGCCCGCCTCGGATGAGGAATCCGATCGGGAGCGATTGGAGAACGGGAAAAGATGGGTTCTTCAAGCGTTTCGTTCGGAATGCCGTCAGCCCTTGCCTGGATTACGATTCCCCCAGCTTCTCTGGCAGCCATTTCTGCATCGAAGAGTTGCCTTTTGGTTTTGATGACTGTACGATGGACATGATGCTTCCTTCCGATCGGTATGCCGAAGAGTTGCTTGCAAAGGCTCAGTCAAGGCATGATATTTTCCATGAGGAGATCGTTGTTAAGGCTTTCCACGAAGCAGAGAGGGCTCACAGGGGGCAGGTTAATAAATTTCTCTTGTTAGAATAAAGGATCCTAACATGTATGGTGTGCTAAGAAGGTAGATTTCTTGTTCTTAATCACAGATGAGGGCAAGCGGAGATCCTTACCTGCAGCACTGTGTTGAAACAGCTGCACTGTTGGCGCAGATTGGGGCTAATGCTACAGTAGTGGCTGCAGGTCTTCTACATGATACTCTAGATGATTCTTTCATGGATTATAACCATATTTTAAGGTCCTTTGGAGCTGAGGTAGCTGATTTAGTGGAAGGGGTATGCTTTTTTCATTCTTTCAAAATGTTCCTTTAGTTATGGCATCTGTTATATTTGTTGCTTATGAATCTAATAATGTGATTTTGTTTGCCATAGTTCTTCTACTGTCCAAGGCAAATGAATATCCGTATGTTTCTTTTTGCGGAGACAAATTGTTTTTTCTTTTCTATCTTTAAAGTGTTGTCAAAGTTTAGTGTAAAGCTAATAAAAATTTGAAGTTATATATTACTCTCTAACTATGTTGATTGTCAAGCAGACGACCTCATGCAGGAAAGAATTCAGTGAAAACATTAATAGTTAGCTTGTTTGATGATACTGAATAGTTTTTGCCATTTCCATTTTTCTCTAAAGTTCATAATTTTGAGTTCAGTGGCAAATATTAATATTTCAATCTTGTTGCTAGTTGTTGTCATGATGAACTTCTGGTTATCCCTTTGTTTCAGTTTGCCCACCATGTTTCAGTTTTCTATCTATGCAGTTTGCATCATTTCACACTTGAACAACAGCACTGAAACTTTCTCGTTTCCGCAAACTGTTTGTTTAAATTCATTCTTTAATTTTGTTCTGTGGTAGTTGTGATGACTAGAAACATTCTCTGGACTTGTACAGGAATATGCTAATAAATTGTTGTTGCAGGTTTCTAAGCTGAGCCACTTGAGCCAGCTTGCTCGGGATAATAATACCGCTAATAGAAATGTTGAGGCCGATCGTTTGCACACAATGTTTCTTGCGATGGCAGATGCTCGGGCAGTGTTAATAAAGCTAGCAGATAGGATTCATAACATGGTGACATTGGAAGCTTTGCCAATGGACAAGCAGCAGAGATTTGCCAAGGAGACTCTGGAAATCTTCGCTCCGCTGGCGAGTAGATTGGGAATCTCAACTTGGAAAGGTCTGTTGGAGAACTTGTGCTTCAAACATCTGCATCCTGTGCTGCAGAAAGATTTGTCCAAGCAGCTTCTTAATTCCTTCGACGAAGCACTAGTTGCATCTGCAGTACTGAAATTAGGAAAAGCTCTAAGAGACGAGGATGTTGCTTACCATTCTCTCTCGGGGAGGCACAAAAGCTTGTATAGCATTTATTCGAAGATGATCAAGTATGTCTTATGGGTCTCCACTTGCCATCTTCTATTGACAATGGGTTTATTATGAATCTAACAGTGACCCTTTTTTTACAGGAAGAAGTTGAGCATGAATCAAATCCATGACATACATGGTTTACGCTTAATAGTCGAGAACGAGGATGATTGTTACAAAGCGCTTGAGATTGTTCATCAATTGTGGCCCAAAGTTATGGGAAGATTCAAGGATTATATAGCTCATCCCAAATTTAATGGGTAAGTTTTTGTTGACCATCAACTAAATTACTTATATATAGATAATCCTTATTCATTGTAAACATTACTTGCAGATATCAATCTCTTCACACGGTTGTCTCGAGTGAAGATATGCTTCCTTTTGAAGTTCAGATTCGAACGAAAGAGATGCATTTGCAGGCCGAGTACGGGTTCGCGGCACATTGGAGATACAAGGAAGGAAACAAGAGACACTCATCTAATGTGCTTCAAATGGTGGAATGGGCAAGATGGGTCTTGAGTTGGCAATGCACAATGATAAAAGTCGAAGGACCGCACCAAGAAACAAACTCGACGGACTCACCATGCCCGTTCCCTTGTCACTCTGAAGATTGCCCTTATTCCTACACTCAGCGGTGTGCCCACGATGGTCCTATCTATGTCATAATGCAGGAGAATGAGAAGGTGAGCTTTTCTATACTCCCATCCCTAAACAATTGGAGTAAAACACAGCTTGAAAAACATTCACACAAGTTTAGTTTGTCGGAGTATCGGTTCCTTGTTATATAGCCAATTGAGCATGGAAGACCAAATTGTGATTACCGTTCCAATTCTTCTTAGTTATTCATTGTGTTCTTAACAATGAAATTATTAGTTCTTTGTCTTTAAACAAAAGTCTAACAAAATGTAACACAAGGATAACTTTGTTTGCAGATGTCTGTGCTAGAGTTTCCGGCAGAGTCCACCTTATTCGACCTGATGGAGAGGGTTGGAGGTGCTTTCTCTATGAAGTCTGATCTGAGGCCGAGGGTAAACGGTCAGCCGGCGGCGACCGACTTGAATCAGAAGCTCAAAATGGGCGACGTGGTGGAGCTGACTCCAACTCTTCCCACCAAGTCGTTGACAAAGTGCAGGGAAGAAATCCAACGCATGTATGAACAAGGACTGACTCTTTCAAGCAGAGGCGGATAAGTTTATTAGCATTGATATAATCTCCAACATTCATTCTTAATTTCTTCAAGTGTTCATATGCAAATTAATGATTTTTTTTTTCCTTGTAAATATGTGCTCACATGTAGAAATGATCGAATACAAGATTTATAGATTTTTTAGATGTTGAAAAATTGTGGCTTTGAGTGGATTGCTTCTGCCAATGCAATTTGTTCTGGCAAGCAACAGATGCCTATAGTTGTTCCAATCATCTATTACATCAATTCATTTCAAGACCGCCGGCAGCACGCACCTCGACGGTGAGGACTTGGACAACAAGATGCTGAATCACTTCGTTCAAGAGAAAGCGTACGAAAGAAGGAAAATGCAAAGGGTATAAACGTAACCTTTGCGGTGGGAAGGGGATGTGTCAGAGGGGTGCCCAAAAGCACCGCTCTATGCATCATGTTCTGATACTACAGACTGGCATTTAACACGAAAATGTATCCTGATTTTGTCAGATCGAAAAAAAATAGAGTTGGTAATTTCTTGGCAAAGGTATTCGTCGCAGGCGTCTCCTAGCATCGAAAGAGTAGGTAAGATTATTATTATTCCTCGGTCAAAAAGTTATATGTGGAGTGGCTTTATAATTCAAGCATTGCGGATGATTTTGCTAGTGATTTGGAGGGGTTGAGAAGGATTTAGAAATGGCGAGCGAGAGCGAGATGGATTTGTATGCCGTCCTAGCTGCTACAGCAGCACACGTAGCTGCTCAAGCCGCTGCCATAGCTCCTGCCGCCTCCGCCCCTCTCGCCGCCGCCGCCGCTGCAGATCCCGCCGCCGCCCTCGCGCCCGCCCCCGCCCCCGCCCCCGCCCCCACCCCCCTGCTGTCGCTCCTGTCGCCGGGGATGTCTTGGTCTACAAATATATTATTAATAACTGGTAGAACAACACTGTAGCATTCGGCATTGAAGGGAAGAAGGAACGTCCGATGATGGAAAATACATATGAATTTAGAAGCAGTTATGGCTATCTTGTTAACCGACCCATGTTATTTTATCGCCTCCATTTGGAAGAAGAAACGAGTAAAACATTGAGCTGCTGTCTGATTTAATTTTTTTTTTCATTAAAAAAAAATATTATTTGCCGTGTAGAGTTTATCTGTAACTAATAATTTAAATTTATTTACGAACACGAAATCTGAAAATTTTTACACGAAGAAAAATAAATAAAAAACAAACCAAAAAAAAAATGTTTGAAGTTGTTTCTTTAAGTTTTATCTTTTGTCATGGACTGAATTGCTTACTAGCTGTCACATGCTCAAGCTTAATTGATCGATAATTTTTTTTTTTTGTTTTCTTGCATATATGTTTGAATGAATATTCATTGTGCCTTTTTGAAATCCTAAAGCATGCACCTCTAATAAATATGATTGGAAGTTTATTGAGTATTTTCCTGGGTTGAAGATGTATGGTTCTTGTGGGAGTTTTGCCTTGAAGGTAGCTAGCTGTCTAGAGCGGAAATAATATTAGTGAATAATAGTAAACACACCATATGAATGGTCTCTTAGTAATTAAATACTAAAATGATGGACAGTTCAGTGGGAAGCACAAAGATCATGGATAGGTCATTAGAAGGAAGTGTGGCTTCTGATGTATCGGGAGAAGTACAAATGGAATAAACAGATTGACAAAAAGAATTAGTGTGGTTAAACTTTTGTCTTCTGCTGATGTATCAACTATCAATAAACAATAGTGGGGTTAAACCATCTCAGTTGCATGATAGTCATTCAAAGAAGTTACATGGCACATAGTACAATGAATTATATATGAAGAATCAGTCATCTTTGACCACTACAACACTTTTCTGGAGAAAGGAAATGCACAGTTTGTTCTATATTTTCTGAAAAATAAACAATCTGATTACCCATCATTTTTCTATGCAGGACAAATTGATGAAAAGGAACGCTTGACCAAATTCTTCTGGGTAGATGGACGGTCTAAAAATGATTTTGCCTACTTTGGGGACGTAGTCTTGTTTGACAACCTATACCTTTTGCAATATTTGTTGATGTGAATCATTATAAGAAAATTGTTATATTTGGGAATGCATTAATTCTAGGTAAGTCTGTAGGATTCTTCGTTTGGCTATTTAATACTTTTGTGGCTGCTATGTCTGGTGGAAAACTAAAAATAATTTTCACATATTGATGTGCTGAATTGTCCCAAGGGTTACTATCTCTTTCCCTCATGCATCCCATCGGTTTTGTTTATGGCATATATTAAAAATTGTTCCAAAAAATCATTCTGTGTTCAACCATGAACTCAACTTTCACAATGATTTTGAAGATAGGATATTTGGAGGTATGGGACAACTTGATTTCTAAACATGTGGCAAAAGACGATTCGCTCGCCCCCAGCGCCCCCGCCAATCCGTCCCTAGGTCAACACGGAACTTGATTTCTAAACATGATCTTCAAAGTAGTGTATGGTTGAAGGATTTGTACCTGAGCAGAGAGAAATGGGCTCTTCCTTGCCTTAACAGTTCATTTTGTGCTACCATGATGACAAAACAATGGACTGAAAGCATGGATAATCTCTTTAAGATTCATTTCTACAGGAAATTGCCTCTTCCAAAATTTATACTTCAAGGCCTTAACTCAACTACGTGAGAAGGAACTCATTGAAGATTATGAATCTAGGCAAACTAAACCTGCTTTATTGGTTGCAAACATACAGAATAAAGATGTGTTTGTTGCTAATGTAGCCTTTCTGATCTCTTTATTGCTAATGTAACCTTATTTGATTATGCCTAAATTAATATTATTTTTATCTTTTCCTAAATAAAAAGAAAAAAAAATCCTAATGATCATGACCAGACGTGCCTATTGACTTCTTTGCTTTTGACTGTCACATCAGTTGACCTTCTTGACTTTGACTCAACTTGGATGGCCCACTATATTCACTGTATCAGTAGGAAAAAATTCCTTCTACAATTAAAATCGCACATAGTCGCACAATGGTATATATTGGAATAAGACTAATTAAGATGATTGATTTTGATCCCTTGAGATATAAAATCATTTTAGATCTTTCCATAACTCCCGTCTTTTAGATTTGCTACCGTTTAATTTGTAGGAACTACAAAAACCTAACAAAGGAATAATTTCATCTCCTTGTGTGTAAGGTAAAATAAAAGATAGTATAATATACAAAACTTTCCTCAATGCGTGATTCATCTATTGTTTTATATGATAGTAATTTATTGTTATACCAAGACTACCCTTCTCCCTGATGTGTAAGGTAACTGGAGAAAAAAGATTTAAGCACTACTTGAAGCGGATCCCTACATAAACGATGAGCAATCACTTGTTCTTTGTTGATTGAGATATAAACGCTAAGCCATGTTATTATGACTTAAAAGGAGAGATAATGGCCATTTAATCAAGAAAAAGATAGATTCTTTCAAGATGTCAAACTAAAATGAAAGTTACAACAACACTAATACCAATAAAGAAAATGAAGTTAGCGCATGGTTAATTATTTTCAAACCCAAAAATATTATATTGCACTTTTTTTTGTTCCTTAGAATAAAGAAATTTTTTTTTAATGGTCGATCACTTTATTTAGTTTAACATTATTTTCTCCATTGTTTGGACATCACATCATATTTGTGTGATATGGCATACGAGAGAACTTTTTAAAGTAAGTCGATTAAAATTTCAAAAATTTATGAATATACTGTTAATGTAGAAACCAAAGAATTAGTATAAATGAAAGCAATATATTAAAGTTTATAATTATTATTATTATTTTAATTTTAAAATACAATAGTGAAAACTTATATTCATGGAAATAAAGGACTAATTTGTAAAAGTAAATTATTAAGATTGTTTTGGGCTTTCCTATGGATTCGTCCAGCGCATATAATGCTGCTGTGGGCCACAATCCCTCACGTAATGGCCCAATTTGGAAAGAGGTTTTAACTATCGATTTCGATCTCAATCGATCAGCAGCGTCTCACCTCTCTGGCGGATGTTTTTTTCGCGTTCTTCGCATCACGATCGCGTGCTCAATCTTCAGCAGTAAAGCTTCGATCTTGCCCTAAATCATGACGCCTCTCCCCAATCGCGCGCAGAGAGCGAAGAAGCCACTGAGCGCGCAGCGAAGAGGAGGGTCGATTGCTGTCGGATTGCTGGCTCTTCTTCTCGTCGGCATGATTCTTCTAGCCACCTCCATGAATTCTAATGGTTCGGTTGGATCACTGACCCAATCTGATAGGAAGAGCGAAAGGAATCATGTTGTTGCTGTTGCATCTGTTCGATCCCAACCTACCGCCGAATTCGTCAACAGGACCGAAGTCATATGGCAAATTCCCGAGTCCCCCCAGGCCGTCGTCTTCATAGCTCATGGTTGCAACTGCCGAGCTACTAATTTCTGGGATCGATCCGCTCATTGCCCGCACTGCGTCGGTCTTCCAGAAGACAGGCTGATTGTCCTCAATGCTCTAGGTCGCAGGTTCGCCGTCGTTGTTGTTTCCAGCCTCGGAAGATGCTGGTCTATCGAGAAGGACGTCGGCATTGCTAAAGGGATACTACAATGGTGGATTGAGAACCACGAGCTCCAAAAGCTTCCTGTCACAGCTCTGGGAGCTTCATCTGGTGGTTATTTTGTTTCTGCGCTGGCAAAGGAGGTGAATTTTAGCAGCGTAGCGCTCATGATTTCAGCTGGGGTGTTCGGTTCCATGGGTGTTCCAGTTGGGTATCCTCCCACTCTCTTTGTCCATATGCCTAAAGACCTGCGTGCAAAGAGGCTGATAGAGAAGAACATGGCTTCGTTGAAGAAGAAGGGTGTTTCTGTTAAGGAGGTCAGGTGTCTGGAGTTCCCATTGACTCGTACGCTTTTGACGGAAAGGATCCCTGGTTTGGATGAGGCAGTATCTGCCAGTGTATTTGAGTTGTTTCAGGAGAAGGGTTTCATTGATGAGAGGGGATATTTGAAGAACGATGGACGAGCGACTCAGTGGAAGCAAGCTCTTAAGGAAAAGGATCCCTCAATGGAGAAGTATGAATGGCTTGATCATGTAGAGGAGGAGTTAAATCTTGCGTTTGCATACCATGAGATGACCAGCTTGCCTATTGGTGATATTCTCGACTGGTTTGAATCGCACATGTAGCCAGTGGCTGTGTAGTAAGCTGAAAGATATTTTGAGTTTGGACATCCGACAGAAATTTACCAGTTGAAAACAGTTTCTGGTGTCAAAATATCAAGAGTTTCAAAATGCTGTATGAGCATCACTGTAGTTTGATCTACACCAGGATAATTGGAAAAACATATACTTGTTTAATTGCAAAGACTTTATCTTTATTTGACTCTGTCAGGATTTGGATGATATGAATATAGAGATCATGAGGAATACCTTGTACAAGGCCTACCTTGATGATTTCTATAACTTCTGTCAGGTAAACACTTATGACATATCACAATATCTATGATTGAAAAAGATAGTTTGTTCTACTACTTTTGGCTTAAACTGTTACGTCAAAACAGAAACTAGGTGGAGCAACTGCTGAAATCATGCCCGACCTTCTTGCATTTGAAGCTGATAGAAGGGCTGTCAATATTACTATAAATAGGTGAGCCAAAATTAAACTTCAGATTATTCAAGTGGTGGCCATGTTCATCGTATTTTTTACCCAACACATTCATCAAAGTTAAAAAATTTGTAAGCATGAGATTTTTTGCTCATTAATTGAGGGCTTGGTTTTATAGCATTGGCACTGAGTTGACTAGAGATGATCGTCGGAAGCTTTATTCTAATTTCGGTTTGTTGTATGGTTTTCACCCTTCTATCATATAATCATTTAGCTTGTATTGGTTGTTTGCACTTTTCTTATAGATTTTTTTTTTTCTTTACAGATATCCCTATGGCCATGAAGAACTTGCTATCTGTGAGGATATTGACCAGGTAAGATAGTTAAATTGCTTGTCGAATTAGATCATCTATTTCCAAAGTTTGAGTTTTAGGAAAAACTAATTTCTTTTATTTATAACACTCCCACAGAAGTTTGATTGGGCTGGATTTGCCTAAGTCCAATATGCCCACTTGGGTATAATATAGGGCATTGACAAGATTCCAGGACATGACTTGTTGTGATACTATTTTAAGCTATAAGGAAAAGCACTTGATCTATATTATTGTGTTGGTCTTACCATCCCTTACATTTTTTTGATGAAACACACTGACCTATCCTAGAAGATCAGAATTCAAAGTGTTGAGGAACCAATTTCAGTCCCAAACTCAAATGGCCATGCACTAATGCCAACTTGTGCCAACACAAGGTATAGGTCAGCATAGGTGAATAGCGCTGACTGGCATCAATTATTTATAGGGAGATTAAGTGACAAAAAAGGAGAGGGAATGAGTGTATCAATTGCTATAATGCCATGGTAGCTAGGATATGTTAGAAAAGAAGCTTACCATTCATCTCAGTCACCACATATTACTTGTTGGGCCTTCCTTAATTCCTTCATCAACTTTGCCATTTGACAGTCACTGTCAACAAGAAACAAGACATCTAATTTGATTTTGCATTACACCATTGTGTTGCATTTTAATGTAGGTGGGGAATGGTGACATCTCATCCAAAAAGTGTCAAAATCACTCACATTCAGATGCATATTGCCTAAGTTGTATTAGTATCGAAAAAGGCCAATCCGCTCTTTCTTGAAATGTTAGTCATCTCATAAAGATCTAGGGATAAAAATATGTTAGTCATCTCATAGAAGGAATAGAGAAAGGGATGAAAGAAGTTATTTAAGTTGCAGGAAGGAATAGGTATTGGGAAAGAAATAATTCTTGTTGTGTTTAATTGGAGAGAAGTATAGAAGCCGAAATTTCAGTTGGGGACTAAATCGTGCCTATCTGTCAAGGACCAGTTGGCATTTGTTGATCAACCAAGAAGGTTGGTTTTTCTTCCTTCCAGTTCCACTCTAATTTGGTGTAGACAATATAGCTTGTTGGAAGGAAATAAATTGTCACTTTCTTTCTCTCTCATTTAAAGCAAGCACACCTTAAACATGATTGCATTTATATTTTTGTTTCAGGTCCGTGGTGTGATGGAAAAATATCCACCATACCAGTCCATTTTTGCCAAGATATCCTATGGAGAAAGTCAGATGTTGGACAAAGCATTTTTATGAAGAGGAAGTAAAGAGACTCTGTTTGGCTTTTGAGCAGCAGCTAAGCATCATCCACCAATCGCTTGATAGGATAGATTAAAACTGATTTATATCATCGTTGCAAATCATTAACTAATAAAGATAGTTATTCATTTTAAGATTGTGTGGCTTGCCTGATCCACCTGACTCTGAAATTTTTTTATTGCGAGTCTAGATTAATTTAGTCAATTTGCTTGCTCTCTAATTTTGTATTGACAAAAGGAAGGATATCACTAACTTTCCCCTAATTCCGATGTTTGTTGTTTATGTTCAACTTCTCAAACTTTTCCACCATCTTTGTATCTGGAGGATTTTGTCGATCCTTTTGGCCAAAGACACTTCTTTGACATGGCTATTTTATTCGGAGGGTGTGTTTTCCTTGATTTTACACGTACTGCGATTGCTCATACAACAGAACTTGGTTCACAAGAATCACACTGCATTTGTGTTAATAATCCAATTTGCTCGATATATGAATCTCTCATGGAATTGTAAGTTTGAGATAATTGAATTTTCTTCCTGTTTTCTTAAAAATACCAAATTGCAGAATTCTCTCTACATGCTTGTTTAATGGACGTTGTTCTTTTTGGATGTCTGGTGCAAAGTCTAGATAGATTAACGTGCTGACCTGATAGTTGACACGAAGTCTAGACGGGTCGACGGGTTGATCGAACGTTTGTCAGGTAAGTTAAGGTAAGTCATTGGAAGAGAGTGACTTGGTGAGGACACGTTCCCAGTTAGGGAACTTAGACGCCGATCCAACTTAGAACCATTTAGGAAATCTAAGTTGAGATTTTGACTAGATTCCGGTCTCGGTGAGACAGAATCTAATTACTATTCTTTTGTCATAATTGTGCTAACACTTTGTTTTACAGGATAGTATAATTTGCATTTGTCTCAAACTAACATTTTCTTGCAAGAAATTGATTGCTGGAAAATGGGGGTCCGGGCGCCCGGAGTAGTGCAAATCTTATCTCGTCGCAATCATCGCACGTGGAGCTCACTGGTTGGTTGGGCTACTTCACGGTCCAAGCGCCCGGAAGGGATCCGGGCGCCCGGAGCTTCCTATATAAGGAGGGTGAGCCCTGGAGCAACGAACAACAACAACATCTTCCAACGACTGCTCTACTGTGTTGTGCTCCTGCGATGCTGCTTCTCCGACGACCTGCTAAAGTTTTCTTTCTTTCATTATTGTCGATATCTTTCTTAATAGTTCTTGTACTCAATATTGTAATCTGATTTTACAAACTATTAGTAATTTCCCAATGAAAGCACTCGACGAGTGCGGGCCTTGGAGTATGAGGCGACCAAAGTTCTGAACCAAATAAATTGGTTTGTGTTAGCATTATTTTACTTTTATTCTTCCGCCATGCTTACTCTAATTCAATACGATAAATTTTCGATCGTTATTCCCCCCCTCTAGCGCTTTCACGATCCATCACATGTATCGTCATACTAATGAGCATAGGAATGCTTTCAAACACATTTTTAGATATTTAGGTAGTACCATTGATCAAGACATTCTACTTCATCGTCAATCGTTTCTTACTGTACCTGTCTTTTTTGATGCAGTCTGGGTGAAAATAAAGATGATTTTACATCCACTATCATTTATATTGTCTATCTTAGATGAAATCCTATTTTCTAGAGCTTAAAAAAAATAACACATTGTTGTTCAATCCTCTACTGAAGTAGAATATTGCTCTGCCATGATCACGACTACCGAACTACGTTGGCAATCTTGTCTTCTCTTCTTGGCGAGCTTGACTTCTCTTCCTACAAAAAGTCGACTTGTCATCTACTACGACAATATGGATGTCACCAATTTCTATTATAGCCCGATGTTCATGCTTTCTTACAAATGTTCCGAAACTATTTTCACCGACTCAAACTCAAAGTTTGAAACTATTTTCACCGACTCAAACTCCAAGTTTATGATGTGTTTCTTGAATTACATGGTGAAGAAATGAGATTCAAATTTCTCTTACAATTGAATTCAAAGTTGTACCTTCCATGAGGCCAAGGAAGCAACCGCCTCAGGGCCCGATCCAAGAAAGGGCCCATTTTTTTAATGATACCAAAAAAATATGAAAGGCACGAACCCTAAATAACCACTAAACCCTATTCTCATGGCTCCGAGGCAAACATCGACACATGACTATGTTGAATAAGTGTGAATGGAGAAAGGTGGAAGAGAAGATGCTCCATTGTGAATGAGACTTTAGTCCCACATTGGGAGTTTCAAAGTACTTTTGTTGGTTTATATTGATTCACATACATTGAGGATGTGAACAAATGCATAGGGAGAGGCTCTCTCTCACGCGTGGGTGTAAATCCAGGGCCCGGATAGCATTAAACCAAGGTGACTCGTGTGTGAGCGCGACCTGTGCACACGAATGCCAGACCGGCCGAGGCAAAAACTTGCCCAAGTGGAGCAACCAATATTTTGCCACGTTAAGTTTTTTGCAGCTATGAAATGGATGCATTAAATTCGATATTAATGTAGAAGCAAAACGACCGAGGAATATTGAGTGAAACGGTGGGCGTTGCACTGCTCGGTGAGTAATGGTCATTAATCGACCATTAACCCTGACATTGATCTTAGCTCCTATATAAGGAGGCTCTGATCATAGGCAGAAAAGAAAACACAGAAGAAACAAGCAGAAATTCTCCGCCTCATTCCCCTCCTCTGTCGTGCAACTCCTACTCGGCAGAGTGCCCGTGATAGCGATCAGGTTCCTCTCAGTTCGCCGTGATCACCAGTGCTTGGTGGAGTTCACGGTCAGACCGTTGTATCCTGGGAAACAGACGACCCGAGTAAGCCTCAAAGCACATCCGGAGGTGGGGGCGAATCTGTTTCAAGGAAACTGCGACTTGTAGGCCTTAGTCGATCCTCTCGGTCGACCTACCCGCTCGGCCGACCTACCTGCTTGGCCGACCCGACCTTCTCTCTGCCGACCTGACTGCTTGGTCGATCCGCCATCTGTTCAGCCGATCTGCCCTCTGGGCCGACCCGACTCCTGCTCGGCTGACCTGGCTTCCGCTCGGCCGATATGACGTGCTCGCTCAGTCGATCCGCCCATTCGACCGATCTGCCCTCTCGGTCTTTTCCCCGCTCGAGCTCAGCTGTTCGGCCGACCGACTCCTGTCTGCTTCGACTGATCTGTTCGCCGACCTGTCTGCTGCCCGGTCTACCTTCTGACAGACCTGCCTTCCCGACCCGTTTGCTTCGATCGGTCTGCCTCTCGCTCGACCGGTCTGCCTCCTGACAGACCTGTCTTCCTAATCTGTCTGCCTCTCGCTCGGCCGGTCTGCTTGACCAGCCTCGTGGTCTGCCCGACCTGCCTCTCTGATCTGACGAAGACTTTGCACGATCGGTCATACTGCTCGGTCGACCTTTCTGATCTGCTACGCCCGCCCGATCAACACAGTGCAGACTGCCTTCATCACTTGGCAGAAACCAACCTCTGCTGGCAGCCTGAGATCATCCGCTTTACTCTTTTCAACAGATAAGTGAATTTAAATTCGATATATTTAAATTCAACTAATACCCCGAAAAATCTCTGGCAAGATTGTTTGTAAGCCAACAATCTTGAAACAGATTCGATTCTGTTAAGATGGCCACGGAACAGAATATTGAGGTGCAACAGACTCAACACGTGCAGGCCCCCTCCGCCCCAATTGGAACTATGCCAATTAGTCATGGAGAAAAGCCAGAGAAGTTCAGTGGACTGAACTTCAAGAGGTGGTAGCAGAAGATGCTCTTCTACCTGACCACGCTCAATCTGGCTCGGTTCTTGACCGAGGACCCTCCCAAGCATGCTGAGGATGCTGATGCGCAAACCATCAGTACAGTGGAGGCATGGACTCATTCTGAGTTTCTTTGCCGAAACTATATCCTCAATTGCCTTGCCGACTAGCTGTACGCTGTGTATAGCATGAAGAGAACGGCTAAAGAGCTGTAGGAGTCCTTGGACAAGAAATACAAGATGGATGATGCAGGGGCAAAAAAGTTCAATATCTATCAGTATCAAGATTCAAGAAATGAAATTAAGGTAGCGTTTGGTTTGGGTGCAGGAATAAGAATGAGAATGGATTTGATAGACTGGAATGAGAATGGATTTAGCCATTCTAATGTTATTGCTTAGTTTATAAGCTGAGATTAAGTATGATTGTCAATACTATTATTTGAGTTTGTTAGAAGTTTGGAAATACAAATACAATAAATATCATATTTGTCCTTAAAATAAGTAATAATATTCCTATAAGGTTTATATATATTTTTATCTCCAAAATTATTTCTATGTTATTTTGTAATTATTTTCTTATTTATTAACTTGAAATATAATTTATTACCTTAGGTTTTAATTCCATATTCTATTTTTAGAAACATATTCCTAATAACTTGAAATATAATTTATTATCTTAGGTTTTAATTCCATATTCTATTTTTAGTTTGTTTCGTATTTAATTAAGTTTGTTATTTAATTGAATTTTGTATTTAGTTGAGTATTTTCTTTAAGTGTTTTAAAAATTTTAAAGGATGTTTAAAATAATTTTCTAAAAGGATTTTTAACTGTTTTGAAAATAATTTTCAAAGATTTTAAAAAGAATTTTTAAAAGGGTTTTAAAATAATTTTAAAATTTTTTTTTTCAAAATCATTTAAAAAAAGGTTTTAAAATATTTTTAAAAGAATTTTTAAAAAGATTTTAAAAGAATTATTAAAATATTTTTAAAATAATTTCTAAAAGTTTTTTTTTAAAAATAATATATTGTTAATTTAATTAATATTTTAGATTTAATTAACATTATTAAACCAAACAATTTAATTTCCTATTATTCCATTCCTTTCCAAACCCTAAATCCTACTTAACTATTTAAACCCCCTTTCCTTCCAACCCTACCATCCACGATGGATACCGATCGCGATCGCCGCGTTGTGGCCTTGGCAAACGCCGCCAAGGCCTACGCAGTCGCCGCCGTGGCGGCCTACAGAGCTGAACGCCTCGGCGTAGGCCACCTTGTTGGCGACCCAGCTGCCGCTGCTGCCGTGTCCTACAAAGCTGCCGTCGCGTCCTGCGCAGCTTTAACCACCTGTGAAGCTGACGACGCGGCCTACCCAGCTGCTGCCGTCCCCGTCGCTGTCTCCGACCCCATCGCCGCACCCGTCTCCGTCCCCGTCCCCGTCCCAGTCCCCATCGCCGACCCTGCCGCCGACCCCGTCCCAGTCCCCGCCGCCGACCCCGTCGTCGTCCCCCGTCGTCCCCGTCGACAACCTCCCCGTCGACAACCTCCCCGTCGACAACCCTCCCGCCGATGCCGCCGCCGCCGCTGATCCGTCGTCGTCCCTTTCATCCCCATCACTTGTTTTAGCTTTGGTTAGGTTTTGCTAACGGCAGATAAAACTTTCTAAGTTGTTAGTTGCACATATGGTCTTACCATGGGGGTCATCGTCCCCTCTTTATGTGACTTTTGTGAAGTTGTTTCTTTAGGTTTTATCTTTTGGCATAGATGATGATGGAATAAGTTTATTTTCTTAAAAATCTTGAATTAGATGAACTTCACTTTTAGATTGCATTGCTATTATAAAATGTTTTTTTTTTACGTTTTGCTTATCAAGTTTTTGTATGATGATTTTTGACTATTTTTTATGTTCTTGATTTAGTATGTTTGCTAGTACTTCAACACCTATTGTTGTGGTTGTGTTGGTTGGAGTTTGCAGTCATATTGATGTGCTTACTAGCTGTCAAATGCTCAAGCTTAACTGATCTTTAATTTTACTCTTAATATCATTCCTAGCTATTAAGAGTAAAAGTTAATTAGTTTTCTACATGCAAATTTAGATTTCTATAACAATGTACTTAAATTAGAAATGTTATTGATCAATGCTATTTTTAAACTCTTTCTAGCTACCTGAGTTCATGCTGTCAGCCAATTTTCCAAGGCTTTAAGCCCAGCCAGATAGCAGAAACTAATCCAATAACTATAACAAGGCACCGCACGCACTGTGAATTCCAAGGAAACAAACCATCTCAGATATGAGTAACAAGGCACCGCACCGCACGCACTGTGATCAAATAGCTCAGTAATTCGTCTTCAGATTATATAAAAAAAAATAAATCATAGAGTTAGTTTATATTCGACTGTCAAATAATTAAGAGATTTTTTTTTTTTCAAAAGCATGCGTCTGTCAGAAATTATCTCTTACTCCATTTTAGCATATCTATCATCCTCTAACCAATTGAGTATCATCCTCTAACCAATTGAGTATCCCTTGAGAACAACTCTACAATTAATTCGTGCATCTATTTTGAATGGTGTTTCAGTTTCCATCCAACTTGCCTAGCTATTTTGAATCAATTTTGGTTTGGTTTGGTTGGATTCGGTTTAATTTGTTTAGTAATTGAGAGACAGTTTTTTTTTGGAACGGGTTGAATCCTAACTTAAGCCAAGATGTTGCGCTAATAGATGTTGTGTTAAATTAGCCCATTGAAAAAAATAATAATAAATAGCCAGATTTGGTAACAATAAATTTGGCACGCTGAAAAAATTTCAATCATAGCTAAGAATGACCATAGCCCCAGGGATTTAACATCAATGATATCTGATAAAATAATAACTTCAAATTAATGATTTATTATGATAATGTCGGAAAAAAACTTTTATTTATATTAAAAGAATCATAAAACAATAAATTGAATCATCCATTTAAAAGGGTAGATATGGATAACCAAGACTCTACTTCTTTAATTAATAAAAAAAATGATAATCTCAGTTAATCTCATTGATTATTTTTGGGATGATTAATCTGGTCCCACGAAAGTTTTTCATCGATCATCAGGATAAATCAAGAATTTGGTGTCTTACGAAAACATTGGCAACCACCACTTATATCCACTACCACTCCATGCCATCATGCAATCAAAAAACATTCAAGAATTTCTCCCACAATAAAAACAAGGAACAAGAAACCCCATCGACCTTTTAACTTTTAGATACGATGAACTCTATCGCAAAAAGATTTAAAGCTTTTAATAGCTATTCAGAGAGGTTAAATTGGTATGTGAAACATAGAATGATGTAAGATATTTAGGACTTAATTTAAGATTTCAAATACTTCAATATAAATCTAGGCTTTAAATAAATAGATTGATCAATTTAAATATTCTAGTTAATAACAAATTAGTTAGAAACTAAAATTCAATTTGACTAATCGGAGTCAGTAGCTACTATCTTCTATTTAAATATTATTTTATAGATATTTTTATTCTCTTTGAAATATTTTCAAAATTTATGCATTTTATATCTACTTTGACTTTAGGATATATTTAATTAAGGGAGATGAATCCATCAATTTTAGCTACTTTCAAAATTAATTTTCAATAACTTTTCAAAATTTCCTTAGATTTTTTCCCAAAACTCTCTCTCACAATTTTCAAAAAAATTTCAAACTAATTTTTGAAAAATAGTTTTAAAATTTGTACTTAAAAAATATTCGAAGCGGCGGGGCTTGCAAGGCTAGCTGGGCCGGTGGGCCTACAGGGCCGGCGAGGCTTGCACGGCTGACAGGGCAGGGTCTTGTAGGCCAACCGGCCCGACCGGCCTTGTCGGCCCTGTTGCTCCGCTAATATAATATTTTTTGACCGGCCTCTCCGTATTAGGATTTAGCATCTAGAGAGACCTTCCACTTCAGTGTTTGATAGAGGTGATGTTGGGCAGAAAAACATTAATGTATATGTTAAACTATGGGAAACATTTTCTGTTCGCCGGCTCTTTCAATCATTAGAAAAGGTTCGTCTCTTATTTTTCTCAAATTTCTATGGTGAAAGTGTGTAGATGATAGACTTTTTAGATGCTCTCCTTTCTCCATGCTTCGTTCAATTTGCTCAGCCAACAAGAGAGAGGAGAATGACGCTTTTATATGCCTTTACATAAGAAAGTTATTAGGCTTATAGTCAGTTTGTTCCGAGCACTCAGCATCACATAGCACCAAACGTCTCCGATCGCTCAGTGTAGGGGTGTAAACGAATCAATTCTAGCTGAATATGAAGAAAAATCTAAGGCTCAAATTCAACTCAAATTAGTTATATTCGACTTCGATTTCGATTCGAAGCTCGAAAAATTTAAAATTTTTTGCTCGAATTCGGTTTGAATCAGAGCTCGGGTTCAAGTTCGACTCGAAAGATTTGAACATATTCTAGAGCTATTCGAACTATTGCTCAAAAATAAGTACTCGAAAGGCTCGAAATATATTTATTTAATATATAATTATATTATATTAATAAAATATTAAGGCTCATGAGCGGCTCGCCAATTATCGAACTAAATAATTTGGGCTCGAGTTCGGCTTAAAAAAAAGTTTGAACAGGTTCGAGTTCAACTCAAATTCAATAAGTTCGAATACAAATCAAATATTTATCGAGCCGGCTCGAAAAGCTTGTGAATTGACTCGATTCGTTTACACCCCTAACTCAGTATCATAGGGCACCGAACATGTCTGAGCACCCAATATCACAGAACACTAAATATCTTCGAGCACTCAGTATCCCAGGGCGTCGAACATATCCGAGCACCCAATATCCCAGAACATTGAACATCTCCAAGCACCCAATATCTCAGGGCATCGAACATGTCCAAGCACCCAATATCCCAAAACATCTCGAAGCACCCAGTATCCCAAGACACTGGACATGCCCGAGCACCAAGTATCCCGAGGCACCGAACATGTCCAAGTACCTAATATCTCCATACACCAGACGACTTAGAACTATTCTATTAGGTTTATTACTTTCCCAGCGCAGTTACATTGCTAACCTTCTTGTTCATACCAAAATGATAGATGCTCGTCTAGTTTCCACACCACTACTTTCCATGCCTACTCTTACACTTTACGACAACATAATTCTCTTTGATCCGTCTGAGTATTATACTATAGCAGATAGTCTTTAGTACTTATCTCTTACTCGTCCTGATATTGTTTATGTGGTTAACAAGTTATCTTAGTTCATGTTGTTGGTGCGGTTAGCACTAACGGTCTAACTCAGGTTTTGATGAATGACAAAGTAGGTTAAGTTAGTTTCATAGTAATCTAACACTTTGACGAAGTGTGTAGGAGAAGCCCAACTAGGTTGACGGGCCGACCGGATAGCTGGCACGAAGCTCAGCTAGGTCGACGGGCCGACCGAATAGTTGGCACGAAGCCCAAACTAGTCGACGAGCTGACCAGATGTCTGGCACGAAGTTCAGACTGGTCGACGGGCTGATCAGATATCTGGCATGAAGTCCAGCTAGGTCAACGGGCTAACCTGATAGCCGGCACGAAGTCTAGACTGGTTGATGGGTTGACCGGACATTTGGCAGGTAAGTTAAGATTAGTCACTGGAGGGGAGTGACTTGGTGAGGATGCATTCCTGGTTAGGGAACTTAGGCGCCGATCCAACTTAGAACCATTTCGAAAATCTAAGTTGAGATCTTGACTAGATTTCAGTCTCGGTGAGATGGAATCTAATTACTATTCTTTTGCCATAACTGTGCTAACAATTTGTTTTGCAGGATAGTATAATTTGCATTTACTTCGGACTAACATTTTCTTACAGGAAGTTGATTGCTGGAAAATGGGGGTCCGAGCACCCAGAGTGCAAATCTTATCTCGAGCTCACTGATTGGCTGGACTACGTCACAGTCCAAGCGCTCGGAAGGAATCCGGGCGCCTGGAGCTTTCTATATAAGGAGGGTGAGCCCTGGAGCAACGAACAACAACAACAACGTCTTCCAACGACTGCTCTACTGCGCTGTGCTCCTGTGACGTTGCTTCTCCGACAACCTGCTAAAGTTTTCTTTCTTTCATTATTGTTGGTATCTTTCTTAATAGTTTTTGTATTCAATATTGTAATCTGATTTTGCAAACTATTAGTGATTGCCCAACCAAAGCACTCGACGAATGCGGGCCTTGGAATAGGAGTCGACCAAGGCTCCGAACCAAGGAAATTGGTTTGTGTTAGCATTATTTTGCTTTTATTCTTCCGCTTTGCTTACTCTAATTTGATACGATAATTTTTCGATCACCATTCACCCCCCCCTCTAGCGCTTTCACGATCCAACAAGTGGTATCAGAGCAGGTACCGCTCTGACTTGGTGCAACCACCAGTCAGACAAAGGGGTGAAATTCTTTTTTATTTTTTCAGCTTTAAGTTTTATGTTATAATCCAAACTGGAATCATTACCTTTTTGGAAGTTTTTTCGTAGCAATTAAGATGAACTGGTGCAACACCAATTCAGTTTTAGATTCTTTTTAATTTAATACTGCACTACTAATCCAAGACCAAGTCTTGGGATTCCTCTCCTCATTTTCTTGTGTGTAAGATATATGCCCTAAACGAAGATATAGCACTGTTCATCCCCCTCTATTCAACGGTGACGACTTTCCCTACTAGAAGAAGCGAATGGAGGTCTATCTGAAGACCAACTTCGACCAGTGGTTTAGCGTCACCAGAGGCTACAAGGCGTCGATCGACAACTCCAGAAATCCACTGGACCTAAAACTATGGACTCCGGACATGAGAAAGAAAGTCTCGACGGACTTTAAAGCCCTCAACACACTGCAATGTGAGCTGATGAGGGAAGAGCTGAACCGAGTGGGTCCACACTAAAATGCAAAGGAATTATGGGACAAGTTGGTCGAACTACACAAAGGAACGAACGACTCCAAGGTAACTAAATGTGACATTCTTTTAAATAAACTGTTTAATATTAAATGCAGGAAGGAGAAACGGTAAGTCAGCTCCATGAGAGGATCAAAGACATCCTCAACGGACTTCACGCGAAAGACCACCAAATGGAGAATCACGACTTAATCAGGTTCGCTCTAAATACGTTTCCTCGAAATGCAATGTGGGCATCCATCGTGGATGCCTACAAGATTTCGAAGAATCTTTCTAAGTTGAAATTAGACGAGTTGTTTTGCAAACTTGAGTTACACAAGCAGACTAACTCCAGAACCGAGAAAGGTATCACTTTATTTGCAGGTTCCTCAAAGGAAAAGACAACCAAGAAGAATGCTCTCAAAGTAACATGGGGTGACTCGTCTTCAAAAGAATCAGAGGTTGAAGATCAGAAGCACCAAAGCCACCTCGCGCTAATGGCCTGCAAATCAGAGGACAAATCAGAAGATGGGTCCAAACCCGAAACAAGGCACGAGTCCGTACTTGTTTCCAAAGGTCCCGAGAAGTATCCCTTAGTTTAAATAAGAAATTTTTTAAAGTCATTGCATGTTTAGATAGAAAGTTAACTATAATTGAAAACGAAAATAAAATGCTCCTTGTGGAAAACCAAAACCTCAAGGAACAAATCACGAATTCTAATCCAACTCAAGATTTAACACTTGAGGAGGAAAATTCAACACTGAAAATAGAAATAAATAAATTAAAAGGGCTTTTAGAGAAATTTACAACTAGATCTAAAAATTTAGATCTTATATTAAATAATCAAAAAGTTGTTTACAATAAATCTGGACTTGGATCTAAGTCGAATTCAAATAAGTCGTTTATATCTCTAATAACTCAACACAAACAACAAATTAAAGCTTGGGTTCCGAAAATATGCTTAACCATGCAAGTAGGAATTAACTAATATTATATACCCAAAGATAAAATATACTATGTAAAATCAAATAAACTAAATCAAAAGCCAAAATACAAACCTAGACCAACTAAACCAAAAATAAACTATTTTAGAACCTACCAAAAATCAGACTATCATCAAGTTAAATACAATTATAAAAGTAATCGACATAAACCCAAAACTAAAACCTAAATCGGATCAATAATTTAAGGAGAGGCTCTAGAATAGCTGATACCTCCAAAACTAACCTACTCGACAGGGTAACCAAAAACTAATCTACCCGGCAAGGTAATTAGGACTAGTTTAAAAAAGGACAATAGTTTAACTTGACTTACGGTACTGGTGAAGTTTTGTATGATAGTACGTTAGAAAAACTCTATTTATGCATGTCTAGGAAGATATGACTTCGACGTGGTGCATTTGGCTTAGTGGAACTACCCGAAGTTACCCCTTACGGATCCTAACTAGTTAGACCAAAGTTTTATACTAAGTTCAGTGGATAGGACTATTTAGAAAACCTCGAAGGCATAGTTACTCTAATGATGTTCATGTGACTCACCAACCCAGAAATTTATCCAAAGAATACCTATTTGTTGAGCTCAAAGTTAAATCTGAATCCAACACAAAGTTAAAGTGTTAAACCAAACCCTAAAAATTAAACTTAACTTCATCTCAAAAAAATTATAGGTTTCCCTAATTGAAAATATATATCTGTTGAAATAACTAAGGACTTCAAATCGAACCAAATTGAATCAAATCAAATCAAATTGAATCAAATCAAATCAAATTGAATAGAATAAAAGAAAATTTAAATTAAATTCAAATAAATTAAAATAAAATCAAAATTAAATTAAAATTAAACTTATAATTAAATTAAAATTAAAATTAAAACTAAAATTAAATTAAATTAAATTATATTATATTAAACTAAAATTAAAATTAAAATTAAATTAAAATTAAAATTAAAATTAAAATTAAAATTAAAATTAAAATTAAAATTAAATTAAATTCAAATTAAGTTAAAAATTAAATTAAAATTAAAAATAAAATAAATCAAATTAAATTTAGCTTAAAATTAAATTAAAAATTCAATTTCCAATTATTTTAATAGTTAAATTATTTTCAATTAACTTAAAAAAATTATTTTCACTTAAAAATTTATTTTAAAATTTATTTTAAAATTAACTTAAAAGATTTATTTTTAAAATTATTTTATCTTAAAAATTATTATAACTTTAAAAAATTATTTTAAAATTTATTTTTACTTAAAAAATTATTTTAAAAATAACATAAAATTTTATTTTAAAAATTAGTTTAACTTAAAAATTATTTTAAATTTAAAAATTATTTAAAAGTTCTTTTTATATATAAATTATTTTAAAATTAATTTAACTTTAAAATTATTTTTAAAAAAAATATTTTAAAAATTAGTATAACAAAAAAATTATTTTAACTTAAAAATTAATTTAAACTAAGAAATATTTTAAAATTTAATTTAGCTTAAAAATTACTTAAAATTTATTTTAACTTAAAATTTATTTTAACTTAAAAATTATTTTAACTTAAAAATAATTTGAAAAAAATATTTTCACTTAAAATTTTCTTTAAAATTATTTGCAAAATTATTTTAACTTAAAATTTTTTTAAAAAATTAATTTTAAAAAAAAAATAATTTTTTTTAAATTTTATTTTAACATAAAAAATATTTTATTCTAGAAATTCTTTTAACATAAAAATTATTTTAAGCTAATTTTTTTTAAGTTTTTAAAAATAAAAATGTATTTAACTTAAAATTTTTTTAAAATTTTAATTAAATTAAACTAATTAATTTAAATTAAACTAATTAATTTATGTTAAACTTAAAACTTAAATTAAGTTAAAAATTCAACTTTAAACTTAAAATTTAAACTTAAAATTAAATTTTAAAGTTAAATTAAAATTAAAATTAAAATTAAAATTTAAATTAAAATTATATTAAGTAAAATTTAAAATAAACCTAAACTTAAAATTAAAATTAATCTTAAAATTAAAATTAATTCTAATCTATATTACTTAACTTAAATTTCGACCAAAATTAACAATTTGAAATTAACAACTTATTTAATTTACTTAATTCCTAATCTTAATTAAAAAAAATTAACCTAACCTACTTATCACTTAACTTGTTTAAAAGATTAATTAATCTATTAATACACTCAATCAAAATCATGTTTAAAATTCTTTTTATAAATGTTTTTATATAAAAAATCTTTTAAAAATTATTTTAAAAATTATTTTAAAATACTTTTTAAAAATATTTTTAAAATTATTTTTAAAATTATTTAAAAATACTTTTAAATTATTTTAAAATCCTTTAAAATTATTTTAAAAATTCTTTTAATTACTTTAAATTATTTTTAAAATACTTTTAAAAAATTATTTTTAAAATAATTTTAAATATTTTTTTGGAAAATTATTTTAAAAATACTTTTAAAATTATTTCTAAAATCCTTGAAAATTATTTTAAAAAGTCATTTTAAAATTATTTTAAAAATTCTTTTAAAAAATCATTTAAATCAAAATTCAATTAACCTAAACTTTAAATTTAATTAATCAAATAATAATAATAATTTAAATTTATTTATTTAGTCTAACCTTATTTAAGAACTAAGATTGATCATTTCTCGATCATTAGTATCTTGATTTAACTTAATCAATTTTATTCTAAATCATTTTAAATCAAACTTGATTTTACATTAAAACATTAATTAAAATTTTTACTACTTTATCTTAATTAAAGAACCTCAAAATTACTTAACTTGGCTTAATAACTTTAACTCAATTAATACTTAAATTAAATCTAAAAACAAAAAAGTGAAATAAATGAAAAATTATATTATAACTAAGACTTTCTTTAATTAACTCAATCAATTAATATAAAATTTAAAGTTGTGTTAATTAAATAAGTATTAAATTGAGTTACTTATTATTGAGTTAGTAACAAATAAATTCTTAACTTAATTAGAATAATTTATTATTGATAACCTTATTTTATTCAAACTTATATAAAAAAGTATATAGAAATTCTTAGGTAAATAATACACTTGATAAACATAAGTGTTACTAAATCCCCTAAAACACTTAGAAAAATGTGTTAAGACTTTAAAATTTAACATACCCAAATCTTAATTTAACATAAGGGAGAGAGATAAATTAAGGAAAAGTAATAAATTAAGGAAGAATATCAAATTCAAGAAGAGATCCAAGTTTTTTTTACTTAAAAAATTATTTCCTTAAGTTTTTTATTAAAAATTGCTTAGATTTTTTTTTCCTTATCAAATTTCTCTTTTGAAAATCCTACCTCATTTTTTTTTAAAAAAAAATACTTTGAAAATCTTACGTTAAATATTAATGTTAGGTTCAGGGGAGGATTAATTCAAATTATTTTCATATTTATTATTTTCTCTTGTTTGAAAATAGTTTTTGTAAACTTATTTTTGAAAAGTATTTCTCAAAATACTTTAGCAAAATTGTTTTAATTTTTTAAACTTATTTTTGATAAATGTTTTGAAAATTTGCTTTAATTTTACCAACTTAGTTTTGAAAAGTAAATTTTATAAAACTTATTTTTGATAAATGTGTTGAATTTTTGCAAAACAAAAATTATTTTAACTTACTCTGAAAATTATTTTAGAAAATTTTATTTTGAAAAATTTTAACTTATATTTTCAACATATTTTGACTAACTTATTTTTCTAAGTTAACTCCCCAAGGTTAACGTACAAATTTTATCAGAATTCACTGTTGTCCAATTTTTTTTCTAAAGTTTTTCTAGCTTATTATCAACCCGAAAATTATCTATGCTTGTCATTTTTTTTTATGAATGCCAAAGGAGAGAGTTAGGTGGTTTAAGTTAGTTAGCAACAAAATACCAAACATAAAACAAGGCTAACTTAAAAACCACGTCTTCCACTTACTTATGTTTTGCATATTTTTTCACTAACTTAACCCCGGTTGTCATTGCATCAAAAAAAGGGAGATTGTTGGTGCAGTTATCACTAACGGTCTAACTCAGATTTTGATGAATGACAAAGTAAGATAAGTTAGTTTCATAGTAATCTAACACTTTGACGAAGTGTGCACGAGAAGCTCAGATAAGCCGACAGGCCGACCGGATAGCTGGCATGAAGCCCAGACTGGTCGACGGGCTGACCGGATGTTTGTGTTGGAGTGTATACTGAAAGCCTAAGCTTTGTAAACATTCATTATGAATAAAGAATCACATTTGGTCTAATTATCTACATTTGTTTGTAGTTGTTCATTTAATTTATATTGTAGATAACATAGTATGTGGTGTCACATACAGAAGATGATGTTATCAGTACCTTATAAATTATAAACAGTAACTCACGACCAGAATGGAAAGGAACAAACCATTAGAAGGTCGTAGTGTAATTAGGTATTAGTTTATCTTGACTATATAATTACACTAGTACACTCAGAGTGTATTGAGTAGGACCATTTGAGGTCGTTTCTTTTATACTGACTTTATAAAGGAACAAAGACCTCGGTTATTATGGAAGTGTGTGCTCTTAATCCTAATATAATAACAAGCACATATATTTGATATTTATTTCTTTAATTTATCAATGGGTGAGATTTAGTTCGATGAATCAAAGGCCGATAAATTGGGAAATGATATCACTTATAGTGTGTGTTGTTGATTATAGAAGGAAACTGTGTCCTAGAGATACTAGGTTGATAATGTCCCCAAGAGGAGCTCATAAGGATTGTCATGTTAAACCCTGCAGGTGGACTTAGTCCGACATGATGATAAGGTTGAGTGGTACTACTCTTGGACTTAGACATTAATTAAATGAGTTGTCAGTAACTCACTTAATTAGTGGACATTCGATATCTTAAACACAGGGAGACTAACACACTCATAATAAGAAGGAGCCCAAAAATGTAATTTGGGATTGGTGCGGTAGTTCAATGATAGTTCTCTAGTGGAATGAATTATCATTGATAAAATTAAGTTGTGTGTTAACACGGGATGCTTAATTTTATCGGGAGACCAAAACCAATTCCTCCTCTCGGTCCCTATCGTAGCCTCTTATTTATAGAGTTCTATACCCACCTATACCCACCTTCTATACCCACCCAATAGGGGCCGGCCAAGCTAGCTTGGGATCAAGCTAGGGCCGGCCTAGGTATAAAATTGGGTGGCCGGCCCAAGCTAGTAGGGCCGGCCAAAATAAATTAAAAAAGAAATTTAATTTTAATTTTTATTATGTGGTAGATATAATTTAAAGAGAATTAAAATTAAAATATCTCTCTTGTAAAAGATTTACAAAAGATTAAAGAAAGAGATTAGATCTCTTTCCTTATTTGTAGATTGGAGAGATTTTTTATTTTCTCTTTAAAATTATTCACATGTTAATAAAATTAAAATTATAGATATTTCCTTTTATTAACCATGAAGAGATTTTTAAAGAGAAATTTTATTTTTAAAAATTTCCGGAAACAAATAAGGAAAGTTTTAATTGTTGATTGAAACTTGTCCAATTTGCTTCCTCTTGATGTGGCCGGCCATTAGAGTTTATTTGGGAAATTTTATTTTATTTTTCTCAAATAAATCATGTCAAGGAAATTAAGGAAATTTTATTGTAAATAAATTTCCTAATTTGCCTAGGCCAAGGAATATAAAAGAAGGGGTAGGGGTGCCTTCATGAGATACAACCTCTATTGTTTTCTCTCCCTTTTTCCTTGGTGTTGTGGCCGGCCATTACCCTCTCCCTCTCTTCCTCTTGTGGTGGCCGAATACTTCATCTTTCTTGGAGTTTTTGTGGTGGCCAGATACTACTTGGAGAAGAAGAAGAAGAAGGAGAGAAAGCTAGCATCTCTTGGAGCTTGGTTAGTATTTTGATTTTCTTCTTTGGTAAAGTTCTTCCTTTGTGGCCGAACCTTGCTTGGAGGAGAAGAAGGTGGTTGGTGGTTTCTCATCTCGGTAGATCGTTGCCCACACAACGTCCGAGGTTAGAAGAGGAATACGGTAGAAGATCAAGAGGTTTTTCTACAAGGTATAACTAGTAATTTCTATTTCCGCATCATGCTAGTTATTTATGGAAATAATACTAAATACAAGAGGCTTACGTTCTAGAATTTCGAATATGTTTTTTTTCGAAGTTGTGTTCTTTTATTTTTTCTTTTCCTTGTGATTTGATTGTTCTCTTTGGTTAACCTAAAGTTATTTTAGGAAATTAAATATTAGCTTTCTATTAAAGGTTTTGTCTAGTCGGTGGTGGTTGCTCCCATATCCAAGAAGGCCATGTGCCTCGCCACGTCAGTACTGGGAACCTTTTATGGAAATTAATATTTAATGTAATTAATAACTTAAGGAGACTTGGGTCGAACGTGTTAAGTTCCGCAGGAGATCCAAGTCAAAACCTAAAAGAACAAATAGATTAAGTTTTGGATCAAACGTGTTAAGTTCCGCAGGCGATCCAAAATTTAATTTAAAAGAACACATGGTAGCTAGGAAAAGGTTCAGACCTTTGTACAAAATTTTTGTACAGTGGAACCTATAGGTTTTCCGAGTAGCAACCAACAGTTTGGCATGAAGTCCAGACTGGTCGACGGGTTAACCGGATGTCTGGTGCAAAGTCCAGATAGGTCAACGAGCTGACCTGATAGCTGACAAGAAGTCTAGACGGGTCGATGGGCTGACCGAACGTTTGTCAGGTAAGTTAAGGTAAGTCATTGGAAGGGAGTGACTTGGTGAGGACACGTTCCCAGTTAGGGAACTTAGGCGCCGATCCAACTTAGAACCATTTAGGAAATCTAAGTTGAGATTTTGACTAGATTCCGGTCTCGGTGAGACAGAATCTAATTACTATTCTTTTGTCATAACTGTGCTAACACTTTGTTTTACAGTATAGTATAATTTGCATTTACCTCGGACTACCATTTTCTTACAAGAAGTTGATTGCTGGAAAATGGGGGTCCGGGCGCCCGGAGTGCAAATCTTATCCAGTCGTAGTCATCGCACGTGGAGCTCACTGGTTGGCTAGGCTACTTCACAGTCCAAGCGCCCGGAAGTGATCCGGGTGCCCGGAGCTTCCTATATAAGGAGGGTGAGCCCTGGAGCAATGAACAACAACAACATCTTCCAACGACTGCTCTATTGTGTTGTCCTCCTGCGATGCTGCTTCTCCGACGACCTGCTAAAGTTTTCTTTCTTTCATTATTGTCGATATCTTTCTTAATAGTTCTTGTACTCAATATTGTAATCTGATTTTGCGAACTATTAGTAATTTCCCAATGAAAGCACTCGACGAGTGCGGGCCTTGGAGTATGAGTCAACCAAAGCTCCGAACCAAATAAATTGATTTGTGTTAGCATTATTTTGCTTTTATTCTTCCGCCATGCTTACTCTAATTCGATACTGATCCGGCGGTTAGAACAGGGGACCCCCATTTTGAGGGGTCAATGCCACGTGGAAGTCAAAGGGCTAGGTGGCCGTTCGGAGAATAGCGGACCGGTCGGCCGACCGGAGAAGGATGGGCTGACCCCCCGGCCGGCCGGTCGGTAAATAACCGATGGTAAAAGGCGCTCCGACAGGGGTCGGGGTTCCGACGCTCGATTGAACAGTAACGAAGGGCCGAGCGGAAGTCATGCTCGGCCGTAGACATAAAGTAACATACTGCTAGCAATCCCCACATAGCACCTTACCGAGGATCTCCCCAGCATACCGATGCATATGGAGGGCCGGACGTGATGTGAGTGCCGGCCGGCCGGACGTGATGTGAGTGCCGACCGGCCGGACGTGATGTGAGTGGCGGCCGGCCGGACGGGAGATGAGTGCCGGACGCCCCGGCATGGAGTAGGGAGAGAAGGACAAGGAACATCTTATGACAGCTGTCAAGTCCTATGACTAGACCATACTCCAAATCTGGCGGTAAGGTGTTCTGCTGTCCCATCGAAGACGTGCCGGGACTGTAGCAGTATGTTGTCAGGTAAGCTTTCTGACAAACACATACAGAGATATGGGCTAAGGACACGTATTTGCCTCGGTAGGTGTGCGTGAGCTCTTTCACCGCTCTATATAAAGAGCCTTATACTTCGCCGGAGGTATGCGTTCTACAACTTTGGGAGCCACTTCTTCACTGTTAGCTTGCCTGACTTGAGCGTCGGAGGGTCGCCGCCGGGAACCCCTTCCCGGCCCGACTTCTTTGCAGGATCGCCGGAAGTTCGCACCAGCATTCGAAGACCCACGTTAGCAACCGGAGAGCTCCACGTACCCAACGTCCGTTGATTCAGCTTTCGGACAGGATCAATTAGGCGCCGTCTGTGGGAACGCTCCTGCATCCGAACGGAAACAATGGACGAGGCTGGACGACAGCACACGGTGACGCTTTCCACGGAGGAACTTGACGCTCTGATCGAGTTGAGGGCCGCTAAGCTTGTGGAACAAAAACAGAAGGCACTAGCCGAGCGGCCTGAGCAGCAAGGCACATCAGCATCAGGTGGCCGAGCGGAAGCACCACAGGCCACGGTCTCATTCCATCGAGCTCTATTCCGCACTCCTGAAGCCGCAGCAACTAATCGAGATCGGGGATCATCTTCGGATGAAATGCTAAGACGAGATAGCAGAAAAGGGAAAGCCCCCGAGTGGACGCATCGCCCGAGCGGATCAACCGCTAATTTTCAGAGGTTATTCTACGAGACCCTCTGCCCAAGCACTATGTGCCTCCGACGATCGACGAGTACAATGGAACCAGCGACCCGGATGATCATTTGGGTAAATTTGATAACACTGCAACCCTGCATCAATACACAGATGGGGTGAAGTGTCGAGTTTTCCTCACCACCCTCTCCGGATCGGCTCAACGGTGGTTTCGGAGGTTGCCGGACGAATCTATCACAAGCTTCAAAGACTTCCGTACAGCCTTCCTCCACCACTTCGCAAGCAGTCGGCGCTATCAGAAAATCAGTGTTAGTCTGTTTGCCATCAAATAGGAAGCCCGCGAATCGCTCCGAGCCTACATCCAGCGGTTCAACAGAGTGGTCATGGACATTCCAACGGCCACCTCAAAGACCTAATGAATGCCTTCACACAAGGCCTCGTGGATGAGGATTTCTTCCGATCACTCATTCGGAAGCCGCCCCGAGACTACGACCACATGCTACACCGGGCCAACGAATACATCAACGTGGAGGAAGCGCAAGCGGCCCGGAAAAAAAGAAACTCCAGCCGAGCGGGCTCCTCCTGCCGAACGGAAGTCGCACGCTGCTCATCAGCCACCCAGGGGACCAAGGGCCGAAGCAATCCGCTCCCCCCATGCTAGGTCCCACGTGCAAGAGGTAGCTGCCGCGCGGCCCAAGCCAAAGAAGAGATGGACCCCAATGTTCTGCTCCTTCCACCGGACGGACACACATAACACCAGGGATTGCCGTAGTCTTCCTCTAATCGCCCACCCCGTTCCCAGAGGCGGCGGTCGACGGTCGCCATCAGCCGACAGGCGACAGAGGCCTCGTGAAGCCGATCGGACGGTAGCTGACAGACGACAACAACAGACTCCCGAGCGGCATCGCTCTCCGAGGCGGGAGAATCTCCGGATGTCTAGGGAACGTCCCAGACCGTCCACCCGGGAGGAAGAAAATAGAAACAACACTTCCCGGGGCGAGATCAACATCATAGCTGGTGGGCTGACCGTAGGAGACTCCAACCGAGCAAGGAAGGCGAGCGTCCGGCAGCTCCAGATCCATGCAGTCGGCTGCAGCCAAGAGCGGGCGAGTGGACCCGAAATCAGTTTCGGGCCCGGGGACTTGGAAGGAGTTGAAGTGCCCCACGACGACGCTCTGCTCATCAAAATGGTAATAGCCAACTACACTATTCACCGCATTTTTATTGACACAGGAAGTTCGGTCAACATCATATTCAAAAAGGCGTTCGATCAACTACAAATTGACCGCACCGAGCTGCTGCCCATGACAACCCCCCTCTACGGGTTTACGGGCAATGAAGTCATGCCGGTCGGACAAATCCGGCTGGCTATCTCACTGGGAGAAGAGCCGCTCAGGAGGACGCGGACAGCAAACTTCTTGGTGGTCGACTCTCCCTCATCATACAACGTCATTTTGGGACGACCGGTGCTCAGCGAGTTCCAAGCGGCCGTCTCCACCTTCCACCAGAAGATCAAGTTCCCCGTCGAAGACAAAGTGGGAGAAGTACGGGGAGATCAACTAGCAGCTCGGCGATGCTACGTCGAGATGGTCCGAGCAAAAGCCAATTCCGCTCGGAAGTCGCCACGGATCGAGGTGAACACTATAACTGAAAAGCCTCCCTCTCTAATTTATGAAGAAAAAGAGGAAGTGCAGATTCACCCGACCCGAGCGGAAGACCGTCGAGCTTCGACGTTAAAAATCGAGAGACAAGCCGGCATCTATAAACTCTCCGAGCGGAAGACCGTCGAGCTCCGACGTTAAAAATCGAGAGACGAGCCGACGTTTATAAACCCTCCGAGCGGAAGACCGTCGAGCTCCGACGTTAAAAATCGAGAGACGAGCTGGCGTCTATAAACTCTCCGAGCGGAAGACCGTCGAGCTCCGACGTTAAAAATCGAGAGACGAGCCGGCGTCTATAAACCGCCGAGCTCCGACGTTAAAAATCGAGAGACGAGCCGGCGTCTATAAACCCTCCGAGCGGAAGACCGTCGAGCTCCGACGTTAAAAATCGAGAGACGAGCCGGCGTCTATAAACCCTCCGAGCGGAAGACCGTCGAGCTCCGACGTTAAAAATCGAGAGACGAGCCGGCGTCTATAAACCCTCCGAGCGGAAGACCGTCGAGCTCCGGCGAGAAAAATCAAGAGACGAGCCGGCATCTATAAACCCTCCGAGCGGAAGACCGTCGAGCTCCGACGTTAAAAATCAAGAGACGAGCGTGTCTATAAACCCTCCGGCGGAAGACCGCCGAGCTCCGACGTTAAATATCGAGAGAGCCGACGCCTATAAACCCTCCGAGCGGAAGACCGCCGAGCTCCGACGTTAAAATCGAGAGATATAAACTCCGGACGGAAGACCGCCGAGCTCCAACGTTAAAAATCGAGACGAGGCGTCTATAAACCCTCCGAAGCGGAAGACCGCCGAGCTCCGACGTTAAAATCGAGACGAGCTGGCGTCTATAAACCCTCCGAAGCGGAAGACCGTCGAGCTCCGACGTTAAAAATCGAGACGAGCCGGCCTATAAACCCTCAGCGGAAGACCGTCGAGCTCCGGCGTTAAAAATCGAGAGCGGCGCCTATAAACCCTCCTGGAAGACCGCCGAGCTCCGACGTTAAAATCGAGAGACGAGCCGGCTATAAACTCTCCGGCGGAAGACCGCCGAGCTCCGGCGTTAAAAATCAAGAGACGAGCAGGCCTATAAACCCTCCGAGCGGAAGACCGCCGAGCTCCGAGGCGTTAAATATCGAGAGACGAGCCGACGCTATAAACCCTCCAAGCGGAAGACCGCCGAGCTCCGGCGTTAAAATCGAGAGACGAGCCGTCTATAAACTCTTCGAGCGGAAGACCGTCGAGCTCCAACGTTAAAAATCGAGACGAGCCGTCTATAAACCCTCCGGCGGAAGACCGCCGAGCTCCGACGTTAAAATCGAGACGAGGTGGCGTCTATAAACCCTCCGAAGGAAGACCGCCGAGCTCCGACGTTAAAAATCGAGAGACGGCCTATAAACCCTCGAGCGGAAGACCGCCGAGCTCCGACGTTAAAATTCGAGAGACGGGCGTCTATAAACCCTCCGAAGGAAGACCGTCGAGCCCGACGTTAAAAATCGAGAGATGAGCCGTCGTCTATAACTCTCCAAGCGGAAGACCGCCGAGCTCCGGCGTTAAAAATCGAGAGCCAGCGTCTATAAACTCTCCGGCGGAAGACCGTCGAGCTCCGACGTTAAAATCGAGACGAGACGGCGTCTATAAACGCTCCGAGCGGAAGACCGTCGAGCTCCGACGTTAAAAATCGAGAGACGAGTCGGCGTCTATAAACCCTCCGAGCGGAAGACCGTCGAGCTCCGACGTTAAAAATCGAGAGACGAGCCGGCGTCTATAAACTCTCCGAGCGGAAGCTCCGACGTTAAAAATCGAGAGACGAGTCGGCGTCTATAAATCCTCCGAGCGGAAGACCGTCGAGCTCCGACGTTAAAAATCGAGAGACGAGCCGGCGTCTATTAACCCTCTGAGCGGAAGACCGTCGAGCTCCGACGTTAAAAATTGAGAGACGAGCCGGCGTCTATAAATCTGCCGAGCGGAAGACCGTCGAGCTCCGATGGTAAAAATCGACGTTAAAAGGCGGGCAACCGGAGCCTATAAAGCCGCAGGACGGGTAGCTCTCTGCGTGGTCCTACTCGGTTGTAAAGGCCGACCTCAGATCGGGCATACCGATGAGGCAAGAATAAAGAAAGTGTGGGGCCGAGCGGCTCCTTTATCAAATGTACTTGGGACGCGAGAAAATTATGACCGAGACGAAAGTAAAGGTGGGACGCTGGTCGAACAAACAAATAACAAAAGGAGACAATCCACTTACGCCGAGCGGCGGACAGACAAAATTTATAATTTTCGCCCCGAACGGCAGGCATACAAAAGATTACACACTTAGAGAAATTACATAAACCCCTCATTCACTATCATCAAAGTTAAAGAGAGAGTCGGGGATGGAGCCCATCATGGCCGCCAAATATTCGGGGACGGACAGCTCGGCAGGTATGTGGCCTTTGGTCTTCAGATATTCCACTGCCACTTTGATCGCCTCTTCAAAAGTTAAGGACAGTTTGTCGCTGAACTTTTCGCCAAATTCATCCGAGCGGACGAATGCTTTGCGCGCTTCCGCCGACCGACAGGGCTCCCCATCTTGATATTCTTTAAGAGTGGCTCCGGAAGCGTCAAGGGCCGCCTGAAGATCTTTCAAAGCCCCTTCCGCTTTAACCTGGTCGGCCGAGCGGCCCTCCCGTTAAGTCTTGAGCAAGGCGTCTAATTCCTTCACTCGCTGCTCTAGCCCACGGTTCTCTACCTTCATCATATCCATGTCGTCGATGGCTTGGCGCTTCCGGGTGGTCACGGTCTTTATCTCCTTGTCCCGCTTCTTGACCAAAGCCTCGAGTCGAGCCACTTCGCTCGACAAGCCGGAGGACTTACCCCATTCGGCTTTCAGCAGCTTTTTGGCCTTCTCCAGAGCGGCCGTTGACTGTCTGCTTTCTCCCGTTGCTTTGAGCTTTTTCAGCTCGTCCTCCAGTTCGGCTAGGCGATTGCTGATAGCAATCTGCTCCACCCAATTCTGCAAATGAACAGGAGCAAGTTAGAAACTAAATCCAAACAACTAACAAGGCAAAGAACATACCCCGGTTGCCTGTCGTAAATTGCTGTCGCCTAGCTGACCGGGAGTCATCATTGCAATTCGGAGCCGAGCATCCTCCCAGGCTTTGGCAAGAGGACCCGTGAGGGTGATCTGCTGCTCAGGGACCACGGGCCGATTAGCAGCCGCCATATATTCCTCCGACGGAAGGCGCAAGACAGTTTTTATCAATCTCGGGCCGCTCGGATCGCCTTGGGACAAAGCCGCTTTACCAGACGGCTCACCGCTTGAGGAAGGAAGGTCGCCCAATCGCCTAAGGCGACGCATGGTTCGAGGAGGACTGGCGGGCGGCACCTCAGAGGTAGCCCTAGGAGAGCCGCGTGGCGTGGGGGTACTCTCTATAGAGACCGTCCCGGACAGCACTGGAGCTTCATCGCCCCGCCCGGACTGCGGTTCATCAGATGGAGTTGGTTGAGAGGCTGGCTCTGGCCGTCTGCGTTTCCGAGCTGCCAGGGGAACTTCGTCGGCCGAACGACCCTCTACCTCGACTTGAGTAGAGGGCTCTATATCGCCCGTAGCCTCGTCTAGAGAGGCAGAAGCGTCTAAGGCTTCGGGGACACTCTGAGTCCCCTCACCCTCTCCGCTGGCCGGACTAGCTGAGCCAAGCTCCGCTCGGCGACCTCCCTATTCTTGGCCGCCTCGATCTCAGCGGCTCGCAGTTTCAGCCGCTCGGTAGCCTTTGCGCTCCACATAACTTCGACTGCAGAAACAAAGAATAAATCAGTTAGAACAAAAGAAACGGGAAGATAAGAGAACTTACTCATGCTGCAAGGCAGATCGACTGGGATAGAAGACAATCCGAATATATACAGTACTCCCGGAAGGAGCAGCTTGTCGATGTGATAGCGTTGGTCGACCAGTCGGTCGACTGCATGAAGGTAGGTCGGATCGCCCCTAAACTTGCCGAGCTCCAGTTGCGCTGGCATCGCCGTCTGCCATTTGATACGGAAGGCCGGTGGCTCGGGGAAATGCACGTAGAAAAAATGCTCCTTCCAGTGTTTGTTGGAGCTCGGCATATTATCAAAAAGGACAAAACCTATCCTAGATTGGGAAACGAAAGTACCCCACTCAGCTTACTTAGGGTAGTAAAAGTAGTGGAACACTTTGGGGTCCAACGGGATGTTGTTCAGTTTAAACAGAACTACCACCCCACTCAGCTGCCTGATTGAATTCGGAACTAGCTGGCCGAGCGGGATGCGAAAGTAGTTGCAAACTTGCAAGAAAAACTTATGGGGTGGAAAGCGTAGCCCGGCCAAAAATTGGTCTCGGAAGAAAAGAACGGTGTCGGGCGGCGGTTCAGGAGGCCGGTCGGCGGGAGTGGCTAATACTATGTTGTGGTCGGCAGGGATTTCATAGGTCCGAGCGAGGCGCAGCGCGTCCTCCTCGTCAAACCGGCTCTCCATGGTCGTGTACCAAAGACCGGGAGCGCCGGCGGTCGGCTGTGAGGTACTAGTCATGGTATAAATCAAGGAACGAACGCGGAATGAAAGGAAAAGGAAATAAAGCAAGGAAAGAAGGGGGCGGAATGATAGAGACAACTAACAGGAAGAAAAGGAGGGAGGAAGCGAGGAAAAGAAAGGCTTACGAGCAAAAGGATGGTCGCAAGGGGCCTCGAGGTCGCCGGAGAAGAAAGGAGCAGCGGGGCGTCGGGGATCGATGAAGCCGAAATGCGGCGAAGAAGAGAAGTCGCGAGCTTTATAACGTCGGCCGCAAGCAGCTTCCATCGGCCGATTCAGGTCGTGAAGAACGAAGCCATCATCCAGCCGTTCATTTCAAACGGCGGCTGTCCCATCGGAGGTAACGCCACCGCCATACGCTGACAGAAGCGAGATCGCCACGTGTTAGCAGGACACGGGTCGCATTTAATGAGCGCCCCTTACCGCGCGCAGCGCACGTGATTGGCAGTAGAGGAGAGGATTCGGCATGGATTCCAAGGGAATACAAAGCACGGGCAAGACACCGCCGAACGGAGGAGCATCCCTAAGCCTGGCCTAGCGGACTAATGCAGCGGCTGTTACTCAGTCAGATCGGCAGTCCAGTCAGTCGGACTTCGCCTCCTTCGACTAGACTTGAGGGGGAGGCAAGTGATCCGGCGGTTAGAACAGGGGACTCCCATTTTGAGGGGTCAACGCCACGTGGAAGTCAAAGGGCCAGGTGGCCGTTCGGAGAAGAGCGGACCGGTCGGCCGACCGGAGAAGGATGGGCCGACCCCCCGGCCGGCCGATCGGTAAATAACCGATGGTAAAAGGTGCCCCGACAGGGGTCGGGGTTCCGACGCTCGATTGAACAGTAACGAAGGGCCGAGCGGAAGTCATGCTCGGCCGTAGACATAAAGTAACATATTGCTAGCAGTCCCCACATAGCACCTTACCGAGGATCTCCCCAACATACCGATGCATATGGAGGGCCGGACGTGATGTGAGTGCCGGCTGACCGGACGTGAGATGAGTGTCGGCTGGCCGGACGGGAGATGAGTGCCGGCCGGTCGGACGGGAGATGAGTGCCGGCCGGTCGGACGGGAGATGAGTGCCGGCCGGTCGGACGCCCCGGCATGGAGTAGGGAGAGAAGGACAAGGAACATCTTATAACAGCTGTCAAGTCCTATGACTAGGCCATACTCCAAATCTGGCGGTAAGGTGTTCTGCTGTCCCATCGAAGACGTGCCGGGACTGTAGCAGTATGGTGTCAGGTAAGCTTTCTGACAAACACATACCGAGGTATGAGCTAAGGACACGTATTTGCCTCAGTAGGTGTGCGTGAGCTCTTTCACCGCTCTATATAAAGAGCCTTATACTTCGTCGGAGGTACGCGTTCTACAACTTTGGGAGTCACTTCTTCACTGTTAGCTTGCCTGACTTGAGCGTCGGAGGGTCGCCGCCGAGAACCCCTTCCCGGCCCGACTTCTTTGCAGGATCGCCGGAAATTCGCACCAGCATTCGAAGACCCACGTCAGCAACCGGAGAGCTCCACGTGCCTAGCGTCCGTTGATTCAGCTTTCGGACAGGATCAGATACAATAAATTTTCGATCGCTATTCCCTGCCCCCCCCCTCTAGCGCTTTCACGATCCATCACATGTATCGTCATACTAATGAGCATAGGAATGCTTTCAAGCACATTTTAAGATATTTAGGTAGTACCATTGATCAAGACATTCTACTTCATCGTCAATCGTTTCTTACTGTACCTGTCTTTTTTGATGCAGTCTGGGTGAAAATAAAGATGATTTTACATCCACTATAATTTATATTGTCTATCTTAGATGAAATCCTATTTTCTAGAGCTTAAAAAAAATAACACATTGTTGTTCAATCCTCTACTGAAGCAGAATATCGCTCTGCCACGATCACGACTACCGAACTACGTTGGTTATCTTGTCTTCTCTTCTTGGCGAGCTTGACTTCTCTTCCTACAAAAAGCCGACTTGTCATCTACTACGACAATATGGATGTCACCAATTTCTATTATAGCCCGATGTTCATGCTTTCTTACAAATGTTTCGAAACTATTTTCACCGACTCTAACTCAAAGTCTATGATGTGTTTCTTGAATTACATGGTAAAGAAATGAGATTCAAATTTCTCTTACAATTGAATTCAAAGTCGTACCTTCCATGAGGCCAAGGAAGCAACCGCCTCAGGGCCCGATCCAAGAAAGGGCCCATTTTTTTAATGATACCAAAAAAATATGAAAAGCACGAACCCTAAATAACCACTAAACCCTATTCTCATGGCTCCGAGGCAAACATCGACACATGACTATGTTGAATAAGTGTGAATGGAGAAAGAGGTGGAAGTGAAGAAGCTCCATTGTGAATGAAACTTTAGTCCCACATTGGGAGTTTCAAGGCACTTTTGTTGGTTTATATTGATTCACATACATTGAGGATGTGAACAAATGCATGGGGAGAGGCTCTCTCTCACGCGTGGGTGCAAATCCAGGGCCCAGATTGCATTAAACCAAGGTGACTCGTGTGTGAGCGCGACCTGCGCACACGAATGTCGGACCGATCGAGGCAAAAACTTGCCCAAGTGGAGCAACCAACATTTTGCCACGTTGATATTTTTGCAGCTGTGAAACGGATGCATTAAATTCGAGATTAATGTAGAAGCAAAACGACCGAGGAATATTGAGTGAAACGGTGGACGTTGCACTGCTCGGTGAGTAATGGTCATTAATCGACCATTAACCCTGACATTGATCTGAGCTCCTATATAAGGAGGCTCTTATCATAGGCGGAAAAAAACACAGAAGAAATAAGAAGAAGTTCTCCGCCTCATTCCCCTCCTCTGTCGTGCAACTCCTGCTCGGCAAAGTGCCCGTGATAGCGATCGGGTTCCTCTCAGTTCACCGTGATCACCAGTGCTTGGTGGAGTTCACGGTCAGACCGTTGTATCCTGGGAAACAGACGACCCGAGTAAGCCTCAAAATACATCCGGAGGTAGGGGCGAATCTGTTTCAAGGAAACTGCGACTTGTAGGCCTTAGTTGATCCTCTCGGCAGACCTACCCGCTCGGCCGACCCGACCTTCTCTCTGCCAACCTGACTGCTTGGTCGATCCGCCATCTGTTCAACCGACCTGCCCTCTGGGCCGACCCGACTCCCGCTCGGCTGACCCGGCTTTCGCTCGGCCGATTTGACGTGCTCGCTCAACCGACCCGCCCATTCGGCCGATCTGCCCTCTCGGTCTTTTACCCGCTTGAGCTCAGTTGTTCGCCCGACCGGCTCCTATCTGCTTCGACTGATCTACCGCCCGACCTGTCTGTTGCCCAGTCTGCCTTCTGACAGACATGTCTTCCCGACCCGTCTGCTTCGATCGGTCTGCCTCTCGCTCGATCGGTCTGCCTCCTGACAGACCTATCTTCCTAATCTGTCTGCCTCTCGCTCGGCCGGTCTGCTCTGCCCGACCAGCCTCATGGTCTGCTCGACCTATCTCTCTGATCTGACGAAGACTTTGCCCGATTGGTCATACTGCTCGGTCGACCTTTCTGATCTGCTACGCCCGCCCGATCAACACAGTGTAGACTACCTTCATCACTTGGCAGAAACCAGCCCCTGCTAGCAGCCTGAGATCATCCGCTTAACTCTTTTCAACAAATAAGTGAATTTAAATTCGATATATTTAAATTCAACTAATACCCCGAAAAATCTCCGATAAGATTATTTGTAATCCAACAATCTTGAAATAGATTCGATTCTGTTGAGATGGCCACGGAACAGAATGTTGAGGTGCAACAGACTCAACACGTGCAGGCCCCCTCCGCCCCAATTGGAACTATGCCAATCAGTCATGGAGAAAAAGCCAAAGAAGTTCAGTGGACTGAACTTCAAGAGGTGGCAGTAGAATATGCTCTTCTACCTGACCACGCTCAATCTGACTCGGTTCTTGATCGAGGACCTTCCTAAGCATGCTGACGATGCTGATGCGCAAACCATCAGTACAGTGGAGGCATGGACCCATTCTGAGTTCCTTTGTCGAACTATATCCTCAATTGCCTTGCCGACTCGCTGTATGCTATGTATAGCATGAAGAGAACGGCTAAGGAGCTGTAGGAGTCCCTGAACAAGAAATACAAGACGGAGGATGCAGGGGCAAAGAAGTTCAATATCTATCCGTATCAAGATTCAAGAAATGAAATTAAGGTGGCGTTTGGTTTAGGTGCAGGAATAAGAATGAGAATGAATTTTATAGACTGGAATGAGAATGGATTTAGCCATTCTAATATTATTGCTTAGTTTATAAGTTGAGATTAAGTATGATTGTCAATACTGTTATTTGAGTTTGTCAGAGGTTTGGAAATACAAATACAATAAATATCATATTTGTCCTTAAAATAAGTAATATTATTCCTATAAGGATTATATATATTTTTATCTCCAAAATTATTTCTATGTTATTTTGTAATTATTTTCTTATTTATTATTCCTAATAACTCTCCCTCTATCGTGGGGGCTAGCAGGTAGCGGATCTACCTTTGAAATATATTTTATTACCTTAGGATTTAATTCCATATTATATTTTTAGAAACATATTCCTAATAACTTGAAATATAATTTATTACCTTAGGTTTTAATTCCATATTATATTTTTAGAAACATATTCCTAATAACTTGAAATATAATTTATTACCTTAGGTTTTAATTCCATATTCTATTTTTAGAAACATATTCCTAATAACTTGAAATATAATTTACTACCTTAGGTTTTAATTCTATATTCTATTTTTAGTTTGTTTCGTATTTAATTAAGTATGTTATTTAATTGAATTTTGTATTTAGTTGAGTATTTCTTTAAGTGTTTTAAAAATTTTAAAGGATGTTTAAAATAATTTTCTAAAAGGATTTTTTTAACCGTTTTTAAAATAATTTTGAAATATTTTAAAAAGATTTTTTAAAAGGATTTTAAAATAATTTTTAATTTTTTTCAAAATCATTTAAAAAAGGTTTTTAAATATTTTTAAAGAATTTCTAAAAAGATTTTAAAAGAATTATTAAAATATTTTAAAAATAATTTCTAAAAGGTTTTTTTTTAAATAATATATTGTTAATTTAATTATGATTTTAGATTTAATTAACATTATTAAACCAAACAATTTAATTTTCCATTATTCCATTCCTTTCCAAACCCTAAATCCCACTTAACTATTTAAACCCCCTTTCCTTCCAACCCTACCATCCACCATGGATCTCGATCGCGATCGCCGCTTAGTCGTTCTGGCCTTGGTAAAAGCTGGCAGGGCCTACTTAGACGCCGCCTCGGCGGCCTACCAAGTTGAACGCCTCGGCTTTGGCCACCTCGTTGGCGACCCAGCTGCCGACGCAATCTTGTCCTTCAAAGCTGCCGCCGCCTTGGCCTTCAAAGCTGCCGCCGCGTCCAGCACAGTTTTAAACGGCGCGGCCTACCCAGCTGCTGCCGTCCCCGTCGCCGCACCCGTCCCCGTCGCCGACCTCCCAGTCCCCATCGCCGACCCCGTTGCAGACCTCGCCCCAGTCCCCATCGCCGACCCCGTCGCCGACCTCATCCCAGTCCCCATCGCCGACCCCGTCATCGTCCCCCGTCGTCCCCGTCGACAACCCTCCCGCCGATGCCGCCGCCGCTGATCCGTCGTCATCCCTTTCATCCCCATCACTTGTTTTAGCTTTGGTTAGGTTTTGCTAACGGCAGATAAAACTTTCTAAGTTGTTAGTTGCACATATGGTCTTACCATGGGGGTCATCGTCCCCTCTTTAGTTGACTATTTTTTATGTTCTTGATTTAGTATGTTTGCTAGTACTTCAACACCTATTGTTGTGGTTGTGTTGGTTGGAGTTTGCAGTCATGTACTGATGTGCTTACTAGCAGTCAAATGCTCAAGCTTAACTGATCGATAATTTTACTCTTTTTTTTTTGTTTTCTTGCAGATATGAATGGACCCTTAGTAATTAAATACTAAAATGATGGCCAGTCAGTGGGAAGCACAAAGATCATGGATAGGTCATTAGAAGGAAGTGTGGCTTCTGATGTATCGGGAGAAGGTACAGATGGAATAAATAGATTAACAAAAAGAATTAGTGCTTTTTTAGAAAATGAAATTTGCTTCGATGGAGCAGTTAGAAAATGAAATTTGCTTCGATGGAGCAGAGCAGAGGAAATAGTCCATGCTGTAGATAGTTCCAAACAACATGTAGTTGACAAAGATACGACAAGAAGTACAATTAGTTAAGTGTGTAAATGAATCAAGCTTCTTGTGAGCTATTCGAAGTTTGATTCGATAAAAATTCGTTTGAGCTCGTTTAATTAGGCTCGTTAAGATAAATAAATCAAGTTCAAGTTTCATAATATTCGGCTCGTTAGCTCATGAACATGTTCGTTAATTTATGAATCAATTTTTTAAATAAAAATAATAATAGTTTTGATATTAAATTTATGGATTTTATACTCTATTTATGAAAAATATAGATAAATATATTAAATTTATTTATTAGAATAAAATTATAAATTTTAATAAAAATATTATAATTTTTTTAAAATATATAATTTAGTTTTTAATGAATATTTAAATTTATAATTTATATTTATTATATTCGTTTAGACTCGATAAAAGTTCGAATAAGCTCGTGAGCCATGAATATATTCGTTAAATAAAGTTTGAACTCAATTCGATTATCAACGAGTCAAATTCAAATATCCAAGAATTTAGTTAGGCTCGGTTCAATTACACCCCTACAATTGGTGTCCATGGATGTGTAAAAAATTTGAAAAAGATGTCTGAGACAGCTGATTATGTACACCTAGAACAGAAGGTGGGTATCGTCTTTCACTCTGCAGAGGAAGCATTTAATTTCTATAATTCATATGCTAAAAGAAAAGGTTTTAGTGTACACAATGGGCGTCTTTCTCGAAGAAGAGAAAGAGATAACTAAGTAACCTTGACCATTAGAGAGAACAAAATAAAATGTTTGACCCGTATTGAGTTCAAAGTAAACCATTGTAATGCATGGCTAATAAATAAGTTTGTTGAAGAGCATAATCATCCACTTTCAAACCCAAATAAGATACACATGTTGAGTTTTCATAGAAAGGCATTACCTGTTGAACGGGCAGATTTTACTGAAGCAAATTACTATTATGGGGTTAAACCATCTCAGAGGTATCATAATCATTCAAAGGAGTTACATAGAACAGAATTTTAAAACGTTCCTAACTATTAAGAGATAAAAGAATCATCCGCATCAGACATATTTTCTTAGAAGGTTCATAATTTAATTTGAAAAAAATAATCTATTATATAATAGTGTAAATATAATCCCTGATACTCTAATTATCTTATCAAATAAATTGCAATATGAACTTAACTTGACAACCCAAATTAATTAGTTTAGATTTCTATAACAATGTACTTAAATTAGAAATGTTATTGATCAATGCTATTTTTAAACTCTTTCTAGCTACCTGAGTTCATGGTGTCAGCCAATTTTCCAAGGTTTTAAGCCCAGCCAGATAGCAGAAACTAATCGAATAACTATAACAAGGCACCGCACGCATTGTGAATTCGCAGGAAACAAACCATCTCATATATGAGTAATTGAAATTATCAAAAGGAAAAAATAGGGCCTAGATCAAATAGCTCAGCAATTTGTCTTCAGATTATATTAAAAAAAGATAAATCACAGGATTAGTTTATATTCGACTGTCAAATAACTAAGGGATTTTTTTTTTTTTTTCGAAAGCATGCATCCGTCGGAAATTAATCTCTTACTCCATTTTAACATATCTATCACCCTCTAACCAATTGAGTATCCCTTGAGAACAACTCAACAATTAATTCGTGCATCTATTTTGAATGGTGTTTCAGTTTCCATCCAACTTGCTTAGCTATTTTGAATCAATTTTGGTCTGGTTCGGTTGGATTCGGTTTAGTTTGGTTAGTAATTGAGAGACAGTTTGTTTTGGAACCGGTTGAATCCTAACTTAAGCCAAGATGTTGCGCTAATAGATATTGTGCTAAATTAGTCCATTGAAAAAAAATAATAATAAATAGCCAGATCAAGTAACAATAAATCCGGCACGCTGAAAAAAAAAAAATCCAATCATAGCTAAGAATGACCATTGCCCAGGGATTTAACATCAACGATATCTGATAAAATAATAACTTCAAATTAATGATTTATTATATGATAAGGTCGAAAAAAAAACTTTTATTTATATTAAAAGAATCATAAAACAGTAAATTGAATCATCTATTTAAAAGGGTAGATATGGATAATCAAGGCTCTACTTCTTTAATTAATAAAAAAATAATAATCTCAGTTAATCTCATTGATTATTTTTGGGACGACTAATCTGGTCCCATGAAAATTTTCCACCGATCATCAGGATAAATCTGGAAGCACACGTGACGACTAATCCAGAAATTCAGCATGTCATCATGCAATATACGTTTCTTTCGTTGTCTTACAAAAACATTGGCAACCACCACTTATATCCACTACCACTCCATGCCATCATGCAATCAAAAAACATTCAAGAATTTCTCCCACAATGAAAACAAGGAACAAAAAATCCCATCGACCTTTTAACTTTTAGATACAATGAACTCTATCGTAAAAAGATTTAAAGCTTTTAATAGCTGTTCAGAGAGGTTAAACTGATATGTGAAACATAGAATGATGTAAGATATTTAGAACTTAATTTAATATTTCAGATGCTTCAATATAAATTTAGGCTTTAAATAAATAGATTAATCAATTTAAATAATCTAGTTAGTAATAAATTAGTTGGAAACTAAAACTCAATTTGACTAACCTGAGTCAGTAATTACTATCTTATATTTAAAGATTATTTTATAGATATTTTTATTCTCTTTAAAATATTTTCAAAATTTATGCATTTTATATCTACTTTGACTTTAGAATAGATTTAATTAAGGGAGAGGAATTCATCAATTTTAGCTACTTTCAAAATTAATTTTCAAAAACTTTTCAAAATTTCCTTAGATTTTTTCCCCAAACTCTCTCACAATTTTCAAAAAATTTTCAAACTAATTTTTAAAAAATGGTTTTAAAATTTGTACTTAAAAACTATTCGAAGTGGCGGGGCTTGCAAGGCTAGCTGGGCCGGTGGGCCTACAGGGCCGGCGAGGCTTGCACGGCTGACAGGGCAGGGTCTTGTAAGCCAACAGGCCCGACCGGCCTTGTCGGCCCTGTTGCTCCGCTAATATAATATTTTTTGACCGGCCTCTCCGTATTAGGATTTAGCATCTAGAGAGACCTTCCACTTCAGTGTTTGATAGAGGTGATGTTGGGCAGAAAAACATTAATGTATATGTTAAAAAACTATGGGAAACATTTTCTGTTCGCCGGCTCTTTCAATCATTAGAAAAGGTTCGTCTCTTATTTTTCTCAAATTTCTATGGTGAAAGTGTGTAGATGATAGACTTTTTAGATGCTCTCCTTTCTCCATGCTTCGTTCAATTTGCTCAGCCAACAAGAGAGAGGAGAATGACGCTTTTATATGCCTTTACATAAGAAAGTGATTAGGCTTATAGTCAGTTTGTTCCGAGCACTCAGCATCACATAGCACCGAACGTCTCCGAGCACTCAATGTAGGGTGTAAATGAATCAAATCGAGTTGAATATGAAGAAAAATCTAAGACTCAAATTCAACTCGAATTAGTTATATTCGACTTCGATCTCGATTCGAAGCTCGAAAAATTTAAAATTTTTGGCTCGAATTCGGCTTGAATCAGAGCTCGGGTTCAAGTTCGACTCGAAAGATTTGAACATGTTCTTGAGTATTAGAACTATTGCTTAAAAATAAGTACTCGAAGGCTCGAAATATATTTATTTAATATATAATTATATTATATTAATAAAATATTAAGGCTCATGAGCGGCTCACCAACTATCGAACTAAATAATTTGTGCTCGATTTCGGCTTAAAAAAAGTTTGAACAGGTTCAAGTTCAACTCAAATTCAATAAGTTCGAATACGAATCAAATATTTATCGAGCCGGTTCAAAAAGCTTGTGAATCGACTCGATTCGTTTACACCCCTAACTCAGTATCATAGGGCACCGAACATGTCCGAGCACCCAATATCACAGAACACTAAATATCTTCGAGCACTCTGTATCCCAGGGCGCCAAACATATCCGAGCACCCAATATCCCAGAACATTGAACATCTCCAAGCACCCAATATCTCAGGACACCGAATATGTCCGAGCACCCAATATCCTAAAACATCTCCAAGCACCCAGTATCCCAAGACACTGGACATGCCCGAGCACCAAGTATCCCGGGGCACCGAACATGTCCAAGCACCTAATATCTCCATACACCAGACGACTTAGAACTATTATATTAGGTTTATTACTTTCCCAGCGCAGTTACATTGCTAACCTTCTTGTTCATACCAAAATGATAGATGCTCGTCTAGTTTCCACACCACTACTTTCCATGCCTACTCTTACACTTTGCGACGACATAATTCTCTCTGATCCGTCTGAGTATTGTACTATAGCAGATAGTCATTAGTACTTATCTCTTACTCATCCTGATATTGTTTATGTTGTTAACAAGTTATCTTAGTTCATGTTGTTGGTGCGGTTATCACTAACGGTCTAACTCAAGTTTTGATGAATGACAAAGTAGGTTAAGTTAGTTTCATAGTAATCTAACACTTTGACGAAGTGTGCTGGAGAAGCCCAACTAGGTCGGCAGGCCGACTGGATAGCTGGCACGAAGCCTAGCTAGGTCGACGAGCCGACCGGATAGCTGGCACGAAGCCCAGACTGGTCGACGAGCTGACCGAATGTCTGGCACGAAGTCCAGACTGGTCAACGGGCTGACCAGATGTCTGGCATGAAGTCCAGCTAGGTCAACGGGCTAACCTGATAGCCCGCACGAAATCCAGACTGTTGGTGCAGGAAGCATCCGACGATCGAACCTTAGTTTTGATAATGGCAAAGGGATTCAAAGTTAAGTTTAATTGTTATCTAATGTGTATGACTGAGTGTTTCAGGAAAGTCCTAACTGTGGTTAAGCAGATGAAAATGTTGGAACCCCAAGGTTGTTTTGGTGTGATCAACAAGTTAAGTTAGGTCCTGCGTTGTTTCTAACCTTGTGTCTAAGTGTGCAGGAGCTTAGGAGCACAGGTACTTGAGCGGAAGACTCAGCTAGCGAGAAGGACGACATGCTGTGCGTCCGAGGGACGAGGTGCTGCGGAAGAGTACACCGGCGGACGAGAAGGAAGTGCGCGCGGTGGTTCCGAGGTACGAAAGCCGGAGCGGAAGATTGCTCGGGGAGCAAGACACGCAGCTAGCGCGAAGGTCGGCACGGGGTGCGACCGAGGGACGAAGTCTGGGTGAGCCCTATTCCGGATGTCAGAAATCACCCAAGCAAGCGGAGCTCGAGCAGAAAGACCCGGACCAGAGGCGAGCTGAACCGGAGAAGAGAGCACGGACCAAAAGTCAACTGGGTTGACTTTTGGCTCCGGGGCGCCCGGAGCCCTTCCGGGCGCCCGAAAGAGACTTTTTCACAGGATCGAGCCTTGACTCGATCCAACCGTTGGGGGATAAATTTTATCCCCCAGGGCGCCCGGAACCCTTCCAGGCACCCCGACCAAGGCTATAAATATAGCCTTGGTCCATAAGCTTTTCGACAATTACGATCATTCTATTTTCAAACACTTGTATACTTTAGTTGTAGTTAAGCATCTGTTTTCTGTGCCTAAACGTTGTAAGAGGCTTCTTCGCCTGAAGGAGTTTTTGAGCTTAATCTTCCTTGGATTAACAACCACATCGGTTGTAACCAAGTAAACATCTGGTGCCTCGTCTTTTCTTTTATGCTTCTATTTATCTGCTTAATTCATTTTACAAGTGTTAGCTTAATCGTTCGAGGAAGGGTTGTCTGTTTTTAATTGACAGGTTATTTACCAACCCTTCTAGCCGGCCCAACGGTCCTACAAGTGGTATCAGAGCCGAGACGCCTCAGAAGGACTAACCGATGTCTAAAGCAACAATGGCCGGAGCTAGCGACTACCCACCAGCATTCGAGGGGGAGCTTTCTTCATGGAAGCAACAAATGAAGGTATTTCTTAACTCTGATATTGGTATTTCTCTAATAATGAAAACAGGTTATGAAGCACCGAAAGACACGAACGGAGAGAAAATCGGCATACGCCTCTGGAACGAGAAGCAACGTGAAGAGTCCATGGCGAATGCTCGGGCAGAGTTTCACATTCTAAGCGCAATACCAACTAAAGATTTTGACAGAGTCGGAGAGTACAAAAGCGCGAAAGAACTTTGGGAAAAGTTTTTAATGCTCTATGAAGAATCGGTTGAAGTCGTCTCCTCAATAGACATCGAGCCGTCATCAGAAGTACATTCTGAGATCGATGAAGGGGGAGAATCTTCGGAAGAAATTAATTCAACAGGGGGAGAACCAACGGCCAAAAAGGTAAGTCAGGTATGGTCTCCATCTTCTAATCAATTGGTTAAACCAATCGAAAAGCTGCCTAAAGATTTTTTCGAATTAGAAATTGATTCATCAAAAGAGATTTTTGGCTCAGAAAAACTTTTGTATAACAAATCTTGCAAACTAGATTCTTGCGAATTAAGTACTTTATCAAAAGATTTATTTCCAAATATGTTATCAAAAGAATTTTTCGGATTAAGAGATCGACTGTTAAAAGATTTTTGCAAGTTAGAATTTTTGTCGTCAAATTCTTGCAAATCACAAAATAGCCTTTCGAACGAATTTTGCACATTTCCGAAAGAACTTCTTATTGTTGGTGCAACCTTAGGTCAAGGTTGACTTGGTTGACCTGACTCGAGTTGACCTGACTCGAGTTGTGTTTTGATGTTTGACGATGTTTGACGAAAAGAGAGTTGTATTCTTGATGTTTGACAAGAATAGGTGTTCGGGAGATTGTAGGTGCAACCTTAGGTCAAGGTTGACCTGGTTGACCTGATTCGGGAAAAGTCCAAGCAGGGAGCTTGGCACGCGAAAAGTCCAAGTATGGAGACTTGACACGGGAAAAGTCCTGGTGAGTGAAACCAGGCAGTTGAAAAGTCCTAACTGGGATGTTAGGCAGTGAGAAAGTCCTAACTGGGATGTTAGGCAGTGTGGAAAGTCCTGGTGAGTGAAACCGGTGGAAAGTCCTAACGGGATGTTAGGCGGTGGGAAAGTCCTAATCGGGATGTTAGGCGGTTGGAAAGTCTGGTGAGTGAAACCGGGCAAGGAAAATCCAGATGGATCGGGGATGATCGGACTTCGTGTTGAAAAGTCTAAGTGGGTCAAAGGATTGACCGGACACTTAGCGGGAGTGCTAGCGTCAAGGGAGTGACCGGATGCTAGGCATGATGTACCAACAAGTCAAGGTTGACCGGATGTTGGTGTGGAAGCCTTAGGTTTAGGGTTGAAAAGTTTGGATCGGTCCGGACCGATCCAATGATATGGCTCATCGATCGGTCCGGTGACCGATCGGTGACCGATCGATCGATGGTTATCTGATCGGTCCGAGACCGATCGAAGGAGATCAGTGGCCGGAGAAGCTGATCGGTCCGTAGACCGATCAGAGGTCTGATCGATGTGTGGACCGATCAGAGAGGTTTCTGATCGGTCCATGGACCGATCAGGGACGAACATAAGCTTCTTCCGATTGGTCCGCACCGATCAGGATGTTACTGATCGGTCCGCGATCGATCAGGTTCTAGCCGTGACGCAGCCTAGTTTCTTCATCTTCTTCGCGGTATAAAGGGGTCGAGGCCGCGCGACAACTTCTTCCTCTTCTCTTCTGAAGCTGTTCTAGTGCTTGAGCTTTGTTGAGCTCTTCTTCGCAAGCTTCGCGTGAGCTTCTTCCTTCCTGGGACTCCGACTGAGCCTGTGGTTGGCGTCGAGAAGTTGTTGCTTCTTCAACAGTCGACAAGAAGGTAAGGGTTGCTTACATTTGCTGTGTATTTACTTCTTGTTTCTCTTGTATTTGTACTCCTTATCTTGCTGTTGCAAGAAGTAGTTGTGGCGAGGTTTCTCCACCCATAAGGAGCTCATATTTAGCCGGTTCTCCGGGGACTCATCCACCGACGGATTGGTAGGCTTCGTCCACCTTACGGACACGCCGAGGAGTAGGAGTTCATCTCCGAACCTCGTTACATCGGTTTGTTTTTCTTCTCCTTAGTTTCTTCCTTGTATTTCCGCTGCGACTAACCCTAACTGTAGGAAGAACGCGAGAATTTGGGGCGGCTATTCACACCCCCCCTCTCTAGCCATCTAAGGTCCCAACAAGTGGTATCAGAGCGAGGCCGCTCTTCGACGGATCAACACCCGGGGGAGCACGGGCTAGAGATGGATCTCTATGGAGAAGATATCACGATTCAACCCTTCTACGAGTCTCACGACAACTTCACGTATTGGAGGGTAAGGATGATGTATTTTCTTAGGACTAATATGTTAAATTGGTTTTGTGTACAAGAAGGGTTTTCCCCTCCGATGGATGAGGAAGGAAAACCTATCAAGAAGAAGGAGTGGACGAAAGAGCAAATCCGACAATCCGAAATCAATGACGAGGTAACAAAAATTATTGAATTTGCGTTACCTAATAATGTTTTGTGCAAGATAGATAGGTACAACAACGCCAAGGAATTGTGGAACAACTTGGCCAAGTTCCATGAGGAGAGCTCCACTTCAAGCCATGAAGAGGAGTCAAGTGAGCTAAGTAGCTCACACCATGGAGGAGAGGAATTAGAAGTTGAGGGTTACTCAACATCTAAGGAAGAAGAGGATGAGAGCACTTCTTCAAGATTGGAGCAAGAAGAAGAAGCATCTACCTCCGGAAGGGATGAAGAAGAGAGCATCCATCCATCCTTGACCCTAGGTAACTCAAACACTTTAAGTTCAAGTAAATTGCATATAATGTGTTTTGAGTGTAGGGAATTTGGACATTACAAGAGTAAATGTCCAAAGAAGACTAAGAAGACTCCACCGGCGCCAAAGATCAAGGAAGTCGGAGTTCCAAAACACAAGGGCAAGGAGCACGTGGTGTGTTTCCAATGCAAGCAACGGGGACACTATAGGAGTCAATGTCCAAGGGGGAGGCAATCTCACACGGACAAAAGATCAAGCACGTGTAAAGGGGGAGCGAAGGCAAACCCTAAGGTATCCTCTAAGGCTCATTCGTGCAATTCTAGTAGGATGCATGCTAGTAGTCTTATTGCCATTGTCAATAATGATAAGCATGTTAACACTAGAAATCGATACATGTGCTTAGGAGCCAAGCATGTTAGCCTAGATAAGAACAATTCTAGAAATGCTAACCCTAGAATTAACTCATCTAAGACTAAGGAAAATCTAGATAGAAATCTCAAATCATCTAGACACATGCCTAGGAATACCTCAAAGAAAAATGATAAATCAAAACTTGAGGTATTAGAGAAAGAAAATCAAGTCTTGAGGTCAAGACTTGACTCTCTAGAAAAGGCTCTTAAGGATTTGACTCTAGGGTCAAGGGGTCAAAAACCCAAGTCCAAGGACAAGAAAGGTTTGGGTCACAAACCTAAGTTCCAAACGGTCAAGCTCACTTATCACAATGTTCCATTTGATTATGGAACAAAATCTAGGGCTAGGAAGACCAACACCAAGGTCACAAGGGGAGTCACCCCTAGAGTTGATCTTGATGAGACCCAAATGACCAAGGCTTTAAAGCCTAAGAGGGTCATTAGGAGGGTTGCTAGGGAAGTCATCCCTAGTGAATTTTTAGTGAACCCAATGAGCTCAAATAGGTATTGGGTTCCTAGGAGCATTTTCTCTACCCCATAGATGGGTTAGAGAGTGTCAACTCCAATAAGAAGGGTAGTTAACCCAACTTTGAGGAAATTGACACTCAAGGAGCATTTTCAAGGTTTTGGGAACCTTTGAAAATGAAATGGAATAATCTTTATCATTCACTCCTTGGAAGAGTAAAGTGTGCCAAAGTGAGAATATATTAATCTTACTTTAAATTGACACAATGTGGAAAAACCTAGAGAAATATCAAATTGGGATTTTTGATATTCTTTTAGGTAATCAAGGCAATCCAGGCCTTAATTTAGAAGTGCTACTCTTGTAAAATTTTTAAAATGGTATAAATCAAACAAGAGATCAAGAAATGCCAATTTGGGTTTTGACATTTTCTTGGAGCACTTTGGGCAATCTAGGATTAGAATTTAAGTTAACTAAGTGATTAAGGATACTTAGATAGGTAATCTAGGTATTTTATTTGTGTTAACTTACCATGGTTGTTTGCCATATGACATGTCATGACATCATGTTTAGTTTTATCATCATTTGAAATGTCATGATAGTGCTTAGGCTAGTTTATATGTCATGCTCTATTTAAGTTTTCATACTTTATGCCATGACATCATGACATTGGCACATGTTTTCCATTTATGATATCATTTATGCCATGTCATCATCTCTTGCATTAATAATCAATTGAATTGATTTAAGGATGAAGAACACATCTTGATATTGAGATCAAATTTGTGTTTAGAAAATGCATGAGAACTTAGCCTAAGTTGACCTTAATCCATATCTCACATCAAATTGACTTGAATGTGGTTTGATACACCTTAGATGTGTGTGAGATATTAGGATCATGAGTTAGGATCAAGGTGCATTGTCCTTGTACCTAGATGACCCTAATTCAAGAAATTAAGGATCATAGGGAAAGCTTGTGTACAAGTCATGTACATCTAGCCCTAAGATTATGGTCCTAAATTCAAATGGTTTTAAAAGTATTTTAAAATTGATTTGAAAAACCTTGATGAAGCTTTCCTAGTGATAGCATTCATCATTGACCGAAGTGATACAAAGTTGAGCTAAACTTGAACTATTTCAAAGTTTTTGAACTTTGTATCAAGATTGAAAAATGGAAGTTATTTTCATAGAAAACTATTTTTCCATGATAGTGTATGATATGAGGAATGTATCCTCAAAGTTTCGTAATTTTTGGAATTTTCTTGAATTTATTAGGAGTTTCTGAATTTCCGGAAGGGGAAATCAGAAATTCTGATTTCAGTGTCTGGATCGGTCCGGGGACCGATCCAGGGAAGCTCTGATCGGTCTGCGGACCGATCCAGAGTGTTGTGGATCGGTCTGCAGACCGATCCAGTAAGATCCAGAAAGCTTGATGCGATCTGGTGAAGGACGGATCGGTCTGGGGACCGATCCAGGGGGTTTCTGATCGGTCTGGGGACCGATCAGGGCGTGCCGAATTTCTGATTTTTCAGCTGGTGTCTGAAATTTCAGTTATGGAAGTGGTGTTTTTGGATTTCTAAAGGTTTGGAACTCTCTAAGACATTGTTGGTGCAATGGTCAAGGGGGAGTTGACCTTGAGGGGGAGTTTTACCTAATTGTCAAGGGGGAGTTGACTTTTAGGGGGAGTTTTTACTCCAAAAGACTTTTAAGGATTAGTGATATAGATTATCACTAAGTTGATTGTTGAGTTTAGTATCAAGGAGGAAATTAAGAGTTTCAAATGAAAGGTATGGGACTTTCATTAGGAAGAAACTCTTGACCTTGATACTCTCCTTTTTCTTTTTGATGTGTGTCAAAAAGGGGAGAGTGTTCATTGGAGAATTATTGGAGAACCCAAGTTAGGTTATCGGGTTAACCTAAGCTAGGGAAAGAATGTCAAGGAATGTTCAAGGAAGAACATTGGAATTCTTTTTGATGTATGTCAAAAAGGGGGAGAATTATTGGAGAACCCAAGTTAGGTTATCGGGTTAACCTAAGGGGAGAATGTCCAGAGAATGTTCAAGGAAAGAACATTGGACATTGGAAGATGATTGAAAACCTAAGTTAGGTTATCGGGTTAACCTAACTTGATTATGGTTTTGTCAAACATCAAAAAGGGGGAGATTGTTGGTGCAACCTTAGGTCAAGGTTGACTTGGTTGACCTGACTCGAGTTGACCTGACTCGAGTTGTGTTTTGATGTTTGACGATGTTTGACGAGAAGAGAGTTGTATTCTTGATGTTTGACAAGAATAGGTGTTCGGGAGATTGTAGGTGCAACCTTAGGTCAAGGTTGACCTGGTTGACCTGATTCGGGAAAAGTCCAAGCAGGGAGCTTGGCACGCGAAAAGTCCAAGTATGGAGACTTGGCACGGGAAAAGTCCTGGTGAGTGAAACCAGGCAGTTGAAAAGTCCTAACTGGGATGTTAGGCAGTGAGAAAGTCCTAACTGGGATGTTAGGCAGTGTGGAAAGTCCTGGTGAGTGAAACCAGGCAGTGGGAAAGTCCTAACTGGGATGTTAGGCAGTGGGAAAGTCCTAACTGGGATGTTAGGCAGTTGGAAAGTCCTGGTGAGTGAAACCAGGCAAGGGAAAATCCAGATGGATCAGGGATGATCGGACTTCTGGTGTTGAAAAGTCTAAGTGGGTCAAAGGGATTGACCGGACACTTAGCGGGGAGTGCTAGCAGGTCAAGGGAGTGACCGGATGCTAGGCATGATGTACCAACAAGTCAAGGTTGACCGGATGTTGGTGTGGAAGCCTTAGGTTTAGGGCTGAAAAGTTTGGATCGGGCTGCGGACCGATCCAATGATACACCGCGCCGACCGGCTATAAATATCCAAGCCGACGAGCACCGTCGTTAAAAATCGAGAGCCGCGCCGACCGGCTATAAATATCCGTGCCGACGAGCACCGTCGTTAAAAATCGAGAGATGGGCCGGCGTCTATAAATAATCCGAGCGGAAAGCCGACGAGCACCGTCGTTAAAAATCGAGAGCCGCGCCGACCGGCTATAAATATCCGCGCCGACGAGCACCGTCGTTAAAAATCGAGCGGAAAGCCGACGAGCACCGTCGTTAAAAATCGAGAGCCGCGCCGACCGGCTATAAATATCCGCGCCGACGAGCACCGTCGTTAAAAATCGAGAGACGGGCCGGCGTCTATAAATAATCCGAGCGGAAAGCCGACGAGCACCGTCGTTAAAAATCGAGAGCCGCGCCGACCGGCTATAAATATCCAAGCCGACGAGCACCGTCGTTAAAAATCGAGAGCCGCGCCGACCGGCTATAAATATCCGCGCCGTCGAGCTCCGACGATAAATATCGAGAGACGAGCCGGCGTCTATAAATAATCCGAGCGGAAAGCCGACGAGCACCGTCGTTAAAAATCGAGAGCCGCGCCGACCGGCTATAAATATCCAAGCCGACGAGCACCGTCGTTAAAAATCGAGAGCCGCGCCGACCGGCTATAAATATCCGTGCCGACGAGCACCGTCGTTAAAAATCGAGAGACGGGCCGGCGTCTATAAATAATCCGAGCGGAAAGCCGACGAGCACCGTCGTTAAAAATCGAGAGCCGCGCCGACCGGCTATAAATATCCGTGCCGTCGAGCTCCGACGATAAATATCGAGAGACGAGCCGGCGTCTATAAATAATCCGAGCGGAAAGCCGACGAGCACCGTCGTTAAAAATCGAGAGCCGCGCCGACCGGCTATAAATATCCGTGCCGTCGAGCTCCGACGATAAAAATCGAGAGCCGCGCCGACCGGCTATAAATATCCGTGCCGTCGAGCTCCGACGATAAATATCGAGAGACGAGCCGGCGTCTATAAATAATCCGAGCGGAAAGCCGACGAGCACCGTCGTTAAAAATCGAGAGCCGCGCCGACCGGCTATAAATATCCGCGCCGACGAGCACCGTCGTTAAAAATCGAGAGCCGCGCCGACCGGCTATAAATATCCGCGCCGTCGAACTCCGACGATAAATATCGAGAGACGAGCCGGCGTCTATAAATAATCCGAGCGGAAAGCCGACGAGCACCGTCGTTAAAAATCGAGAGACGGGCCGGCGTCTATAAATAATCCGAGCGGAAAGCCGACGAGCACCGTGCGCCGACTGGCTATAAATATCCGCGCCGACGAGCACCGTCGTTAAAAATCGAGAGACGTGCCGGCGTCTATAAATAATCCGAGCGGACGCGCCGACGAGCACCGTCGTTAAAAATCGAGAGCCGCGCCGATCGGCTATAAATATACCAAGCGGAAGGACGAATATCGGAGTAAGAAACTGCGGAAACTATAAATATTAAAGCATTCAGGCCCGAAGGGGGGTTGGTCCTACAACACTCGGCGTTTGTTGATTTCACGCAAGCAGGATACGTGCAGAGCGAGTAGGTCTGCTCACTCGCACTTTATGCAATGAGCCAAGCCTATCGGACGCGTGAGGGAGAAAGCTTAAGAGCACGACTGGCGAAATGAGCAGGGAAGACCTATTAAGTGAAGGCAGAGGACTCACTGGGAAGGAAACGGGTGGAAAGAATCACCGATGAGGTGATCGCCGCCTAAAACCAGACACTAGATCGCCGGAGGCCGCAGCAACAGAACGAAGCAGAAGGCAACGCGCGAGCGAATATGCGGCCAAAAAAGGGACGGAGGCTTTATACGGCCGAGGCCGGTCAGCCACCGCCGTCCGATCCAGGTCACGAGAAACAAGGACGCCATCGGGCCGTCCATTTCAGACGGGGGCGTCCCATCGTAAGTGACGCCGCCGCCACACAAGGGTCGACACGTGGCGCCCTGTCACCGAGTGCAATTAATGCGCCCATACCGCGCATGCTCCGACTTAATGGAGAGGATTTGCATAATTTCCGAGGAGATCTAGACAAGCAAATATCAACATTAAGCGACAAGACAACCAAAATAAAGAGCCGAGCGGCTGAATTTGGCAGAAGGGCCGGACGGTCCCAGTGATATAGTCCAGTCAGTCGGACTCACTGCCTCCTTCGACTAGACTTGAAGGGAAGGCAAGTGATCCGGCAGTAAGAATGGGGAACCCACTTCCTGAAGGGGATCAACCTGAGGACTGATGAAAGGCTGTGCGGTGGATGGCCGAGCCGAGCGGATGGGTAGGTCCGAACGGAGCTAGAGATAAGCCCATCCATGGGCTCATGTTTCCGACGCCAGGGCAGGAAGACCGAAGGGCCGAGCGGGAGTCCGCTCGGCAGGGGCCAAGGGCCGAGGGGGTTGTCCGTTCGGCCAAATAGGGGCGAGGGGATGATTAGGCCGTATACAAGATCGCACGATCTTGCCACATCATGGAGAGGCGTCTGATGTGATATGGTCTCATGGACGTCTCACAGCGGATCCATATTCGAGACATGGCCCTTCCGGACCCATACCTGGGCATGGTCAAAGGCAGGTGGTTGCTTTGATTGGCACGCCCAGGCTTCTTTGAGAGATCTATATAAGGCTTCCATTTCTCCACTGGAGGTATGAAAAATCTTCATCTTGAAGCCACCTTTTTGTTATTCCTCGCCTGACTTGAGCGTCGGAGGGCCGTCGCCGGGACACCCCTCCCGGCTCGGTTTTGTTGCAGGTTCACCGGAGCATTCGAGGATCTAGCAGGAAGTGCCACGTGCCCAGCGTCCACTGATAACCGGTTCGGACAGGATCAGCTGGCACCTCCAAAACTAACCTACTCGACAGGGTAACAAAAAACTAATCTACCCGGTAGGGTAATTAGGACTAGTTTAAAAAGGGACAATAGTTTAACTTGACCTACGGTACTGGTGAAGTTTTGGATGATAGTACGTTAGGAAAACTCTGTTTATGCATGTCTAGGAAGATATGACTTCGACCTGGTGCATTTGACTTAGTGGAACTAACCGAAGCTACCCCTTACGGATCCTAACTAGTTAAACCAAGGTTTTGTACTAAGTTCAGTGGATAGAACTATTTGGAAAACCTCGAATGTATGGTCACTCTAATGATGTCCAAGTAATTCACCATAGCCCAGAAGTTTATCCAAAGAAAACTTATTTGTTGAGCTCAAAGTTAAATCTGAATCCAACACAAAGTTAAACCAAACCCTAAAAATTGAACTTAACTTCATCTCACAAAAATTATAGGTTTCCCTAATTGAAAATATAGATCGGTTGAGATAACTAAGGACTTCAAATCAAACCAAATCGAACCAAATCGAATCGAATCGAATCAAATCAAACTCAATCAAACCAAATCGAATTAAATTTAAATTAAATTCAAATAAATTAAAATATAATTAAATTAAAATTAATACAAAAATTAAATTAAACTAAAATTAAAATTAAATTAAATTTAGATTAGAATTAAAATTAAAATTAAAATTAAAATTAAATTCAAATTAATTTAAAAATTAAATTAAATTAAAAATTTCAATTATAATTAAATTTAAATTAAAAAAAAATAAATCAAATTAAATTTAGCTTAAAATTAAATTCAGAATTCACTTTCCAATTATTTTAACACATAAATTATTTTAAATTAACATAAAAAATTATTTTAAATTTTATTTTAACTTTAAAAAAAGTTATTTTAAAAATAATTTTCACATAAAATATTATTTTAAAAAGTATTTTAAAATTAACTTAAAAGATTTATTTTTCAAATTATTTTATCTTAAAAATTATTCTAACAATAAAAAATTATTTTAAAATTTATTTTTACTTAAAAATTTATTTTAAAAATTAGTTTACCTTAAAAATTATTTTAACTTTAAAAAATTATTTAAAATTTATTTTTACTTATAAATTATTTTAAAATTAATTTAACTTTAAAATTATTTTTAAATTATATATAAAAATTTTATTTTAAAAATTAGTATAACATAAAAATTATTTTAACTTAAAAATTATCATTTTAAAAATTAATTTAACGTAAGAAAAAATTTTAAAATTTAAATTAACTTAAAAATTATTTTAAAAAACTATTTAAGCTTAAAAATTATTTTCAAAAATTATTTTAACTTATAAATTATTTTAAAAAATTATTTTCACTTAAAAATTATTTGAAAAAATATTTTAACTTAAAATTTTTTTAAAAATTATTTTAGCTTAAAAATTATTTGCAAAATTATTTTAACTTAAAATTTTCTTAAAAAAATATTTTTTTAAAAAATATTTTATTTTAAAATTTATTTTAACCTCAAAATTATTTTAAAATTTATTTTATTCTAGAAATGATTTTAACATAAAAATTATTTTAACCTAAAAATTATTTTTAAGTTTTTTAAAATAAAAAATGTATTTAACTTAAAATTTTATTTTAAATTTTTTTATTAAATTAAACTAATTAAATTATGTAAAACTTAAAACTTAAATTAAGTTAAAAATTAAACTTTAAACTTAAAATTAACATTAAAATTAAACTTTAAAGTTAAAGTTAAATTAAAATTAAAATTAAAATTAAGTTAAATTTAAATTTAACCTAAACTTAGAATTAAAATTAATTCTAATCTATATTGCTTAACTTATATTTCAACCTAATTTAACAATTTGAAATTAACAACTTATTTAATTTACTTAATTCCTAATCTTATTTAAAAAAATTAACCTAACCTACTTATCTCTTAACTTGTTAAAAAGATTAATTAATCTATTAATACACTCAATCAAAATCATGTTTAAAATTATTTTTATAAATTTTTTATATAAAAATTCTTTTAAAAATTATTTTAAAAATCCATTAAAATATTTTTAAAAATCCTTTAAAATTATTTTAAAATACTTTTAAAAATTATATTAAAAAGCCTTTAAAATTATTTTTTAAATATTTTAAAAATTATTTTAAAATACTTTTAAATATCCTTTTAATTTATTTTAAAATATTTTTAAAATTTATTTTTAAAATCCTTTAAAATTATTTTTAAAATACTTTTAAAATTATTTCTAAAATCCTTGAAAATTATTTTTAAATAATAATTTTAAAAATATTTTAAAAATTCATTTAAATCAAAATTCAATTAACCTAAACTTTAAATTTAATTAAACGAAAAATAATAATAATTTTATAATTTATTTATTTAGTCTAACCTTATTTAAGAACTAAGATTGACTTAATTAGTATCTTGATTTAACTTAATCAACTTTACTCTAAATCATTTTAAATCAAACTTGATTTTATATTAAAATATTAATTAAAATTTTTACTACTTTATCTTAATTAAAGAACCTCAAAATTATTTAACTTGGCTTAATAACTTTAACTCTGAATTAATACTTAAATTAAATCTAAAAACAAAAAAGTGAAATAAATAAAAAATTATATTATAACTATGACTTTCATTAATTAACTCAATCAATTAATATAAAATTTAAAGTTGTGTTAATCAAATAAGTATTAAATTGAGTTACTTATTATTGAGTTAGTAACAAATAAATTCTTTACTTAATTGTAGAATAATTGATTATTGATAACCTTATTTTATTCAAACTTATATAAACAAATATATAGAAATTCTTATGTAAATAATATATTTGATAAACATTAGTGTTACTAAATCCCCTAAACCACTTAGAAAAATGTGTTAAGGCTTTGAAATTTAACATATTCAAATCTTAGTTTAACTTAAGGGAGAGTGATAAATTAAAGGAAAGTAATAAATTAAGGAAGAATATCAAATTCAAGAAGAGATCAAAGTTTTTTTTACTTAAAAAAATATTTCCTTAAGTTTTTTATTAAAAATTGCTTAGATTTTTTTTCCTTATCAAATTTCTCTTTTGAAAATCCTACCTCATTTTTTTTAAAAAAAATTACTTTGAAAATCTTATGTTAAATATTAATATTAGGTTTAGGGGAGGATTAATTCAAATTATTTTCATACTTATTATTTTCTCTTCTTTGAAAATATTTTTTGTAAACTTATTTTTGAAAAGTATTTCTCAAAATACTTTAGCAAAATTGTTTTAGTTTTTTAAACTTATTTTTGATAAATGTTTTGAAAAATTGCTTTAATTTTACAAACTTAGTTTTGAAAATTAAATTTTATAAAACTTATTTTTGATAAATGTGTTGAATTTTTGCAAAACAAAATTTATTTTAACTTACTCTGAAAATTATTTTAGAAAATTTTATTTTGAAAAATTTTAACTTATATTTTCAACATATTTTGACTAACTTATTTTTCTAAGCTAACTCCCCAAGGTTAACGTACAAATTTTATCAGAATTCACTGTTGTCCAATTTTATTTTCTAAAGTTTTTCTAACTTATTATCAACCCGAAAATTATCTATGCTTGTCATTTTTTTTATGAATGCCAAAGGGGAGGTTTAGGTGGTTTAAGTTAGTTAGCAACAAAATACCAAACATAAAACAAGGCTAACTTAAAAACCACGTCTTCCACTTACTTATGTTTTACATATTTTTTCACTAACTTAAACCTTGTTGTCATTGCATCAAAAAGGGGGAGATTGTTGGTGCAGTTAGCACTAACGGTCTAACTCAGATTTTGATGAATAACAAAGTAAGTTAAGTTAGTTTTATAGTAATCTAACACTTTGACGAAGTGTGCAGGAGAAGCCCAGATAAGTCGACAGACCGACCGGATAGAAGGCACGAAGCCCAGACTGGTCAACGGGTTGACCGGATGTCTGACATGAAGTTCAGACTGGTCGATGGGCTAACCAGATGTCTGGCACGAAGTCCAGCTAGGTCAACGGGCTGACCTGATAGCTGGCACGAAGTCTAGACAGGTCGACGGGCTGACTGGACGTTTGGCAGATAAGTTAAGGTAAGTCATTGGAGGGGAGTGACTTGGTGAGGACACGTTCCCAGTTAGGAAACTTAGGCGTCGATCCAACTTAGGACCATTTAGGAAATCTAAGTTGAGATCTTGACTAGATTCTGGTCTCGGTGAGACAGAATCTAATTACTATTCTTTTGTCATAACTGTGCTAACACTTTGTTTTACAGGATAGTATAATTTGCATTTACCTCGGACTACCATTTTCTTGCAAAAAGTTGATTACTGGAAAATGGGGGTCCGGGCGCCCGGAGTGCAAATCTTATCCCGTTGCAGTCATCACACGTGGAGCTCACTGGTTGGCTAGGCTACGTCACAGTCCAAGCACCCGGAAGGGATCCAGGCGCCCGGAGCTTCCTATATAAGGAGGGTGAGCCCTGGAGCAACGAACAACAACAATGTCTTCCAACGACTGCTCTACTATGTTGTGCTCCTGTGTTGCTGCTTCTCCGACAACCTGCTAAAGTTTTCTTTCTTTCATTATTGTCGATATCTTTCTTAATAGTTCTTGTACTCAATATTGTAATCTGATTTTGCGAACTATTAGTAATTTCCCAACGAAAGCACTCGACGAGTGCGGGCCTTGAAGTAGGAGTCGACCAAGGCTCCGAACCAAATAAATTGGTTTGTGTTAGCATTATTTTGCTTTTATTCTTCCGCTGTGCTTACTCTAATTCGATATGATAATTTTTCGATCGCTATTCCTCTAGCGCTTTCACGATCCAACACATGTATCGTCATACTAATGAGCATAGGAATGCTTTCAAACACATTTTAAGATATTTATGTAGTACTATTGATCAAGACATTCTACTTCATCGTCAATCGTTTCTTACTGTACCTGTCTTTTTTGATGCAGTCTGGGTGAAAATAAAGATGATTTTACATCCACTATCATTTATATTGTCTATCTTAGATGCATGAAATCCTATTTTCTAGAGCTTAAAAAAATAACTCATTGTTGTTCAATCCTCTACTGAAGCAGAATATCGCTCTGCTGTGATCACAACTACCGAACTGCGTTGGTTATCTTGTCTTCTCTTCTTGGTGAGCTTGACTTCTCTTCCTACAAAAAGCCGACTTGTCATCTACTACGACAATATGGATGTCACCAATTTCTGTTATAACCCGATGTTCATGCTTTCTTACAAATGTTTCGAAACTATTTTCACCGACTCAAACTCAAAGTCTATGATGTGTTTCTTGAATTACATGGTAAAGAAATGAGATTCAAATTTCTCTTACAATTGAATTCAAAGTCGTACCTTCCATGAGGCCAAGGAAGCAACCGCCTTAGGGCCCGACCCAAGAAAGGGTCCATTTTTTTAATGATACCAAAAAAAATATGAAAGGCACGGACCCTAAATAACCACTAAACCCTATTCTCACGACTCCGAGGCAAACATCGACACATGACTCTTCTTAATTTGGATGCGATTTTTTTTCTGCTGTTGCTCTTCTTTGCACGTAATTTTTATAAGTACCCCGGGTTGATTTTGATGTGATCAACCAGGTTAAGTTAGGTTCTGCGTTATTTGATGTCTTGTGTCTAAGTGTGTATGGACTTAGAAAGACAAGAATTTGAGCGAAAGACACAGCGAGCGAGAAGGATGGCATTAGAAGCGAGTCGACGGACTCGGTGCATCCGAAGGACGAGGAGATGTGGAAGAGTACACTGGCTGATGAGAAGGACGTGCACAGTGCTTCCAAGGGACGAGAAGCCGGAACAGAAGACTGCTCGAGAAGAAGGCCGTAGTTGAGTTTGGGTAAGCTCAACTCTAGATGACCAAAAAATCACCCAAGCGACTAGAGGAGCGACCGAACAAGTCAACATGCAATTGACTTGTTCTTAGCACTTGGAATAGCTCTAAGCACCCAGAATCTAGGCGCCCAGAGTAGTTCCAGCGCATGGATCATTTTGGGCTAGAACAAGAACCCTATCTCGAGGATAACGTTCGAGTCCACGTCAACGTCAATCAAGGCGCTCGGAGTTATTCCAAGCGCCCGAACAAGGATAAAATTTATCCTCAAACCGTTGTGTAGCCATTGAGCTTGCACCGTTGGGGGCTCTAGGACCTGTGTCAGGCGCCTGGAGGTGTCACATCAGCCAACGGATGAATTCGACCAGTAGACTATAAATAGAGCCCTAGTCCTCTTCATTCATAGACAACACTTTCTGTATTTCATTTTCAACTCTATTTTTCGTATTTACACTTCGTGCTTTCAAACGTTGTACGGGGCTTCTCCGCCTCCGGCTTTGCTTGAAGAAGGAGACTTTGCTAGTGCTTACATTGCCTTGAATTAGCAACCTTCTCGGTTGCAAACCAAGTAAATCTCGATTGCCTCGTATTTATTTATACACATGCATTTTCTTTTTATTAAAGTGTGTGTCTAACTCAAGTCGAAAGAACGAGAATGGTATAATTGTAATTTCAGGGCAATTCCCCCTCTTGTCGGCTGCACCGGAAGAAACAATTTCTTCTCTGGCGTTCTTTCCACCAAGGCACGAATCCACTGAACAAGAGGTAATCCTAATATTCTTCTCCGACCATCTTCTTTGTCTTGAAACACGCGACACCAATTGTCTCCGAATCGCACAACAATGGTCATTCACGCAACCTAATTGCGTGGATTCTCGAGGTGGATGTCGCATGCGACGTGGGTCGACGCACGACATCCACTCACGTGACCTATTCGTACGGCGCAGTGGTTGTTACATGCTACGCCAGTCGCTCATACAAACTGTAACCTAATCGTGTGGTGGCTAGCGCCTGTAGCCACGGTTTTGGTCTCAATGTCATAGGATTACTAAATGTATTTGTAATACTATCGATTGAGAAAAAAATAATCTGATAATTGGATTATACAGATTTGATAAATAGTTTTACCTCTAAAACAGCTAAACAAGTGAGTTTATATAATTATTTTAAATATTTATTAATTTTTTATTAATGTAATATATTATTTTTGATTTATTTTTTATTTAGCATACATCCTATTCGTAAATTAAACTTTACCGTTATTTACCCCAACACCAAAAAAAAAAAAAAAAACACTCTTTATTATTCGTTTAAGACCCATTGAATCACGTACGGCTCTGCTTGAATTGCTTTCGTATTTAAGGACTAAAAATATTAGAAATCAGCAAATGAGAATTTTGCGTCTCTTCAACAATATATCTTGATGTTTCATAATTTCAAGTAACTTCATTAAATCCTATCTGAATTTATGAATTATTTGCTAATTATTAAATTAATTAAAGTCGCATTATTTAGTTGTAAATAATGAATGATAATCAAAATACAGTATAAACATTTCAAGGAAAAAAAAAAGAAGCCGCAATATCTTCCCTCGTTTATACTGCTCTCTCAGCAAACAAACAGGGACGGATCTAGGCGAGGGCTGGAGGGGGCTGAAGCCCTCGCCAAGATTTGCCGGAGAAGGAGCCAAGGAGGAGTCCCGGTGCACTCTTGGAGAAGCAAATTGTTATTGTTTGCTCAAATTTGGTAACTTATTCTCTCTTTTTAACTTGTCTTTTAATTTATATTTCTACTAATTCTTATTTCATATTTTGTTTATTGTTGTACCTTTTGTGTCCCGTTTCCAAGACAGTAACATATTCTGTTCATGTATTGGAAAATGCTTGACCTAATTCTTTGCTATGTTCATTAATCATATTCCAACAGTAATTCAATATTGTCCTATTGTGAATTTTATTGCCAAGTAGGTTTAACCATTTAAGGAATCTTCATTTTTTTCTTCTTCTAGTGATACTGTCATGTTCTTTCAAATTAACTGAGGACCATCTAGACTCCTATCTTACAATCCTTGTTTGCGGTTTCTCAAGCATTCTTTAGTGTCATCTAGACTCTGAATTTTGGTGCACGTAATAAATAACAGTTGTTGTTTGGTTATCTATCTCATCTTCTAAATTGAAGCTATTGTATATATCATGTAATCAACATTTAATAAAAACAGGGAGTCTTGTCAGCATCAGTATTAACAGTTCTTCCATTGATACGCCCCTATCAGTGGCATTGCCTTCTAATGCCTTGTTTTATGTAACTTGAACTTGCCAATTCTTTATTGATATTTTGGCTGGAGAGTTATCTCTCTACCTATTGTCCAATAACATGTGCTTGCATCTGAAATTAAGGTTTTGCCAAATGACATGATGGACTTTCTTGATGCACCTGTTCCATACATCATAAGTTCAGTATTTTGTCTCCTTTTTTACTTTTCTGAGCATATACATATTATGATCAACTTAAAGAATTAAAATAATCGTTTGGTTCTCTTGCATATGTGGTTTATCTCAATATCAGTGATGCTAAAATATAGTTCCTTGGTCTACTGAATCATGGTAGGAGAATATTTTTGATATGATGTAATAGTTTGTTGGTCATGTGGCAGTAGAGTTAACAGGTCTCCCATTATGCATTTTTCTGCTTGCAAAGTTCCTGTGCATTTACTTCGATGAGAAAACAATCACAAAAGATTCTTTATGAGCTTGGTATAATTACTTCGGTGATAAGATTTAAATTCTATTCTTGTCTACCATTGGGTCCATGATCTTACAACCCGTCACAAAGGACATAGGAACTGTACTATCATTGTCCTCCTGCCAAGGGATTCACTTGCAGTGAAACCACATGGAGATGACTTTCCAAAATGAAGTTAGGTAGGACATTGGATTAAGATAGACACTATATCTTCAAGGCTCCTGCTAGCAAAGCTTGTTGGTGAAAGCTACCTAGCCCAAAGAAGACCTGTGTAGGAGTGCACAGATGTTCAGGTAATTCCTGTTCAAGCATGATTGTTAACATCAAACAATGGTGTAAAGAATTTCAAGTTGGGTAGGTATTTGTGGTGTAGACCCAGTTTCCATAAGTATGACTTGCCCATTTACTGGTAGTGGATTATCCCACTAAATGATAAATTCACATACTGGGTAGTGGATTTTTCTTGTTTTTGGTACTCAAAAGCCGTTGTGTTATGTTCCTTGATATCGTAAAACACACGAGTACACAACTTGATTGTATTTTCATGGTAGATAATTGCACATAAATTTCCATCCGGAAGTTATGGAGATGAATGCATATTCATAATAAGTAATTTTAATGTACACTCTAAAGTTACAGTTAGGTCTACTAATGTGTTTTTGCTCATCTTCACAGATTGAAGCTGCTAAAGGTTTCTTGGCAGTCATTGACAAAACAGCTTTGAAATTCCAGAAAAAAGTGTTCCTTTCTTCTCCGGAGCTTTCTCATTAAATAGAATTACTTTACAATTAATCTTTAGTAACAAAGTAAATATAGCTACCATATTAATTACTGATAATCTAATTTAAGTATGTACTAATTACAAATAATCTACTCTAGGTAATAATATATACACAGCTAATTAGCACAATTATGGCAAAGTAAATTCCATATTTGATAGGCCATAATATCTGCCATTGATATCCCCCCTCAAATTGATGCTGGATGATCAACAAGCATCAATTTGTTAATAAGAAAGTGATGACGATGTCGGGAGAGAGCTTTAGTAAACACATCAGCAATTTGGAATTCAGTGGTTATATGTGGAAGAGTGATGACACAAGCATCATATGCCTCACGAATAGAATGACAATCTACTTCGATGTGTTTGGTGCGTTCATGAAATACTGGATTAGCAGCAATTTGAATAGCACTAGTATTATCTGCATGAAGTGGAGTAGGTTCAAGTTGGGAAAACCCAAGTTCACCCAACAGTCCCCGAAGCCAAACTATTTCAGAACAAGCAGAGGACATAGCGCGATACTCTGATTCTGTGGAAGACTTAGACACCCGATCTTGCTTCTTACTTTTCCACGCAATAAGAGAGGTACCCAAAAACATGCACCAACCTGTAACTGAGCGTCGAGTATCAGAACAACCAGCCCAATCAGCATCACTATATGCAACCAAACGAATAGGAGAGCCCGCAGAGAAGAAAAGTCCCCGGGAAGAAGTGCCATGCAAATAGCGAACAATGCGTCGAACTGCAGCCAAATGAAGATGTGTAGGTGCTTGTAGAAATTGACTAACTTGTTGAACAGAAAAGGCAATATCAGGCCGGGTAATAGTCAGATAGTTCAAGCTCCCCACTAGTTGTCTATATAAAGATGGATCTGGGAGAAAATCACCCTCATCACGGCGATATTTAACGTTCACCTCTAAAGGATGATCAACAGAACGACCATCCTGTAGACCAGCTAAAGCCATTGTCCCCTGAAGATATTTATGTTGGTGTAAGAAAATTCCAGCTGGAGTAGAGTGTACTTCAAGCCCCAAAAAATAGTGTAAAGATCCCAAGTCTTTAATATGGAAAGACCCCTGAAGATGCTCTTGAAGCTGAGAAATTAAGACAGAGTCGGACCCTGTAATAACAATATCATCAACATATACCAGGAGCAAGACGATTCCTTTTGCAGTTTTGCACAGGAATAAAGAAGAATCATACTGACTTTGGACAAAAGAGAAGTTAATAAGCGTAGAGCGGAACTTGTCAAACCAAGCACGTGGAGCCTGCTTTAAACCATAGAGTGAACGTTTTAGTTTGCAAACATCAGAAGAGGGTGTAGAAAATAATCCTGATGGTGGAGTCATATAAATTTCTTCCTTAAGATCTCCATGCAAAAAGGCATTTTTCACATCCATTTGTTGTAATGACCATCCCTTGGAAGCAGCGATAGTAAGGATAAGTCGCACTGTCGTCATCTTAGCTACAGGAGCAAATGTCTCCTCATAATCCACTCCATACTCCTGGCGATTACCAAGTACCACCAGCCTTGCTTTATATCTATCAAGTGAGCCATCAGATCGTAGCTTAATAGAATATACCCATTTACAACCAATGGGCTTAACACCACTCGGGCAAGGAACAATATCCCAAGTGTGATTCTCCTGAAGAGCCTGAAGTTCATCCTGCATAGCTTTAACCCAACATGTCTCCTTAGTCGCATGCGAATAAGAGGTAGGAACTGTAGTATCAGCTAAAGTGGCAGAAAAACCATATTTATCAGGAGGATGACGAGTGCGAGAGGATTTTCGAAGAACCATTGGATTAGGATCGGGAAGAGTTTGTGATGGTGAGGTTTTTCGTCGTTGATATATAACGCCAGGTATAAAACGATCAGTTGATGGAGAGGTATTCTCAAAATGAGGAAGAAGAATACTTCCAGAAGGAGAAACATGTTGCGGAAAATAATACTCATGCTCAAAGAAAATCACATTTCGGGAAATACGCAAACGATTAGCAATCGCATCATAACATAGAAAATCTTTTTGAACATTGTTGTAACCCATAAAAGCACACTGTACAGATTGAGCTGTAAGCTTGTGACGCTCATGAGACGGCAAGTGGACAAAACAAACACACCCAAATGTGTGCAACATGTGATAATCAGGATGCATACCGAAAAGACGATAGTAAGGAGAATCAAAATTCAGTTGTTGAGAGGGCAACCGATTAATCAAATACACAGCAGTAGACAAGGCTTCCACCCAAAATGTAGGCGGAACTGAGGACTCTAGGAGGAGTGTGCGTACCATATCCAATAAGTGACGATGTTTTCGTTCAGCCACCCTATTTTGCTGGGGAGTATAAGGACATGACCGTTGTGATAAAATACCTTTGTTTTGCAAAAGGGCTTGAAATTCATGTGATAGATATTCACCACCATTATCAGATCGTAAAATCTTAATGCACGTAGAGAATTGTGTCTCAATAAAAGCCAGAAATTTTTGAAAAACAGTGAACACATCAGCTTTACTACGTAGAAAATATATCCACGTGAATCGACTATAGTCATCAATAAACGTCACAAAATATCTATATTGTGCATGGGAAGTAACTGGAGTAATGCCCCAAACAGCACTATGTATTATCTCAAAGCATGTTTTAGCACGACCACCATGAGTAGGAAAAGGTAGAACTTTACTTTTCCCAAGTTTACAAGTAGTGCAGGCAAGAGGTAATAGATGTTTAAAAGACTGAATATTGTCACCAAGAAAGTCATTCTTCATTAAATTGGATAAAATCACATTATTCGGATGGCCCAATCGTTTATGCCAAATATCAGCCTTATTTGCAGTAACAATAGAAGAGAAGGACAAATTTCTAGGAACAGAAAACTGCAACGGAAATAATCTTCCCACTTTAGGCCCCTTCGCGATCACCTGACCCGACACCTGATCCTGTACAATACAACCATCATGAGAGAAATGTACATCACAGTGATTATCAACCATCTGACCAACAGAAATTAGATTTGTAGACAACCCAGGAGAGATAAATACATGACTAAAAGAAGACCCTATATCACCAATGGCTGTAATTGGAAGATTATTGCCATTAGCAATTTGAATATTTTGTGAGCCATTATACTGTCGTACATTATGCAACAGATCAGGTGACCCAGTCATATGATTGGACGCCCCAGAATCAACAATCCATGAAGAAGAAATATTCATACCTTGGCCCTGAAGAGTAAGAGTAGAAAAGGCTGTAAGAATCATCTGTTGGACCATCTCTGGCGTAAGAACAGATTGATTGGTGCCAGTGACTGTAGATGTAGGACTAATAACATTCAGATTTGGAATAGTAGCTTGAAAAGCTTGGGTTCGTCGATTTTCCGGACGTGTAGGACACTCCTTGATAATGTGCCCATGTTGCTTACAATAGTTGCAGAATTTCTTACTGCAGTTGCGAGCAATATGCCCAAACTCCTTACAACTATAGCACTGCAGTTGATCCTTACCACGGTTCCTCCCTTGAGCAGCATAAGCAACATTGATAACTGTAGATTTTTCTAGTGATGCACCTAGAACAGCTTGGGTAGTCAATCTTTGTTCTTCACGCAACAATTCTCCAAGACATATATCCAAAGAAGGAACTGGATTTCTATTTAGCAATCCAGCCCGAGCAACATCAAAGTCTGATCTCAATTTCATTAAAAATTGATCGCATTTACTAACTTCATGAATTGCCTGAATACTAGCTAAGGCCTCCTTTGGTACTTTTGAATATATAATATTAGAATATTCACCCCAAAGATTAAGAAATCCAGAATAATATTGCTCAATAGAAAGATCACCTTGACTGAGGTTACCAATCTCAAGCTCTAGTTGGAATCGCCTTGCAGTATTATCTTGATGATTTATTCGTTTCAGGTAATCCCACATCTCCTTAGCCGTATTAAAAGGACGTAAATTGTTCACCATATGAGCTTCGATGGATCCGAGAAGCCAAGAGATAATTCGGGCATCCTTTGTCTCCCATTGACCAAGGTCCTTAGCGTTTTCAGGAGCCATTAAAGACCCATCAATGTGACCCCAAAGTTCCTTCCCTTTCAGAAACATCCGGAACTGAAATTCCCATGTTGCATAATTCTTTCCGGTAAATTTGATTGCCAAAGTCTCCGTAGGTATTCTTCCAGAAAAATTCTCATTAGCCATCTGAAAAACAAGTCAATCTAGAAAAACAGAAATCTTAATCCAAACTCTCAATCACAAGTCAATCAACAGAGAGAAAAAAAAATTGTTGATTGGAAATCAACCCAAAAGAAACAAACCAGAGAGCTTTAAGGGCAGAAGAAATTTCAGCCTTCCTTTGGCTCTGATACCATGACAAAACAGTTTTGAAATTCCAGAAAAAAGTGTCCCTTTCTTCTCCGGAGCTTTCTCATTAAATAGAATTGCTTTACAATTTATCTTTAGTAACAAAGTAAATATAGCTACCATATTAATTACTGATAATCTAATTTAAGTATGTACTAATTACAAATAATCTACTCTAGGTAATAATATGTACACAGCTAATTAGCACAATTATGGCAAAGTAAATTCCATATTTGATAGGTCATATTATCTGCCATTGATAAAAGCTACCTAGCCCAAAGAAGACCTGTGTATGAGTGCACAGATGCCCAGGTAATTCCTGTTCAAGCATGATTGTTAACATCAAACAATGGCGAACAGAATTTTAAGTTGGGTATATATTTGTAGTGTTGACCCAGTTTCCATAAGTATGACTTGCCCATTTACTGGTAGTGGATTATCCCACTAAATGATAAATTCACATACTGGGTAGTGGATTTTTTTTGTTTTTGGTACTCAAAAGCTGTTGTGTTATGTTCCTTGATATCGTAAAACACACGAGTACACAACTTGATTGTATTTTCATGGTAGCTAATTGCATATAAATTTCCATCCGGAATTTATGGAGATGAATGTATATTCATAATAAGTAATTTTAATGTACACTCTAAAGTTATAATTAGGTCTACTAATGTTTTTTTGCTCATCTTCACAGATTGAAGCTGCTAAAGGTTTCTTGGCAATTATTAGGTTGTATCTTGATTCATTTTGCTCCAATCTACGATCCCACACTATCACAAATGTGCAATCTAACAATGACAAGGTACCAATGACAAGGTTTGTTTCTGATTTTGACAATGTTCTCATCTCCAAGGTTATTATTTCATGTATTCCAATAAAAACAATTTTTTTTTCTTAGCATGACCTTGATCGCTGTTACATTGTCCTAACGGCTTGACTAAGTTTTTGAAAGGTTTAAGTGAAGATTTGAAGTTGAAACTTCTGTAACTAAGATAAATAATAGACATAATACTGTAGTGATACTAGGATAAAGATAATTATATTGTTAACCTTCTGCTTTGTGCCATCTACAGGTTTCAGTGCTGTTGACAGATAGTTATATGGATTCTTTTCCATATCACGACAGACCTTTTATGAAGGTACATTCCATTGCATTCCTTTTCTTGCTCTATCCATTTGTATTGATCCGAGGAGTTTATTTGTCTCAAACAGTTGAATTCTACTCATAAATGATACGTCTCATATAATCTGTTCATAATTATCCATTTGTTCTTGTTTTTTCACCTGTTGATTAGAATGGGAACCTGTACAACCCTTCATTGAATTGACAAGTAGATCAGTCACATACTGTTTTGAAGAATCATAATTTTGTAATCCTAAAGTTCTTTTTATATACCTTTTATCTATATACATATAAATTATTTTTTATTTATGATCAAATGTTGGAACAGTTTTTTGTGGATACACAGCTTTTCTCTGTACAGACAGACCTGGTTGTTCTTGCATTTTGCCAAAAGGATTAGATGAAAGAAAGGAGGATGGAAAAAAAAAAAGAGAAGCAAACAGAGTCAAGAATTCATGTAAAATTTTCCATTTCTTTTGTTGTATCGAAAACATCATGCTCTTTCATCTGTTGTAAACCACAATTACTTGGTCGATAATGTTATAAATATCCGATAATTAAATTCTCACATATACTAGAATTTATCTGCTTTGCTCGGAAAGAAACAGAGCAGACCCTATTTCTTTGACTTCATTTTACGGAGAAGGAAGAAATGATATTGCTTGTATTTTTTTTGTTTTATTCAAAAGATAAGGAATAGATCCATTTTTTCTCCTATTTTTATTTTTCTTTACTTATCATGAACAGCTTGTTAGGCTTTGTTTTCTTTTTTTAATTTATATGAAAAATTCATCACCTCATTTTGATTTACTGAGAATGCATTCTTTGTAAGATCAAAAGTAATGAGAGGCGGGGTATATTTTCCAAACAACCAAGTTCAATTTTTTTTGTAGGTTGCATCTACGGCGATTGACTATTAATAAAGTTAAAGCGTCACGTCATGGGCTACAGTATTTCTTGAATTTACTTAGCGGATAAAATATGAAATCAGATTATCTATTCCAGGATTAATCAGGTGTAAAATTCAGATATCTGGCATATAGAAAAAAAAAAAATTAGGTTACCAAGAGCCATGTGTGAAAGATCATGTCAAATCTTCTGACCTCACACATTCTTTATCGTAAACGCTCGAGTGTTGAATTAACTGTCAAAGATCATCGTAGATTATACATAAATCAAGTTAATTAAATTAAAAAAATATTCACAAACAAAATACAAATACAAATACAAATCCTCTCTACATGTATACAACACACAGAAGCATGCAGACGCAGTCACCCATGCATCTGCCCAAAGCATACATGAACTGTCCTCTGTTTTCAGTTTACCAAGTATAAACATTCTTCTTCAGCATGTCAATAGAAATGGGCTCGCACCTCAAAGTTTCCTCTTGTTTTTGGCTCCTGTCTCTCAAAAAAAATGATTTACTGAGTGGAGATTTTGAGAAAGGAAGATGAAGCATAATCATATTCTCTCAAATGTTAGTAGATTATACCTTGCGGGTAGGAAAGCCGCATCTCAACTTCTTTCTCACTTTTAGCGCCTTTGTATCTCAGCATGGTTTAGTGAGTGCAAACTCCGGAGGAGGGAGATGAGGCATAATTATTTTCTCTTAAATTTTATTAAATTTATACCGTGTGGCGTCAGAAAGCACTGTGTATGCCTCTCCTATCAACTTGAACAATCTGTCTGCATCCATGTGGACTTCCTCAGCTACCTCTTTCCAAACCCGTTCAGAGGTTTCACTCCTAACCAAGATCTGACCAGCCTGAAGTTGGAGTAGAAGTTAATAAACTGAGAAAGGGTTAAATATAAAGCAAACAAGGAAACTAATTTTTTTAGGAAGAATTTAAGTTGGTAACTGTTTAATTTTTAGGATATTAATTAGTGTTAGTATGTTCTAATTTGAATGGCAAAATAGTTTTAGTAGAAATCTATCTAGATTAGTGTATTTCCTAATTTGCATTAGATTATTTTCCTAGTTTGTTTGGGTTGAGATCAACCAAAGAGGTGAAATTCTTCAATATTAATCATTTTTCAAGTGATAAAAAATCCCAGTTGTGAGTTTTCATTCTCTGAGTTTTTTTTTTTTTTTGGAGCATCAACTCAGCCCCAATTCTTTGAGTGCTTTGGTTCAATTTTGGTGTCGTATCAAAATATTTGAAAATTATTGTCCATTAAACTATACCTTGTCAGGGTGATGTCGGAGTGCAGCTTTCCGGTATGCCTTCTTTATATCAGCAGCAGAGCTTGATGGTTCAATTCCCCTGTATACACAAGTAGTAATAAACTGGGTTGCCCAAACAAGACTAGCAAGTGTTCTGCATATGCATGTTCACTAATGGACAAATATTTAGATCAATGAAATTAATCCTAAATATCAGTATATCAAATTCAAACTGAAATTTTTTGAAAGATTTTCTGAATAACAATTCTGTTTAATCTGGGGACAGAAACAAAAAAGTAGTGACCCCTTTGCAAAGAAAGGGAAATGGATGTCTACAACAATTGGTGAACATCCATCAGCACAACCCATTCATCATTTTACACTAATCATCATTTTCATCATTATCCATCTGTCTTTGCCCAACCTACTTGGATAGGCTTCATAGATTCTTAAAGCACCATGTAAGTCTATAGCACTAGTAATGTTCAATTCATGTTTTACCCTAATGTGACTGTTATAAATGTTGGAATAGTGGAGAACTAGCATAAACAATTGACATTCGGGCTTGAAAATCATGAATTTCTTTTTGAAATAATGTCTTTCTAAAAACATAGTATAACCATGAATTAAAAAAGACAAAAGTTGGTGAGAGCTCACAATATACGGTGCATATCCAAAGGGATATCTTTCCTAGCCGCTTCCTCTGCAATAGAAAGTCGCAATCGGGTGTGATGTAGATCACTAAGGTTACTGTCCGAGTTCTCTGCACAAACATTTTGATTATCCTTGATTTTGATTTGCCTTTGCAAAAGAGACACAAGTCTGTGGAGATCATTAGATGCTTGTTCGTAGTCTTTGATCATCTCATATAAGGAAGCCCTTCTAGAAAGTGCCTATCATACAGCAACAAAAACAACAAATCAGCACATAGAGCAAAGTTTCAAATAATAGTTTGTTAAGCATAAATCTGATACCATTATTCTTAACCTTTGAGTTATATTGCAGGAGTACATATAACAGAAACATACACAAACTATATGGTCTAGTCTGGTCATCAATATCATCAAAAAGTACACGCATATTATTAATAGCAGCACATTTAAAACAATTTTGAAACCATGTCCTTGTAATGAACAAGTCTAATACTTCCCGTGTTAAGTTGTTTCTAAGAAGGTTTGAACAATTTGGTTCAGGAATTTTAGTTTAAGACAATTTCGATAATTTCTAGCAAAGTGGTTGATTTGTAAACTTTTTGGTGCTCTCCAGGAGTTTTTTCCAAATTGGTTTAGGAATTTGTCACAGATACTTGAGATTGGTTTGATAATATATGCATATCCAAATCTTAGTTGCAATGTTCCTTTCTAATACAATCAAATAAGCAATACAATCAAATAAGCAAAGTGACCAGGGAGAACCTGAACTCAGTTCCTACTTCACAAAAACTCAAAGTCCAGGTTCGGTGATGCCCAGAAAGGTGTTTTTCTGTGCAATTAAGGATTCATTGACTGGTTTAAGAGAGAGAGAGAATATTTTCTATATAAGCTATAAGCATGTGTCTAGGCTACGGTTTGATTGAAGTACAAAGGCCAGGTGCTGAAATCTGTTAAAAGTTCAAATTACAATTTGAAAAACAGGAAATATAGTTACTGGCCAACCTTTGGGTAGGTAGGATCAAGAGCTATGGCTAGACTGCAATCTGCAATTGCATCAGTAATTTGGCCTAGGGATTGGTATGAAGCAGCACGGTTAGACAGGCATATTGCAGTAAATGGGCGTGATTCAATATTCAATGCTAAAGCAGCACTGTAATGTTTTATTGCATCCAAATGCCTCCCTTCTTTAAATGCTTCATTTCCAGCAGCCTGATAATGAGACATTGCAATAATGACATCAATACAAAGACCTCTGCATGTATATGAAGGAATAAACAAACAGATAAGATCGAAACATTGTCATGAAAAGAAGTATCCACATGATTATGAAAAATAGCACAAAATTGACACAGAAAGTGTAAAGTAGCAGAACCTCATAAAAATTCATTGTGGGCATATTGTTTCATTTATTACTAGTTCACTTCTTTCTGAATGTTAGTGTATTTACCTACTCTAGGTCTATATCTACTCTCTTGTGAATAAACATTACCTTTTTAGATTGAATTGGACACCATGCTACATATTGTTTAATGCTTTTGGTGGAAGTAATTAAATGAAAAAAACAATGCTTTAACCAATCCATTTCTTCTCCTTTAACCACTGTTCATGCTCCCAGTTATTTACTTTTTGAGGAAAAGGAAAATATAGCCTACAGATAAGAAAAAATGTTTACAAGGATAGAACATCTAGATAGGCACTACTGGTGGGTGGTCGAATATGTAAATAGCCTATCAAATTACTTGATGCTACAATCCTGTGTTAGCCTCATAATACTTCTCCAACAGATAATATGTAATATTGACTACCAGCATCTCATTCAATCCCCTAGAAGTTCTGCCTTATCCTGCCATTATAGCACTTTACTCATAATGTGTTCGGAGCCTAGTAAAATTAGTTTTAAAATAAATTATCACCAGTCTTTACATGACTATGTTTCCCATTTTCTAAAGATTAAAAAAAACAAAGAGTCAAAGAATCAATTCAGGTGTATAGCATTGTTGTGGTGTTGTTGTTAACTAGTATTTACACTACAAAAAGCAACTGACCTGGTTAAGTTTACCTCAACTTACAGTAATCAAATGTCCTATGATTCCAAACACCAAAAACTAAATAATATAGCTACAAGATCAGGTGTCTCAAGTATACATTATTTTACATGGAATTTATAAAATAGTTCTGAGAAGTAGAAAAGGCTTAAAGAAAATGAATGGGCTTACTTTAAGGTGTAAAAGATCATGAATGGTAGCAAAAAGCTGAGTTGAAGAGTCTGGCTCATTGCTATTCCTGGGTATCATTATATAATTATAAGAACATATTTGAAAATTGGTATGTCCCAAGTAACTTATAAATTGCAAATAAGATTGAATCGTACGTGTCAGTTATACTTTTCCTTTGATTGTGCTTCTTTAGTAATTCAAATGCTTCATCAAGTCTTCCCAAAAAGAAGTTAGCCTTTGCCATCAAGTGCAAACGCCAAAGCCCTAGAGGAAAATCTTGTAAATTTTCAGGTTTTTCTACTTTGCTTGACTGCCCATTGGTTCCAGATGTCAACACATTATATTCAGCATGTTCCATAGTTTGCTCACAGAATTTGATAACTTCTTCATACCTTCGAATCTGTAAAATTGAAGAAGCATTCAAGATAGAAAAATACATACAGCCAAAAGAAATATACGTGATTATATATATTCCGACAAAATCTATGAGATAGTATGACTACTATTGCTACTTTCTAATATATATGCAGCAAGAAGAAAATTAATATGTAAAGGACGCTACTCCAAGATATTTAAACCACAAACCATAAGGAGAGCCTCAGCTTTCCATTCCATCAATCTTTCTGAATGTGTACTTATTAGTAGTGACTCCGAGATCAGTTGTAAGGCCTTTGTCACTTCATCAAATTTCTTTTTATGTAAAAGCTCCTCAGCGTGACCCACATGATCGGCCACATGCTGTTACATCAGAACAATACATGTCAGACCAAGAATCTTCACACACTTTATTTCATTTATCATCTTTGGAAATTACAACTAATTGCTCTCATCTAATAATATGCTTACAATTTCCATCTTAGTATTGTCATGTTAGCTACACTATTTTTTTGTTGTGTTGTTTGCTAACTGTTAACACTAATACCAGTTGGGTGTACAACAGCATTATAAAGTACTTTTAGCCTAAGAGGCACACAACTATATAAAATACCACCATTTTACTAATTCATCTATTATATTATTATCAACAATGATATATTCGTCAACATCTCTTAGTTGGATAATGAATCGAAGATATTTAAAACTGTTTGCATGGATTTCTGGTTCACTAATCTTAATTATTCCCTTATTTTTTAGCTAAATAGAAACCACATCTCAGATATCATTTTAATTACATAACTCAAAACCATTAGTTTCTAAATTTCTCTAAATAATTCAAGTTCCAAGTTTATTGTGTTTATACTGAATCAACTAGCACAATATCATCTACAAGTAGTATACATAAAAAAAGGCTCATTATTTCATCTTCAATATAACTGGTAAACCCATCTATTACTATTTTTAAAAAAAAATTATATGGTTTGAAAATAATCATCTTTAGCATCATCATTTCTTTAGTTGCATAAACGAAATAGTTGCATAAATGAAACATGACGGAAGAAAAATAGAAAACGTTAATTTTGTAGGCTGAGTCTAGTATTCATGTTAGCTTGCCTAGACTCCGCTCCTAGGGAGTACTAATAAGAAAAGATTCTCAGATACAGGATATTGCATAGCATATATGAGGTGATTGTTCTTCATTTTCCACAAATAAGCAATGACAAACAAAACATGAAATTTTCCATATCATCCAAGTTATCCTGGTACTTACCCAAAGGATATCCTTTCTCAAAAGAACCTGATATTCTGTATCTGCCATCTAATCTTAAAAGGTCAAATTATTCCTTTCAGAAAGGTTTTTAATCTGCTACTCAAGTATTTGTCATGGAAATTAAACTGAAAAAAAGAACTGCCACACATAGCCATATCTCTATCATGCTCCCCAAAAAACTTTCGGAGATTACAGGTCCTTGTTGGTTTCTGGGCTATTGAGAGCTATCTCAAAAGCATAAAACTTTTTGTATGTAACGTAAATCACACATCAAGTTCTACTATAAAATACTTGATGCAATAACTAGATCAAGTGCTACCTGAGCTTTCTCAAGTCCATCAGAAGCTTCGGTCAATATTTTTGCATCCTGGTTTCCCTTAGGCATTGAAGATAAGCATTCTTTAAAATGTATCATAGCTCTATCAACTTCTCCCAATGCGAGATAGCAACTATGTCAAACGAACATTAGCCATTATCATAGTTTTGTCTACCATAAAGCAAGACAAAAGCAACAATGTATTATTCCACTAAATATCTCGCTATCAAACAATTTTAGTTAACTAAAAGCTTAGTAGTAAATAGCTACTAGAAAATCCTCTAAAATTTCCTATCATAGGCAAAGGAGCTTAGTATTTTGCAGCAAAATTAGTATTCAAGTAGCTGTTTGGCAACAAGTATTAAAATTAAATCATCTCAAGGGAATCTTTCAGATAAGGACTATGGAAAAATGGAATACGAGACCATATTAGAAAGAATGGTGAAATCATCTCACTCAGAATCTTCAGGTAAAGACAATGGAAATATGGAACACCAGATCATATTAGAAAGAATAGAAAGAAAGGTATACTGTAGTAATGGCCTAAACCATGTAATTTGATATGTGGAGATTAGGCAAAAATGAAAAGTTCCTGAGTAGGAAGATTAACTGGTATCACTCTACTATATTGACAGAAAATAATTTTAACTTAACAGTTAACTCTCATATCTTAGTTTGCACTTTCAACTTAAAATTCAGACACAACTAGAAGCTTATATTAATATGATTTCTTGGTCAGTCTTCTTGTTTCGTCTAATTGTGCATGCTTTCACAGTTTCACTAAAATATTTTGTCTTGCGGAATGTATATCGAATGCCAAAGGTTTCTTTTCGTCTTTTCAAAATTTCTTCATAGAAACAGAAGTTTCAAACAACGCAGAAACAAAATAAAAGACTTGATATAATTTTCCTTATAATTAGATAATCTACAATTTTCATTATGGTGCCTACCAATTTCATTAAATGGGCACACTTCTCAAATGAGTTAAATTAACAACCAAGGATTCCCAACAACTACTGAGTATCAAGCGAGATGTACAGTTTCGAAGAACCAAAATTCAATATTCTGGGTATGCACACAATATATGAAGACAAGATATCAATAATCAAACCAAGACAACTTACTTTCCAATCCTTACTTGAGCCCGCAGGAAGTGGGAATCTATTGCAACAGCTTGCATACAGTCATCAAGAGCTTCTCTCATCCTTCCAAGGGACATCCTTGCAGCTGCACGATTACTGTAGCACAACATCAATTCTCGATTACAGCTTCCATAATGTTCTTTATGAGACACAGAGTTCAGCCCTTGTGTATAATACTCCTCAGCTTTGAGCAGATGACCGTTTGCATAAGCTTGATTGCCCCTAATGCATGCCAAATTGTCAACAATGTAATTCCCAGTTTGCAATTAATTGATTGCATTTTTTTGAAACAAAAGACCCTCTAATCTTTAATAGGATTAATCAAAGTTACCAGTAGTTATACATAGAATTACTGATACTGCTAGGACTGCTGCCTCTGACATACAAAATATATGAAAGCACATAGAGTCAACAAATAGGAAACTTAGAAAGTACCTAAGTCTCCATCTTTCACAGGCTTCCTGTTCTGCAACTCTTTGAGAATGATAATTTTCAAGATCTTTCTTGGTCTCCAGGTTTGTGTTTGTTTTGTCTTCCGTATTGCCCACATTTTTGGTTTCTCTTGTATTATTTGATTGCATAGACTTGCTGTCAATTGGAATAGTATTTGTCATGGAACCCAAGAGACTGGAACTTGAATTGGAATCTGACACCTCAGGAACAACTTCCATCCTGTTTTTCCTTCGATATTGATGCTTAGAGGTTGACAATGGAACTTGAGTAAAAGATGAAGAACCAAAAGTAAAATCCGACCCTCTAAAACTTTCTACACTAGAAGTGAAAGTAAAGCATGCCCCACAATCACTAGCTTCTGCAATACATCCTTCACTGAGAAGTTCATTTTCCTTTTCCATTGAATTAAAGCAATGTTCACAAGAAAAATCAATAATTTCAGGCTTAGAAACAAAACTTTCTGAAGTATTGAGATCAAAATCTTTGTCAAATTGATCTCTGGCATTAATATGACCAGGTTCTCCATGTGGTAGATTATCTTCAGTGATATTCAAGCATTGTGTAGCAGAAATAAGATTCTCGCTTTCATCTATGTTAACAGATTTTTCTGTATTAATTGGTGTTCCAGATTCGGTAACATGGTTGAATTCATATAATGGTGATGAATCTTCTCTTGAACTTGCATCAACAACTAGGTTTTCTTGATAAGGAGTGTAATCCATTGGTGAGTAACAATTGGCAGAGTCTGTATATTTACTTTCAAAAGCTTCTTCAGCAAAGGGAAATGTTTGAGCAAAGGTTTGGTGTTGTGGACTGAGATTATTTAGTTTACCATTTCTTTTTCTCATTCGGGAAGCCTTAGATTCTGCCTTCTTTCCACTAAATGGCGCGCTTTTCCGTGGTCCAGAAAACAAATTCTCTTTCAACATGTCATCAGTAGTTCTTGAGCTCCTAAATTCCATGTGTGGCATCCCGACTTGTTCTCGCATGCTCATGAAATTGAAGAGAGCCTCACTAGATTGTGATGCTTGCATACTCTGAATACTCACTTTATTAATCTTCTCCGACAGCACATTCACAGGACTCTGAATAGTCACTGTATCAATCTTCTCAGCCAATGCATTGACAGGACTACCAGCAGAGGAACTAGGAGCACCCTTGTTATTACCAAAAAGAAATAAATTAGCAGAATTAAGCTTCCCACAGTCATCAGCTTGGTTCTTCATTTGAGAAGTAACATGGTCACCAGAATTTTGCAAATTCAGTTTCTCCATGTTGTCACAAAGGCTAATTGAAGCAGACTTATTATTACCAAATATGAAAGAATTAGCAATGTTGTGTTTCACTTTCTCTTCAGTTTGGTTGCTCCAATGAGAAGCAACAGGATCACCATAATTTTGCAAATTCAGCTTCTCCTTGTCATCATGCAGACTAGTGAATGAAGGAATATTAGAAGCAATTGAACTAGAACTTATCCGCACTCTATTACTGAATAGCGAAGGAAGTTCATCATAAATACCACTTTTGCAATTGGTCACATTACCTAGAGATCTCATGTGATTCGCTGGAACACTGCCTTTTGAATCTGAATTGCTTGTTGAACTGACCCCAAAAATGAAAGTGCTTTCAAGCTTCGTAGGTACAGAAGTATTTACAGCTGGAACCCCTGGGTTTTGTGATTTGCTACTGCTCATGGTATCACTTTTTCTCAGACCACTTGAATAAGAATCCATGTGTGTCTTATCAACAACAGAAGATGTTTTGTTTGATAGTTTGTCAGGATCATGTCCTTTTAGATTATTAACTATCTCCGGAACAAATGCTGCACTTCTAGATGTCCCTATATGAAAAGCACTAAAATCTAGGTCACTGAGTTTTGATCTCTCCGGTGAAGTCAAATGAGGTTTAAAACTTTTCTTCCCACCAGCTACAGATCCAAAGGGATCCAAATTGCTTGGTTTATTCTGAGGGGCAGTATAATTCCTGCTGAAATTTAATGAGGATCCAGCACCATAGACGAATCTGGCACTTTTGGACTTGGACAAGGCAAAATCGTCCAAGTTTGGATCAATGAATGGTGAACTTTGACCAGAACAAACATTTTCCTTCGACCCATTCCCAAATGTGAACATACCATCTGCAGCAACACACCGGTTTCTGTCATGGTCCGCTACAACACTCTCAGGTCCTAAATTTCTGACTGTTGGCTGTGAATCATAATCAACACGCCCTTGCTTCGAAAGATCTTCTCCTATACTTTGACTGATACTGGAGCTTGCTTCCATGCCACTCTGAAAAACAAAAGCACCAGCATCCTTCCCATGCTTGGAATGCTCAAGATTATCCAACTTTGAACTCTCAAACGGATTCCATCCCACGAACCTCTCACGAAACCCCTGGGCTCCATCACTCTCAGGAGCACCTGATGCTGTCCCCGCCGCAGTATAGCGGGATGTACTGAACCCCGATCCATCCTTCGTATCTGCAACCACAGCCGGCCTCGCTCGCGACGAGGAAAGTTGCTTCCTTGCCTTCGCCAGCCGGGGTCTCGAGAGCCCAATAGCCGCCGACTGCTTCGCACGAGCCAGAGCCGGAGGAAGGTCGACAGAGGGGAAAGGCGAGACAGGGGAATCGAATCGAGCATCAGACTTTCCATCTACGAAGCGCATAGGGCCGTGATATTGATGCCCTAGGTCAGTCCGATCCATGAAACCAAAACCAGAAGAAATGGGGAAGCGAACTGGAGGCGGCGAATTTGGGCAGGGGGATATCTCTATATTGGTCGGGAATTCCTTCCTAGACTCAAATCCGGCTACTCGAAAGGCGGAATCCGGCGAACGGATCGCCGTCGGAGGTAGACGTATCGATCTTTGGGGTTCAAATTTTGGGTTTCTTCAACCATTTGCCGTCCGTTCCGCTACGAAGTCGGCGACGTTATTCCTTTTTTATCAGCAACAAGAAAACTTATATTATTATTCATATTTTAATTTTTTTTTTTTAAATCATTAGGAATAATCATTTTTTAAAATATCTCCAAAACTTAATCGATATAAAAACACTTTAAAATTTTATTTTATTATTATAGCGTTGACTAAAATAGATAACAGAATATTTAAAAATTTTAACAATAAAATAAAAAACTTCAATATATATTAATGATCCTGTCCGAATGCTGAATCAATGGATACTGGGCACGTGGCGCTCTCTGAGTCGATGACGTAGGTCTCTATCTGATCGCACGAACCTCCGATAAACCTGTATAGGGCCGGCTCAAGGCATAAGCCATTAAGGCCGATGTCTAGGGCCCCTATTATATTGGGGCCCACCAAATTTCATATATATATATAAATAAAGTAGTTTATTAAATATTTAAAATTATGCGTAAAATAAATTTAGTTGAGATTTATATTTATTGATAATATTAATTTTTTTTGCTAGTTAAATTATATTTTGTCAGTAATTTTAAATTTGTTTAGATTTAATCAATAATTTTTAATTTTTAATAGATTAAAATCTAGATCGTTTTTATTTTTTTTCTCTGATTTTCACCGTTGATCTTGACTAGTTAACTATTTTTCATTAAATAAATTTTCTTAATACTTTATTAAAATTAAAATTAATAAAAAGATATAATTTGATTTATGAAGCTCCCTCTAATATCCTACTATGATAGAATTCTTGTGCAGTTAAACCTTCTAGTTGTCTAGGCTCTGATACCACTTGTAGGATCGAAAAAATTAGATATTTCCATAATTGCATAATATTTCTCACTTTGGACTTAAGTCCTCATGGTTTAGCACTTGTGCTCTCCCCAAAAAATCTCATGCCAATAGAATTATCTTTTTTCTTTATAAACCCTAATCATTTCCATGTATTTTACAATATGAGACTATACAAATCCAACACTCAAACATATTCTCTTGGTTACATATAATAATTTTATTATTGTGTCAAGACTTTCTTTCCTCAAAATTGATTGATATGTTTTTAATTAGCAATAAAAATATATATTAATAATATTATAATAATTTATTACTCGTTTCCAAATTAGTTAACATAAATATTTTTATTTTTAAAATTTAACTAATAAAGAAGTGAAGTTTGATGCAAAATAAAGTTATTGATACATGATTTGTCACTACTTTCAATTGTATAAATTATTATTGACAATATATGAAATTATTCTTTTAAATTTTACTAATAAAATTAAATATCATGCTCGGGACATGGTTGAGTTGACTAATGCACAATGGACAAGAGGTTGAATCTCGATAAAGCTGAAAAAATGCTCTTCCCACAATAGTCAACTACAGCTTCCTGATTTACCTCCTCATATAATCGTAAAATTAGTCGTGTTAAACTGCTAGGGTGACAACTTTTACTTTTTACTATAACTAATAAAATTAAACATCGCTAATAATATTTATTTTAAAAATACTAAGGTCTTATTTTTTCTGCCTAGGGCCTTAAGAAGGGTTGAGACGGCCCTGAACCTGCACAAAGTCGGGCCGGGAAGGGGTTCCCGGCGACGACCCTCCGACGCTCAAGTCAGGTAAAGCTCGACAATAAAGAAGTGGCTCCAAAAATCGTATCTCGCGTACCTCCGGCGAAGTATAAGACTCCTTATATAGAGCGATGAAAGAGCTCACGCACACCTACCGAGGCTAATACATGTCCTCAGCCTATATCTCGGTATGTGTTTGTCAGAAAGTTTACCTGACACCATACTGCTACAGTCCGGGCACGTCTTCGATGGGACAGTAGAACACCTTGTCGACAGATTTAGAGTATGACCTAGTCATAGGACTTGACAGCTGTCATAAGATGGTCCTTGTCCTTCTCTCCCTACCCCATGCCGAGGCGTCCGTCTGGCCGGCCGGACGACACTCACATCACGTCCAGGCCTCCATAGGCATCGGTATGCTGGGGAGATCCTCGGTGAGGTGCTATGTATGGACTGCTAACAATATGTTACCTTATGTCTTCGCCCGAGCATGACTTCCGCTTGGCCTTTCGTTACTGTTCAATCGAGCGCCGGAACCCCGACTCCTGTCGGGGCGCCTTTTGCCATCGATCATTCATCGATCGACCGGCCGGGAGGTCGGCCCATCCTTCTCCGGTCGATCACCGGGCCCTTTAACTTCCACGTGACGTTGACCCCTCAAAATAAGGATCCCCTATTCCAACCGCCGAATCAATTAACATTAATTAATTCTGGGCACCATTAAAAAAATAGTAATCATTAAATCATTTTAACGTTTTCTGAAGTGAACTTTTCCATTTTATCTTACATTTAAATCTATCTGAAAAATTATATTATTTCATACAAAACTAATTATAATTTGTAAAATATTTTCATAAATTTTAACATATACTAATTCATATAAACTAAATATATGTTATATAAAATAATTTAAAAAATTCAGAAATAATTAATTCACAAAAGTTACTATTTTATTATATTTACAAATGCTAATCCAATTTCTCAAACAGCCATTCTTTCAAGCATTGTGACATTGATATAATCTTTCTAAAAAAACTTTATGGAAAAAATATATAATTTAAATGTTCAATCTCAAATGCTCGAGACAACCATAATCAATACACTACAATTATATGAAGATTTGTTTTTTGTCAAAAGAAGAGAAAAATCTTTCCAAAGTCAAAATAAAAGTTATCACAAACCAAAAACCAAACGGATATTCTGTAACACAAGCTTAAAAGGTACATAAATTGTAACTCATAAATCTGTAATCTATAGAGAAAAGGTTAGAAATTATGTTGCAAACCACCACTTAAGTTGTCAATTTGGCATCAGCATCCTTCACTGCACTAATTAGATGAGTGATCCGATATTGAAGTTTCCGGTTTTCTGCTGTAAGTTTTTGTATTTCCTTTGCGGCCTGCGAGTCGATGCGTAAGCTTGTAATCGAAATATTGCTATCATGTTTAAGAAGCAATTTGAGTAATACAACAACCTTGTCTCTTTCACTTGCTAATTCAGCCTGTGCAGCTTCTAGCTTCGACTGGAAATCATTAATGATGATGGATGATATTTCCATGTTTGCGCATCCACCATCCGTCTCGCCTAACATAATTAGTAGTTTCACATGAATACAATTTGAACCTAGTTCCTGAGATAATTTAACCATACCTTTCCTGGCAAGCAAGGCCTCCAACTTTGCTAATCGATCCTGTAAAAAAAAGTGGTGGTCAAGGACAGGCATTCCAAGTTCTTTACCAATGTATCATTTAAGGAGATATAAATAGGTAGAGTCGGAAAAAAGAAAGAAAATGAGATAAACTCAGAGGAAGAAAATGGACAAATTGGCCGCCCGAGAAGTGAGAATAGGACAGTTCTGTCAACCGAAGGAGTAAGAATCCTATCGCAAAGATGTCTATCTATGATTCGGCATATAGTATGAGAAAAATGTATTACAGTGATAACATAGATGAAAATTAGTGATGTCTTGAGTAATTATTTTCCAGTAAAGGCAAGACCCATGACAACTAGTTGCACCCTTGGTTAGAGCAAATCATGTCCCAAGTACAGATGATGCTCAAGTGTCTCTTAATTACCACATAACAAACGAATGGTGCTATCACGAAATGCAAGAAAATTATTCTGTAGAGTTTATCAAAAAGAGTTGAAAAAAATGGTAGAAGAATGTAATCATTAGATGAACCATGTTGGAGCATCCGAAAGTATATGGAACGCATTAGGTGAAGGAAATATTGTAAACTAGAACAGTTTCAAGTTAAATAGATAATTTCCATTGCGCTATTGTGATGCAACTACTTTTGGATGTTTTAAGAATATTATTTCTATGTGATGTATTTTGTTGAAAAAAAGGGTAGGGAAGTATTCTTATATAGTTGGAAGTATTGAGGTATAACAACATGACTCAAGGAAGATGATGATGATTTGCACTAATGATACTGTGAAATTCTAGTAAGCATATCTATTTGAGAACCAATAGGTAATTAGGATGTCATCTAGGCACTAATATATACAGTTTGAAGGCTAAAACAGTGCTTAAATAGCCCAAAAATAGTAGTTGAAGAAAAAAAGTGGAAATTTTGTCTATATGATTATTCTACACGTACAAAACCAAAGTTAGCAAAGGAATTAACTAGTCTGTGATATTCCAATAAGTTCTATGCCAATTAACAGTCCTCCTAGCAGTTAATGGCCTTAGATATTAAGAAATCACTTACAAGACTCCTGGTACTAATTTCATTAGCACTATAACTTTTTCCCACTTTCTATAACGTGTTAATAGTTGAAGGTGTAACTTTGTTGACCTAAAAGGTGCCACCAAACATGAGAAGGAGCAGCTGGTGCACAGTCCTTGCAAAAGGAAACTACAATCAATTACTTCAGTGAACTCCTGATAGCACAGAAGTATATCGCTAACCATCAAACAGTATGAAAAATGGAGATACAAGTAAACTGAGAAGAGTAAATGATGTCAAACAACTCTATTAGGTCATGCTAAATATGACTCAGACAGATCATGTCGTGGGGGAGAAAACAAGAATCGGAGCCATGTTTTCCAAAAAAAATAATTAGTGTCGCTCAAAAAATCGAGTTTTTTCCCCCAATTGTTGCTTAAAAAAAACACTTCTAGAGGACGAAAACCGAGAGGGGACTCCGATCGATGAAGAGAGCAGAAATGGAGAAGAGTACCTCAGCTTCAGAAGCCCTTTGGAAGAAGGGCTTGAGGACCTCTTCCATGTCCGAAGTAGCCTTCCCGGCCTCCGCCGCCGCCATCGATTGCCCTTCCATTATTCGCCCACGAATCGGACGAGCGATTTTAGAAGCAAAAAAATTCAATTTGGTCCCTGTAGTTTGTTGTTAATTTACTCTATGTTGGTCCTCTAAAAAATGCAATTTTGATTTTCTCCTCCTTTACGGACCACGATGGTAGAAAATCAAGTTGAACCGCCTTTATCTAAACCGGGTTCGGTGAACCGGGATCCACTCGCCCACTACCTGCGGCGGTTCGATCCTAGGGTTTAAATCTCGACAACGCCACTGGTCTTCCAGAGAAGAGAGAGAGAGAGCGGCCATGGCGGACAGCAACAAGGCTAGCGTCCACGGAAGCAAAGGGAAGAAGAGGAAGTACCTTCCCCATGGGGTAAATCTTCTCTCCTCCACCTTTTAACCTTCTTTTACCTTTCTCTCCTCCTCATGCATCATCAACTGAACTTTGTGTTCGATGATCTGTACCGTTGCCGCGCAGAAATCCGTCAGGAAGGGATTATATCCGCTGCGTCCAGGTGTGCAAGGTTTTTTCCTTACTTGCGACGGAGGGAGGGAGCGCCAGGCGGCAAATGAAGCCCTTAATCTCCTGGAGACTGTTCGTTCTTGTTCTCCTCTGAATTGGGTTCCACCTAGGTTTTATATCTAGGTTAACTGTATTTATGTAGCATTAAAGATTAGAGCTTTCTCATCTTATTTTTGTGTCTGCTTTTTGGCCTTTGTTGTTGCATAGCAATCCATGGATGTGTGGTCTAATGTAGGATTGCTTTCCTTCAATGTGCAGTTTTATGAAGAGTTAGTGCATGGGAAAGAGTCGAATGCGAAATCTAGTGCTGTTCCTAGCAAACCACTAAATACAAAAATTAAATTTAGTGATTCTGATTCTTCTAGTGATGAAGAAGATGATGCTCATGCGGAAGAACCAACTGCTTGCCCACAAGACCAGGAAGACCTGCAAACGAGGAAGGACAAAGAAGATGCCCCCGCTGTCCCCCATGACGGTGAAGAATTGGAAATCCCAGAACTTGCCAATGAAAGGGAGGAGATACCATCTAAGAAGCAACGAGTAGATGCAGATGCACGAAAACAAGAGGATAAACCTATTGATGAGTTGATTGAAGAGGAGCTCAAGGAGCTAGGAGATAGGAAGAAGGTTTATTTCAATTTGATTATTACTTTTAAATCTATCTTATCCTGTTGCTATACTGATTTGCTCAGAAAATTCAAAGATGGTACAATCAGGAAGTTAGAATCGAGCTTATTAGTGTCGTACTCTCTCAAATCATGATCTTTAATTTCAATTGATATCTCAATTGACCTTTACATGCTTCTTTATTACTGCCTTGTTTGCTGATGTCCGTGCTAATTAATTGCTGCCTGTACTTCATGCATCTTTACTTCTTAAAAACCTTTTTTTTGGACCTCAAACATTCCAATGATAATTTGTTTGGAAAAGTTACTGGATTTATCAATTTCTATTTTTCTGAAGAATGTTAGTCTAAGACATAATCTTCAATATAGCATTATTTTTGTCCATCCTGTAAATTGCTAAAGCTGTATTCCAAAATTCAATCTCAGTCTCTCCATTATATGGTCCAGCCAGCACATAATGAAGTATATCCACTATGGCAAAAAATGACATACATCCATCAATCTCTTTTTGGACGACATTTTAATCCATGCACCATGCACTTGAACTGGGGTTTCATTAATAGGGTTCCTTTTCATTACTAATCTATGTCAGAGATTGTGACTGTAGTTTTATTGAATTATATATATATATTCTCTTCTGACTAGAATCCTTTGTAAGCTCTAGGTCTCAATTTGGGTTTCTTCTAGGTGTATTAGATCCTTCATATCCTGAGGCTGGTTGTTTGTTGTCCTAACTTATGTTCATGTTTCTTTGATGCTTTAGAATTTGTTTTTTTTTTTTGTTTGTTATGTTAATTTTTTATCTTTGCATTTTAAAAACAGAGGCACTTTGTGAGCCTTGACTCTGGTTGTAATGGTGTCATCTTTATTCAAATGCACAAACGAGCTGGAGAGCCTGGTCCTAGTAAAATTGTGCAATACATGATGACTAGAATTGCTTCGACAAGGAAGCATATGTCAAGGTCCATTTTTCATACCATCTCAATTTTTGCTAATTTTGTTGGTAAACACTATAAAAGGACCAAACTTATTCAAATTCCAAACTTTGTCTTCCAGGTTTATATTGAGATTTTTACCAGTTGAGTTGGCATGTTATGCATCAGAATCGGAGATTTCAAAAGCAATCAAACCATTAGTTGCAGAATACTTTCCGAGTGAAGCTCCTACTCCACAAAAGGTATGGTCATATCCTTCTATTTGAGATATTATGCATGATATCTTCTACAAGCATCTCTTAAGAACATGGATGAAATATAGAGGAATAAATGATAAAGAAATTTGCCACTTTGTTTTGAGAAAGTAGCGACTTCTGTTACTTTCAGCTCATAATTTTATATGTATCTCCTGTCACAATTTCCCGGGTTTTTTTTCTCTCCTTTTCTCCATGCAAGTATTTATTGTTTTTGTTTTCAATATTCTTTAATTCAAGAAAAAGATAGAAGATAGCTTTAGCTACTCCTTGCTCTTGTAGTTTGCAGTACTATACGATGCTCGAGCTAATACCAGTGTTGAGAGGATGACGATCATAAATGCAGTGGCAAAATCTGTTCCCCAGCCTCATAAAGTGGACCTCAAAAACCCAGATAAGTCCATCATAGTACAGATTGCTAAGGTACCTCTCGTCTCTACCACTGCAGATTTGTCAATCCTACTTTCAGTTCTGTGTATCCTTACATTTGAGAGTAGATAAACTAAGTGAAATATATTATAAGATTAAAATAAATACACAATTAGAAGTAGTAGTTTTCCAGTTGAAGACAAAACCTCAGTATGAAGTATGAAATGATGTTCTTGACTTGAAACTGATTTCACTTGTTAAGTTTTACTTGGTCATTAATATTTTCGCCTTTCTTTGACAAAACCAGGCTAAGTTTATCTGATCATGAAATTATTTTGGTGATCTGTTGACAGACGATTTGCTTGATTGGAGTGGTTGAAAGATACAAGGAGCTTTCCAAGTTCAACCTGAGGGAATTAACGTCGCCAAAGCAGTAAGGGTAGTACGACTTCCATGAAAACCGATACATCCACGAGAACATGCATTATTATTATCAAGAAATAACCTGGTCCGATAATTGTGTGATAGAACAGAGACCTGTCCATTTATTCAGTAAGTTATAAAGAACATTCAATGTATCATTAAAATGGAAGTCTCGTTCGTTAAATCAATGCGTGTCATTGTGGGATCATTAGAAATATTCTTCCGTGTATTTTTGGACTAAAGAGACATTTTTCAATCTCATTTATTACTTAGTTTATGGGCAAGTTTGTATAAGCTGCTTCTAGGGTCATTGTGTCGTGATTTACCTCTAGAAGGTTATAGTAAAAGGGTGGAACGTGGTCCGTCCCAATGATGAAGTATTCGGCACGGATGCAGGTTGGTCCAATTATTTGTTCCACGTAGCTAAAAAATATTACTAAATGAAATAGTTACCGAGTAATTTTTTTAATTTATATATCCAGTTCAATCGATTAATCTTGAAAGTAATTGATCTAATTTTAAAATTTTTAATCGATGATTAAGGTAAATCGTTCATTAGATCTATCTAGATAATTAGTAATTTTAAGCTCTCATTTAAGGAAAAATTCGTTGAAATTTAAATATTAGATTCTAGTTATTTATGAGAGGATTTAATCAGTACATCATTATTTCAGAAGCTACCGAGTAATATAAACAAACCGAATAATATAAAAATATATATGATATTTAAATTTGATCTGGAATTCAAAAATATAAATAATTTTAATTCATTTGAAATATGTTCGAATTTTAGGTAATGTTAATTATTAAAGATCAAACAAGTGTGTCGTGTGGAACCGGGTTCGAGTCCGACCCCAAGAGTTGGAATTTGGACGTGATTCTGGTTAAGTGCATCTCAGTTATCGGATTGGTAGTACAAGTTGTACTGCACCCATTACTCAATGTAAAATTACGAATCCGTCCTTCCACCGTGGGCAGATGTTACAGGGTAGAACCCAGAGTTCGAGATATAGCGGACGATAGAACGTTGGGTTTTTATGTACACTTTCCCGATTTAAGTTTTCTCCTTTTATCCAATTTCTTCTTCCGTCGCTGGTTCCTCCGATCTCAGCCCTCAAGATGATGCACATGACCTTCTATTGGGGCATCAAGGCGACGATCCTGTTCGATTCCTGGCGGACCGACTCCTGGACCTCCTACCTCCTCAGCCTCGTCGCCCTTTTCGCCGTCGCCGCCTTCTACCAATACATGGAGGACCGCCGACTCCGATTCAAGTTCCTCGCCGTCGGATCCAAGCGCTCCCCGATCGCCGCCCCTCTCCTCGCGCCCGCCTCCTTCGCCGTCGCCGGTTCACCGGCCAGGCTCGCCACCGCCCTCCTCTTCGGCGTCAACTCCGCGATCGGGTACCTTCTCATGCTCGCGGTCATGTCCTTCAACGCCGGCATCTTCATAGCCGTCGTCGTGGGCCTGGCCGTCGGGTACTTGCTCTTCCGCAGCGGCGGGGAGGAGGACTTGGTCGTCGTGGAGAACCCATGCGCCTGCGCTTGATCGGATCCGGATCCGAATCCGGATCTCTTCGTACGTACGCCTCTCTCTCTCTTGTTACTGATGTATCATCTCACTGCTCCCTTATATGAACTGAAAAGGCTGCGATGTCCTTATGGCAAAATCTCTTGTACAAGGTTTTATAACTATATTTATCTTGTCCACTTTTTGATATGCTCCAAATCTTCTATCTTGAAAACCCTAAATCATATTTAATGATGAACTTAAATTCTTCCATCTTAATCAAGCTAAATCTGTGATTACTGTGTTTGGATTAGGCTTGTCAATAATGGTTATGACGCTCTTTCTAGTGGTTGAATTTAACATGAATTGTATGAAACTTATAGTAACACTCAATTATATAATGAATAAACTCCACAATGAACAACAATAGTTGTTATTTGATGCCATGCTAATTGTATAATAAATAAACATGTAATTCAGATCAATATAAAGTTAAATAAAATAATATAAAAAGCTGAATCTTGTTAATAAGTTTTACGATGCACAAGTTCATAGTGATGAATGAAAAGGATCAGGGCAGGTATCAAGACCATTGATGGTAGTCTAATATACACAAAGCATTGCCTATATCCAAACTGCCAAAATGACAGCTAATAGATAATATTAGCTTATATCATTCAGAATTCGCGATTGATAATCTACCGACGAACACGAAAAAGGGAAGGGAAGGAATGGACCCCTACAAAGATAGAACAAAATGTGGTCTTGAGAGGCATCCATGATTGATCTTTGCAGCATCTCTAAATGCTTCAAAAAGCAAACCTATAACAAAGCTAAACCATTGGACGGTAAGAAAGTTCGAGTAGAAGATTGGCAATTTCTTACCGTCTTAACATGCTTTTCGACGATCGACCTTCAAGTGAATTTTGAACCATTTCTTCTTTCTCGATCGGTCCCTTGGCTTCTTTTCTTTTGTCGGGCACTCTTCTTCACACCTAGACCCCTTGAAGGTGGTTCGTTTTGAAGGAAGATTGGTGGTGTATAAAGCATGGATTGCATTCCTTTCCTTCAGAAGCTCATCGATCTATCGCAGGAGTAACAATAACAATCGTAATAGACCAAGTAAAAGTAGATAAGAAAAAGTGCACTTATTCAGGTTGTGCGAAGCAAAGAACTCACCCCTTTCATTTCCTGAGCATATCTGTCGGTCATCTCTCTGAATCTTGCTAATACCTGTTAATTTCATATGAAGAAGACAAGAAAACTGGTATGAACAATGTAAACAAAATATCGGTAAACCAAGAGGCACATAAACCTCTCTATACTCCATCTCAAACTTGGAGATCTCAGCTCTTTTAGTTAATATCTTCGCTTCCACGTCTTGGAGTTCTCTTGTTTCAACTGAAAAGTTCTCCGCTGACATAACTTCTATTGTGTAATTTGCACTTTTAAAGAAGTTGTCGCCTAGAAAGAACTCTACGATCAGAAATCACTCGGCAAAATAATATAAATATGACTAGAAAACTTACCATAGACTGCAAAGACATGGATGCCAGGTTTCAACTCATTTACCTCGCATGCTTGAAACCCATCCAATTTCTTAAAGAAGGCGGAATCAGGATCTTTAGCAATTGATATCTTGAAGAAACAAATGTGATCAATACAAAAGAGAGGTTAAGTTAGATGGTCCAAAAGTTGGGTGTACAACTTTTGAGACAGTCGTCCACCTTACCGAATGGCTTGGATCAAACCGATATACTGGAAAACGAAGGAAGAACATTCCTGCTGAAGCACCCTTGCCAGTTTTAGTGCTGTCTTCCTGCACCATTCATTAAGTTTGATGAACATCAGAAGTACTATTAGTTAAAAGATATATCATCATCTAATAACATCATGAAGTTAACTACAAAGAGAGGACAATTTCAACATGATTACAATTTAGTATGAACTTCAAACAGTCTTCTTTTGTAGATTTAATTTCAAATAATAGATATTAGCCCAACATTTAGCTAACCTGCAACACGAGGCTCAGTCCACCACTCTCTTCCTGCTCGAAGTACAGGAGCTGTACAAAAGGTAAATAAAGTAAAACAAGAGGTTTTAAATTCCCGAAATGAAAAAAATAAAAAGTAGTTTAAAACCTCGTTATGAACAAATTGAAAAGCAAAATCATTTTTTGTCGTAAAATATCCATAAAGAACTGCTAACTGGGGCATTTATGCTCCATTCAAATGTGGACTAAGATGCTGAATTAACCTTGAATTTGCTTTTCTCAGATGAGCAGACCCTACAAACCACTCCCGCGTGAGCCTCCCTTTCTGTTATTTCTACTGAATAAAAGTGCGCGCACTGCTTTTCCACCTGCACAACATTGGAAGAGTAAACAAAGGAAAAGTGGGATGCAGTCCTAAAGCCACTAAGACAGAGTCTGACCTTTCTAGAAATTGACTGCCCCAGCGAAAGCGGAAAAACAGCAACTGAACCATTAAGTGCCTCCTCCAAAACAATTGCAGAAACAGTTGTCTTAATTGGAACACCAAGTTTACTAACATGCAGAACAGATTGTGAAATTTAGTCATCGAAACTTTTTTCAATAGTTGTACAAAAATGCTATGATGAGATGCAAGAATAGTAGCTGAACGCATTTGCCTGAATAGTGCAGCAAACATAGTGTTGACAGTACTAAGACTGGAAAGATCAAGCTCCAGCTCTTGACCTTCTGCTTCAATAGCCTGGTCAGGTTAAATTCTAGCTCGTTATCCATTTGGTGCTTGAATGAGACGATGAAATAGACAAAGAAGCGGAATGTAAATATAGCTGTATGCAGAATCATGAGAGAAAAGCTAATAGCAAGTGAACCAATATAAAGAATGAATGAACTTGTATCACAAACCTCGAAACCTGATGTGTCATATTGACGTCGTTTATTTGGATCGGACAATATACTGTATGCAAAAGTGACTTCCTTAAAAACATCAGCTGCTGCAGCATCATTTGCATTTTTGTCAGGATGGTACCTGCAAAGTAAGCACAACTACATGGATTTCCAAGCAATGAAGTTTCGATTCATTGCTGTTACTAGAGAATTTCCAAGCAATGACTTGAAAGTAGCTACCATTGAATGAACACCACAAGCTTAACAAATATTCCCTACCAAGATATGGATTAACCAAGTTTGCTGTAAATAATTTAGTAAATTAACTTATTGATGAGTCCAAGTAAACAAGTCCTTGATGCCCAAGTTGTAGGAAGCATACTACATAGTATCCAAAATTGATTTTGTTAAATGGTAAACTGATTTTGCTTACACTTTGAATCCACCTAAAGCATTTTCTTTGTCTAACCAGCTAGCTCATTGTCTGCATAACCAACGTCAGTATGAACTGGATGTTTTTATCTGGATTGTATTATAGCCGAATTGTCAATAAAGATATAGAATTCAATATATTAGCAAACATAAAGATGCTTATTTGCTTCAGAGTTTGTGGATTTCATTGTTTGAGTCTTCGTGGTAAACAAGAAGCAAATGATTAAAAAAAACTATGGTTCACCTTGACCATGAATCCTATGACATTGAACTAAAGCCTAAAATAGAATTAGCAACACCTTAATCACAAAGTTGATTTTTCACAGTTGGATATTATCATGTTATTAGTCCTGGCTGATTTCATACAATAATTCAAGAATTAGTTAGCAAGGACATGGTACAGAGCAAAGAGTTCAATCAGTTGGATAAATTGTAATCTGTATTCTCAAAGATGCCACAGTCACATAATCTGCATATACCAAAGGTAGGTGTTGAGGATGATAATTTAGCTCCTTAATAGCATCTACATAACTTCGTCCAGACCTAGTGCTAGCCTTGTGGTCATTTGCAGAGGAGAAAGCTGTGCAATCGTGAATATTGAAACATATATTCATCAGACTTGACACAGGTAGTAGCAGCAAAGCCGCATCTACTTGATTTTGGTTTCCAAAACTTCAATACCCTGGTCAACTCTAAACACTCTTATATATCACGGGTAGTAGCAGCAAAGCTGCATCTACTTGATTTTGGTTTCCAAAACTAAAATACCCTGGTCAAGTCTAAACACCTTAGATATCTGGACAACAGACATTCTGAATGTTGTTCATCGGGATATAGATTTTTTTTTTCTACTGTGAAGCTAAAATGTACGTGTTGAATGTGTACATTTTAACATTGCAGACTACAAGGACGTCGTTGACATGTTGAATGTTGTTTACCTTAATACAAGTTTTTCCTACTATAATTTATAAATCCTTTGTAAGATCAACTGCAAACTAAAAGGAATATGATATGTAATTTTCAACTTCGAATTTGTTCCTGTGTTATGCATATCTGTTAGCAAATTAGTCCTTCATTCAACCCAAAAGGCTGGATTTCGTTCTCATCCAAACACGCCCCTTGTAGAAAATAACAAACCGAATCCAAAAAAACAAATGCACCAACAGGATCGACATTCAAGAAATAAGCATGAATCAAATAGCAAGCAAAACCAAAACTAAACCCAGGTCCCCACCTGAGCGCCAATTTCCTGTACGCACTCTTGATTTCCTGATCCGTAGCATTGCGAGCCACCCCGAGAACTTCGTAAGGATCTCTCCTGGGATTATTCGGCGCATTATTGGAATCCACCTTCTTCTCCGACTTCGACGAAGAGAAACCCGGAGCAGGCATCTACCTCCTTTGAAGAACGACAGCCTCCCAGAACTACTCCCAACTCCTTCAAAGGATCTGCGCCGGAGACTACAACCCGGATTTCCTCGGCTACACCTCTCAAAACCAAACTCCAAGGCAATGGCGTTGCGGGATGGTGATCGGAGCCGCCACGAACGGTGGAAGAGGCGGAGAGAAGAGAGCGAAAGAGGAAGAGGACTTTCAAATGTACCTCAGGGACACTCTGAACGGTCTTAATCTCAGCCACACGACCTGCTCATTTAACGTCCGCATAAAAATACATATACGAGATCATACATCTGACCGTTTATTTATTCATTTTATAACATCGGACGGTGGATCCTTCCCCTCAGGAAGAGAAAGCTTTACTTTTTCCGACTCATTTTCTATCCACTCAAGCCAATACCGAACTCGCGATTGGGTTTAAACGCAAGCTTTTTGTGGAGCCCGGTGGAGCAGGAGCTCTGCTTCTCGTCCGTCCACCGTACACTATTTCCTGCATCCGATGGGACCCGCTGAGGAATACTCGGTCACTATCTGTTGTACCCAGAATTATACCTTTATGTTCTATTAGGTGTCCTTTGGTGAGGTCACCATGCACACAAAAAGAAACAAAAAGAGAGAGAGAGATGGGTATTTCGATCGGTATTTTTGCTTTTCCATTATCGCTACGCATATAGTTTTGTCTTCTATCTTCAAGAACATGCTTTCAAATAATGTTTTTTAAAATATCATATATAAACCGATATATATAAACCGATTTATAGAGATCATTCATCTTCATTTTCCGGATGCTGGCTCCGAGATATATAAACCGATTTATTCCTGATTATATATACAGTCATATTTATGTAACTGAACATATTAATTTTCCACTCAAATAAAAATATTATATTTTATTATTTCATATTTCATCAAAAGCAAAGAATTTTTAAATGCTTTGAAAGTATTTTGACAAATTTATAGTCTACGGCATTTTGAAAATCAGATAAATTTTCCCATAAAATTAGTATCTAAATTACATCCAAATGCTTAGAATTATTTAGTTGCAGCCAGATTAACATTGACAGCTTCGAGCACTGATTTACTGATATCTACCATCTCAAATCACCTTACATAGATCGATCAATCATCTTTAACATAAAAGTTAAATAAGTCACAGACCAACATAGAGCTCAATGAACGACGATGAGATGATGACGAAGATATAAACAAAGAATTCATCTTTATAGAGGCAAAATATGTACATCTCACATAGAAGCTCCTCTTCGATAGTCGATGCTTCGATGTTGGGGCAGTTGTCTAGTTCTTGAAGTCTACGAGAACAAAAGTTGCTGCGAGAATATAATTCACATGCAACAATTCATTGGATCAAACTACCATGTAGATTGAGATCCTTGCAAGTAGCTTTTTTAGTCGAGGAAATCGGTCGATCCGTGTATTGTGACTTTGTGAGTTCATAGGCTGGAACATGTCCCTTGGCTAAGCTTGGAACCCATTTCTGGTAGTGTTGCAGGCAGTGGACTTCACCGCAAGGCGCAGCTGAAGGTCCAGTTCTTGGTAACTTTGTTTTGACCTGGACAAGGACGAAGATATGGCGGCGATTGGCCAGCTTGGCAATTGTTTCTCCTGTTGCATCATTCCCTGCAAGCCGGGGTGCTGCTCGACCGGAAGATGAGGCACAAAGGTAGGTGGCTTAGATGGCAGGAGACCGCCTGAGAAGGCATTCTGATCCACAGTCTTGAAGTTCCCATTTGACTCTTCAAACAAGAGGTAGTCAGGCGCGGTGGCACGGTAGTACCATGGCACCGATAAGTCGAATCCGGAGCAGTGGCTTTTGATGAGAGGTTGGAGGTAGAAACCGACGCCAGTTCTCCTGGCCTGGAGCTCCAGCTTCTTCCTCTTCAACCGCTCTTTCTTGTGGGCATTCTGATGGCCCCCGAGCGCTTGCGAGTTTGGGAACTCCTTGCGGCAGAATTGGCACCCATACTTCTTGTCCTCCGGTCCACTGACAGAGCAGAAAGCAGGGGCAGGTGAAATCTTCTCACCATCCTCCTTGTTTCCACTCTCCCCATCCCCATTTGGATCGAACTCAAAGCCAAACAAGCGAATCCTTTTCTCTTCTCCTTTGTCTGGATAGAGAGAGTTGGCTTTCAGCTCCCTGGAACCAGAACCTTGTGCTGCCACACCAGTTTCCATTTCTTCAGTAGGGATATTGGATGAAGAGCCAATGTCGGATCGAACCCATCCTTATACTGAGCTGACATGACTTTTCTCATCAGTAAATTAATGTTTCTCCACAGCAAATACATTGCTAGAGTCAATCAAAGGGAAAAAAAAAAATCAAGATACAAAGAGCATCACCAAGTGGATGCAACTTTTGTTTTATATTTTTCTTCTACATGATAGCATGCTCTGGAAGTTTCATCGTTTCAATAAACAAAGTGGAAAAATACTAATAACTGCAGGAGGACAAGATTAGTACCACTTAACAGAAAATCCAACTTTGTTGCAAATAAACGTGAGAATAAGAGAGCATATCACTTGAAATCCTAAAAGGTGAAAAGCTAGAGATGCATTTGTGTAGCTCCACAACTTTGTCCTACCAATTCAATATAAAACAAAAATGGGAAAGAAACTTGTTTTTTGCTTACCATGCTTAAAATCTTGAAGCACTGGTCCACTACGGCAGGTTGAGTGGCCTCGTACCCAGTAAAGTTAGACAAATAATAGTACTTATGCAGCTATTTGCATAATCCCACACATGAGTGTGAATCAAAGAGGAAAAGAAGTATGAATATTATAAATGTAGATGACAAGAGAGTGACTTAAAGGTACACAACCTAATTTTGGCCAGAAAAAAAAAAAAGAGAATATAATGAGTGGGTAGTGATGTAAGCAAGTATTAACAATGTTGATAATATCAGAACATATCTTCTTTAGAACCAAAAGCATAGGATTGCCTATGAGTTAGTTGCTAACCTCTATGATAGACAAAGACAAGCCAATGAATAAGAGTTGAACAGAAAATTTTCAAGAATATTAAACTCGATTGCATCCACTTTCTTCCTGACAAATCCCCGTCTAACATATTGGTTTGAAAGTTCTCAGTTGCGCAGTCCACCGATAGCTCCTGGTGCAATCAATCCTTATACCAAGATTAGTTACTTTAATCTACTGCTTTCTTGCAAGACTCCCACTCAACCAATTGCTCTTTTAAATAGATGTCTTTATTGGACTAGCAAGTCATCAACCATTTGCAAGTTACAAGTTAGAACCAGTGGACAACTAAAACAAAAAGAATCCTTGAATTAGTCATCAATTGATTGCATTAATTATGAAAGATCGCTTTTTTTTTTAATTTACTAACAAGGAACTATAAGACACTATCCAAAAAAGAATACCTTTTTGTTGGACAAGGACAAATAAGATATGGGTGTTCAATTGGAAGGGAACTATTTCAACTTCTACATTGTTTTTCAAGTAAGGAACAGGATTAGGTGGCTTTGGACTGAATTCTCTAGGAAACAATACAGGTTAAAGACAAAACAGTTTGCTTTATGACATAACCAATTGCAAAGAATGTTTTTCTTTAAAGAGATAAGCTGTTGAGGAGAGAATTATCTCTCAGGCTTCCCCTCTTAGCCGTATCTTATAGCATATACAAGTATATAAATGACTTATCTGCCTATCCTTGATTGATACAATCATTCATTAGCACTCTCCCTCGAGTTGGACTACTACCTCATATCAGCCAAGCTTGTCACATACAACTTCAACACTAGGGCTTCTTGAAAACTTGATAAGATGACCATCATTTGAACTGATACATATAGTGATGATTTTTAAACCTTGATTTTTCTCTCACAAAGGGACAACCAACTTCAGTATGTTAAATGTATTCATGGAGCGCTATATTCAAAGCAACATTTCAAGATAGCTAATTGTCATAGTACAGCTTCATGAGTTCATCTTCAGTAACTTTCATTTAGGTCAAAGACTATTCAAGCACTCTAAGAGATGACCAATGAGGCCCAACTATGACAAGCAGATGTACAGACTAGGTAGAGTTCAATGTGTTACAGCTCAGGCAATTGAAGAAGGAAGAGTTGCAACCAACATAAGGATAAAATACAGTAGCTTCAGTGCTTCACTCATAATATTTATGGGAAAGATAGCAGGTGATGCAGATTTACAGAGATGCAAGCTGGAAATGATTAGCTTATTTCGTTGTATTCTTACAGTACTGAGTGAGAGGGCAGGAAACCTGTGGACCATCTCCCGTGTTCTGATTACCTCTTCTAACAGAACACCTGTGACAAAGTCTTCCATGAGTTACAAGAAGACAATTCAGGTCAAACTTCAAATGATTAGGTATTCTATTATTGAGGTGGATATATGCTTGCTCTCTGTTTGCTTTAATGGGGATCCAACCAATGTCCCTCGTTATCCGAAAAACCTGCAAAAGCACCATGGTTCTGCATATATTAGTTGATACTTTGCTGGAATTTGAGATTAGTTAAAAGAGCACACATGAGTATCCACTGGGAAATCATCTCGCTGAAGCTGGAACATTAGAACACACGCTACCTGGCATGTAGAAAGTGATTAAAACATGATTGATAAATAAGGACCGTTTTGATTGCACAGAATAGTAAAATAACAAATTCGATGAACTTGAGCTCACAAAGTTACAAGATTTGTAATTGAACAATGACAAGGTTCTTGCGAATCAAGATTTGTAGCAAAAATATCACTGTTTGATCATCCTTCCAGCCAATACAATTGCTCACACAATTGGATTTTCCCTAAGCCTTTGGATTAGCACAAACCCCTAAACCTTTGGATTAGCACAAAGCAGCGCATTGAATCAAACCTATCTCACAACGCCCATGATTTGAAGCCCGAGATAAGCTCAAAACTCAATGGAAACACATCGCATAGTAAATCTTCAATTCTTCACCCTAGATATCGAGAATCAAATGTAGCCAACAAGGTAACCAAAACATGGTAATCCAGGAGACTCATCCAACAGTTCATCCTCGAAAATTTTAACTTTCGAGTAGAAAAGGAACTACTTAGTAGAAATCAAACTAAAATCGGTTTCACTTCACTCCCCTTTAGATTCCCAGACTTAAAATTGAATAAGAATTAGCAAAAAGTGGTACCGTTTTTGGTCCTATTCCCTTGAACTTGGATAGCTCAGCTTTGATCTCGTCCACAGACAAGCTTCGCAAGTATTCCAAACAAATTTCGCCTCTTTTCTCCTTCAATGCCCTCAGAATGTTCTTTATGCTTGCTGCCTTGGTCACAGCCAATCCTCCACACCTGATGGCATCCTCTACCAGCTTTGTGTCCGCAACAAGAGCCTTTTCCCATCAAGAAACACAAAAGTCGCGAATGATTAAATATTACTATCTACTAGGGCAAATGGAGGAGGTCGGATTGTGGATGCCAGAAACGACTAACTTGATCCCAGGTAGGGAAGGCGGTTTTAAGGGACTCGAACGCCCTTCTCGAGTTCGACTCCGTAGTATTCTGAGACAAGAGCGTACTCACGAGACCATCAAGGACCGTCTCCCTGGCATCACCGCCCTCATCCAGGCTGTCGGTGGACCTCCGGTACTTGGCGAACTCCTGGGGGAATCCGTGGTGGGCAAGGAGAGCGTCACGCACGGCCTGGCATTGCTCTGAGGTAGGGAATAGGAGGTCCGCGTAGGGCTCGAAGGAGGGTTTCAGAGCTTCGATGGACCGGGTAGGCGAGGGCGAGAGCTTCCGCTTAGGGTTCCTTGGCATTTTGCAGCAGAGGAACGTAGCGGATCGCGAGTGGTTCTTCGAGGAAAATGGAGGCAGCGGAGGACGACGATCGGAGGCGGCGGTGAGCAGGATGGCCGTTCAGGTGCTCGACGGGAAGCCGCTGCGCAACGTGATCATCATTTGGCAGAAGCCGGCTCCTCATGGGCTTGAAAAGTGAATTGGGATAAATAATGGGCCAATCGGCCCAATTAGACAACACATGGGCCTCATTAAGGTATTTTGACTATGACGGTAGACGAAACAAATATCCCTAAATAAATTTGGTGTTCAAATTTGATAATAATTTATTTATGTTCTTTAGATACCAAGTTAATTAAATAAGTTTGAATAATTATTAAACTCAATGAATAAATTTGAATACATATTTTCGGATTGTAAATCTTAGTGAATAAGATTTGTGCCCCTGGAGTAATAGTATAATAACAGTACATTATAATGTGTCTTCTCAATTTCTCATACATCTAACATTATAACATTATAATGTGTCTTCTCAATTTCCTTTAATAGATAATTAACCTAAAAATATTGGCTAATAAGTTACTGTTATGAGCACTTCTCGATTTACTTTAGTAAATGATAGAAAACTTTTGAGAAGTCGGCTCGTCATACTAGATTTAGTCGACGTAAGCTACATATATAATGTTAATTAAAAATAAATAAATAAGGTTTATGAATTGTTCATGAATAATATTCATGAATAAAATTTATAAATTATATTGATGGATAAAATTCTCATCAATATGATAAATAAAATAAATAAGTTTATATGATCGTACTTTGATAACTAAACGAATAAGCTTAAAATTATAATTTTTTTAAACATTCAAACAAGTTAAGAGAATATAAATAAATCAAACTTAAAGTATAAGCAAAATCAAGAATAATAATTTCAATGATCAGATTCATTTTAGACTCGACTAGTTTATCAAAATAAGTTTGTACATCATAATTGTTGACACAGGGAGATGATAGGGAGATGATAGGGAAACTCGGCTCGATCAATAATTAAAGCTCAAATTTTGATAATTTAAAAAATTCTACCTAGTTAGGGAGATGATAGATAAATAAATAAGAGAAGATTTAACAACATTAAATTAAAGAAGCAACAAACTAAACACATTTAATGGTGAGCTATATTGGACTATAACTATATTATAATTAGTGGTTTTGCTATTGTTAAAATTTATTGAATATTGATGTCGTGATGATAAGGGGTCCTATCCTGCAACCATGGTAGAGGTCAAAGGAGATTCAAGTCAAGGCGATCAACGCTTAAAAATCATCGGTCGATCCGATATCACCTTTAACTCGGCCATAAATCGAGTGCCCAACACTAAAATAAGAGGACAACAAAGCAAACTCGACATCAGACGAGCACGTGGACAGTGAACTTCCGGCTAAACGGCTCTTCCGCTCAACCTAGCAGCAAAGTCGACATCAGACGAGCACGCGGTAAGTGGACTTCGGCCGAGCGGCTATTCTGCTCGTCCTATCAACAGACTCAACATCAGGCGAACACGCAGACAGTGGACTTCCGGCCGAGCGCCTATCTCGCTCGGTCCAACAACAAGCATGCAGACAGTGGACTTCTAGCTGAGCGGCTATCCCGCTCGCTATTCCGCTCGGCTCGACAACAGACAGCATGTGGACAGTGGACTTCCAACCGAGCAGCTATTCCATTTGGCCAAGCAATAGACACAACAGGCTATCTTTTTGACATCCTTTTGGGAGCTAGTGTCGCTGACAGGTGGCATGGTCAGACAGAATATTGTACGACGGAAGCTTCCACTGTTACTTCAGAGATATGCTTGGTCCGTTAAGGTATTGTGTCAGAGACACTTTACTGACAGGTCTTTTCAGGGAAAGCTTTGAGATGTGTGCTCACCTTGGGAAGCATGCATGTGTGCTACCGGAGCTCTATATAAAGGGAGGTCCAAGCATCGTCGGAGGTATGTGATATCTTACTATTGCGTTATAGTCTTCTTGTTGCTCCGCTCTTTGCTTTTTTTTTCTTCGCTAGAGACAGACTTCAACGTCGAAGGATCATCGTCGGGGACCCCTTCCCTGGCTCGGCACTGACGCCACTTGTGTTGCAGGCCGGAGTGAAGTCCGCAAGAGGTCAGAGGGAGCGTCGCATCCCCAGCATCCATCTCATCGACTTTCGAACAGGATCATATTTGGCATCGTATGTGGGAAATGAAGGCATCCATAGTATCATGCTCGTTCGACCAATGGGGCATGGATATCGTTGGACCATTCCCAATGACGACTGGTCAATGGAAGTTTCTCCTCGTCACGGTCGACTACTTCTCTAAATGGGCGGAAGCCGAGCCACTCGCAAGAATCACCGAGCAGATGGTCATCAAATTTATTTGGCAGAACATCATTTGCTAGTTTGGCATCCCACGCCGACTTGTATCTGACAACGGAAGGCAGTTCGTCGGTCAGAGGCTCAGAGAGTGGTGCGAAGGTTATGGTATCCAACAAGCCTTCACGTTTGTGGCCTACCCATAGGATAACGGGCAAGCCGAAGTCGCCAATCGGGAGATCCTCAGAGTCTTACGCGCTCGGCTCGACCACGTTGAAGGCAGCTGGGTCAACGAGCTCCCCAATGTGTTGTGGGCTCTTCGCACGACTCTAAAGGAGGCGACTAGCATGATCCCATTCCATTTAGTATACGACAGAGAGGCAGTCGTCCTCGTAAAAGTCGGAGTAGAGTCCGATCATGTACAACATTAAGATGAAGACAACGCCGAACAGAGGCATATGGAGCTCTACTTGGTGGACGAAACTTGCGCTAAAGCAGACAATCGGCTAACGGCGTACCGGCAACGGATGAAGCAAAACTACAACCGGAGAGTGATCCCAAGATCCTTCCAAGTCGACGACCTCGTCTGGAAGAAACTGAAGTTGGTTGGCGATGTCACCAAGCTCGAGGCCCCATAGGCAGGACCTTCAAGGTCATGCAGAAGTTCCATTCGGACACCTATTATCTGGAGGATGAAAAGGAGAGGCAGCTTGAGAGGCCATGGAGCGCGAATCATCTCCAACCCTACAAGGCTGGATGAGAGGTGTGAGAGTGAATATTGTACTTTTTATATCTTTTATATGTCTCCCGAACGCATGGCAAAGTTTGAATAAAAGAGCAAAGTCCTCAAGTACATCTCCCTCAATGGTCGAGCGGCGACCTTAAACCTGAGATTATATTAACGGTCGAGCGGCGACCTTAAACGCATGTCTCCATCAACGGTCGAGCGACGACCTTAAACGCAAGTCGTCATCAGCGGTCGAGTGGCGACTTTAAACCCGAGTCTTCGTCAAATCGTCGAGCGACGACCTTAAACACGTGTCTCCATCAATGATCGAGTAACGACCTTAAACGCGTATCTCCATCAACAGTCTGTTAAAATGTATACTAAAAGCCTAGTTTTTTGAATAAATATTTATTTTGAAATGAGAATCGCATTGGTCAAATGTCTGTATTTAGTTAAATGTAGTTATCCATTTAATTTATATTATAGATAACATGGTGTGTGGTGTCACACAGAAGATTATGTTATCAGTTCCTTATAAATTATAAATAGAAGCACACAACCAAGATGGATTAGGACAAACCATTAGAATGGTTGTAATATAATTTGGTATTAGTTTATCTTGACTATAAAATTACACTAGTACACTATATGTATATAGAGCAGGATCATTTGAGGTTGTTCCTTTTACACTGACTGTATAAAAAGAACAGAACCTCTGTTATTATGGATGTGCGTACTCTTAATCCCGATATAATAACAAGCACATGTACTTAGTATTTATTTCTTTAATTTATCAAATGGTGAAATTTATTCGTTAAATCAATATGTCTGATAAGTTGGGAAATAATATTATTTATATGGTATGTTGTTGATTATAGAAGGTATAACACCCGTAAATTTCTTTTATTTTTACAAAGAGCAAAAAGAAGTAGAAGAATAGAAAAGAAATAAAAATAAATTTATATATGGCATAGGCTAGGATTGAACTCTAGACCTCTTACTTAAGATTGGTTAAAGTTGTCATTAGGGTGGTGGTAAAGCATCACATTTGCAATAGAAAACAATTCCTTATAAGCAGATTTTATGTGAAGAGATGTTTTAACTTCCACTTAGTATAAAAAGGAAATTAAGAGACTAAAAACCTAACTCTTGATTCCCTTTCTTCCTCCCTAGCCGAATTCCCTCTCCCCTCTTGTCATTTTTCGGCCAAGAACCCTAGGGTTCCAAATTTCCAAAGCTTTTCAAGAAAAAAACCTATGAGGAGGCTTCCCCACGAGGAATAATACGTGGGGGAGGAGAAATCCGGAGACCAAGGCATATTAGGGAGGCTTATTCTCCCAAAACCCTAGTGGTATACTCGTAAGGAATAGCGAAAGGATGTAAGTATCTCTCGCATGCAATATAAGTAGCTTTAAAGATGCATTTTGTAATGTCTTTTATGCATGATTTAGAAGATGCATGTTGAGATATGATTTAGACGTGTTAAGGAAGAAGCATGTCATGTTATGTATGATGCCCTCTAAATTTTTGGGATTAAGAGCATGTTTAGATCGTCTTGATTTGCTTCCCATTAAGTTTTGGGACTAAGAAGTATAATCAAGTGCCTAAAGTGCATCCCAATAAGTACGGGGGAATTAAGCGCACATAAGGTGTTTGGTTAAATACCAAGCAAGTGCAAGTACAAGAAATTAATAGTTAAAAGAAAGTATTTTACTTTAGAAAGACATGTACCGAACACAAGTGTTGGAACCCCAAGGTTGTTTTGGTGTGATCAACAAGTTAAGTTAGGTCCTGTGTGTTTCTAACCTTGTGTCTAAGTGTGCAGGAGCTTAGGAGCACAGGTACTCGAGCAGAAAATGCAGCTAGCGAGAAGGACGGCACGCGGTGCGTCCGAGGGACGAGGCGCTGCGGAAGAGTACACTGGCGGACAAGAAGGAAACGTGCGGTGGTTCCGAGGCATGAAAGCCGAAGCGAAAGATTGCTCGGGGAGCAAGAGACGTAGCTAGCGAGAAGGTCAGCACGGGATGCGACCGAGGGACGAAGACTGTGGATGAGTACGTTGTTGGACGAGAAGGAAGCACGCGGCGACTCCGAGGGACGAGAAGCCGGAGCGGAAGGCTGCTCGAGAAGACCGGAAGTTGGGTTCGGGTGAACCCTATTCCGGATGGCAGAGATCACCCAAGCGAGTGGATCTAGAGCAGAAGACCCGGACCGAGGCGGGACTGAACCAGAGAAGAGGTCCCGGACAAAAAGTCAACTACTATTGACTTTTTGCTCCGGGGCGCCCGGAATGCTTTCAGGCGCCCGGACCCGACTTTTGACCAGAATCAAAATTTGACTCGATCTGATCGTTGGGGGATAAAGTTTATCCCCCCCCAGGGCGCCCGGAACCCTTCGGGGCACCCCGACCAAGGCTATAAATATAGCCTTGGTCTAGAAACTTGATAATGAACTCATTACTTGTAATTCCAATGCTTGTGCACTTCTAGTTGTAGTTGAGCTTCTGTTTTCTGTGATTCAACGTTGTAAGAGGCTTCTCCGCCTGAAGAAGTTTTAGTGCTTAATTTTCCTTGGATTAACAACCACATCGGTTGTAACCAAGTAAATATCTTGTGCCTCGTCTTTTAATGTTTTATTTATTTGCTTTGTTCATTATGCAAGTGTTAACTTAAAGAGTTCGAGATGGGTTGTCTTTCTTTTTTATTTTTGCAGGATATCCAACTCCCTTTTAAGCCGGCCGCAACAGTCCTACAAGTGGTATCAGAGTCGAGACGCCTCAGAAGAACTAACTGTTGGTGCAACATCCCTCAGGTCAAGGTTGCTACCTGTTGGTGCATCACCACAGGTCGGCCATTAATGAAGGTTGCACAGGCGCAGAGGAAGGTTGCTACCGGAAAACTCGAACTCGAAGACGAAGTGTGCGAAGGAGGCAATGCAACGAGCTTATAGGCCTCGGGCTCAACCGACTAGAGTCGTCCGATTTAGGCCACGGAAGCCGAGGCAGTGATCGGGTCGTTGAATTCAAATCGCTAAACGTCACATCAGTGCCCTGTCACATAAGGCGTGCCGCGGCAGCGGGCGTAACACGTGGCGCATCACCACAGGTCGGCCATTAATGAAGGCGTGGGAGCGCGCTCAGCCTTAATGAATAGAGATTTGCACGATTTTTCAAAAATCTTGGTGACGTCAACATGGCTCGCGCTCACCCAAGACAACCCAAGGAAAGATTTCCCAAGTGCAAACCTTTATCGTGCTGATCGGACAGGGGAGCTTACCTACAGCCGAACGACAAACTTCAACAGGCCGATCGGCAAGGTGAAGTCGCCTCTTGAGCAAAAACCACACAATGTCGAAGGCTGATCGGGAGGAAATTTGCTCACACAAATAATTGTCCAGTTAGTCCGACTTACAACCTCCTTCTACTAAACTTGAGGGAGAGACTTGTGATACAGAGATGATGAGGGGCCCTACCCTGCTGCTACGATGGAGGTCAAAGGAGATCCAAGTCAAGGCGGTCAACTCTTAGAAGTCATCGGCCGATTCGATATCACCTTTGACTCGCCCATGAGCCGAGTGCTCGACGCTCAAATAAGAGGACGACAAAGCAGACTCGACATCAAACGAGCACGCAGAAGACTTCCGGCCGAGCGACTCTTCCGCTCGGCCTAGCAGCAGATTCGACATCAGACGAGCACGCAGACAGTGGACTTCCGGCCGAGCGGCTCTTTCGCTCGGCCTAGCAGCAGACTCGACATCAGATGACCACGCGGTCAGTGGACTTCCGGCCGAACGACTATTCCGTTCGTCCTAACAGCAGACTCAACATCAGCCGAGCACGCGGATAGTGGACTTCCGGTCGAGCGGCTATCCCGCTCGGCCCGACAACAGACAGCACGTGGATAGTGGACTTCCGGCCGAGCGGCTATTCCGCTTGACCAATCAACAGACACAGCAGACTATCTTTTGACATCCTTTTGGGAGCTAGTTCCGTTGACAAGCGACATTGTCAAACAGATGATCGTACGGCGGAAGCTTCCACTGTCACTTCAGAGATATGCTCGGTCCGTTAGAGTACTGTGTCAGATATACTTTACTGACATGTCTCTTCAAGGAAAGCTTTGAGATGTGTGATTGCCTTGGGAAGCGTGCACGCTCGCTATCATAGTTCTATATAAAGGGAGGGTCTAAGCATCAGCGGAGGTATGCGATATCTTACTGTTGCGCTACAATTTTCTTGTTGCTCTGCTTTTTGTTTCTTATTATTCGCTGGAGACTGACTTGAGCATCGGAGGACCATCGCCGGGAACCCCTTCCCTGGCTCGGCACTCGCCACTTGTGTTGCAAGCCGGAGTGAAGTCCGTAGGAGGTCAGAGGAAGTATTGCATCTCCAATATTCATCTTATCGATTTTAAGACATGATCAAATATCATTATTATAAAAAAAGGATCATTAGTTACTTGATATGAACAATTCAACAATAAAAGGACCAAGGTCATAATAAAAATAATAATAAGTAAATTTCAACAATTAGAGTATGAGTACAAATAAATAGAGTATTTTTAAAAGTGGGAAAATGACTAAACTATTGAAGGAAGCCCTTAGACTTTGAATGGTTCGTAAGTTATCGAAACTACCTTTAATTTAATAGGAAAAAAAAGATGAATATTGATTTATTATAATTTTTTTTTTTTGTTACATTGAAACGATTGGGTGTATGTTTAGAAAAATAAAAAATATGTGCAGTAAATTGAAGTTTACGTTTACGTTGAAGTGTCGAAGTAGTCGGCCTGAGAAAGATAAGAGCTGAGCTACGAGTCTAAGACGACGCTGGTACCGTAGACCAACGACGGCGGCCGCCGCCACTGTCCTTCTCGGTCGTCTCCGAACACCGCCTCCATGGCGCCTCTGAGTCCTGATATGCCGGCAGAGTACCTCTGCCCCATCTCTCGCTCCCTAATGGGCGACCCCGTTGTCGTCCATCCTTCCGGCCACACCTTCGAGCGCAGCTGCATCCAGGCCTGCGCTGACCTCGGATACGCCGTTCCCGGCCTCGGACTCCCTCTGTTTCCCCTCTCCGATTTCACCCCGAACGGCGCCCTCAAGCTCACAATCCGCCAATGGTGCCACCGCTCCGGTTTCCGCCCTCCTCTCCCCCTTCCCTATGACGCCGCCGTCATCCTCGTCCGCCGACTCATGGCACACTCGCCTCCTCCTCCTCCTTCTCGTGCTTATTCTGCGGATGGGAGGTGGATCCGAAGAGACGATGTGTTGAGCAGATTCGCCGAGTTCTCCTTGGAGGAGGAGGAAGAAGAAGAGGAAGAAGGCAGGGGAAAGGGTTTCAGATCATCGGCGGCGGATTACGGCGGATACTGGCAGGAAAGGGAGCTTCCGCAGCCTTCTTCAGTGTTCTCCGATGACAAAGATGGAAGCTTTCTCTCGAAATCGACTAGCTCGGAGCAGAAATTGGAGGCGGCCGCGGCGAGTCCCAGTGCTCCTGCTCCCCACTCTGTTCGCAGGAGGAAGCAGCATTCCCATCGCCATTCGAGCTCGTCCGCGTCCTCCAGTTCCTCCAATGGGACTTTCTTCGAGGAAGACTCCGACAAATTTTCTCCGTCGCCATCCCAAGTTGTCATGAACTCGCCGGCCACTGATATTCCCCCGCCTCTGGCCTACGAGATCGACGTTCCGGTGGAGATGATAGAGATCTATTTGACAGGAACGGAGGTCTCCGAGCACGAAGTTGCTTTGGTGTCGCTCCGGCGAGCCACGAGGGAGAGCGGGGACCACCGGATCAGACTCTGCACGCCGCACATCCTTGCCGCCCTTCGCCCTATGCTCCTCTCCCAGAGGGCTGCCGTACAGATCAACGCCACGGTCGCATTGCTGAACCTGTCCGTGGAGCCGGCGAATAAGATTTTGATCGCGACTTCGGGCGTGGTGTCGCCGATCGTGGAGGTGCTCAAGGACGGAGACGCGGAAGCACGCGACCACGCCGCTGCCGCCCTCTTCAGCCTCACCCTTGAGGAGAAGAACCGCCCGACGATCGGCGTACTCGGAGCCATCCCACCGCTGCTCCACTACTTTTACAAGCCCAACGCCCGCGGTAACGACGGCCGGCGAGACGCGGGGACGGCGCTGCACTACCTTTCTCTCGTCGGCGATAATTGCTCAAAGATCGCGCGAGCTCCGGGGGCGGTGCGAGCGTTGCTCTCGGTGGCGTCGAAGAAAGAGGAGGCGCCGCCGTCGCCGCGTCCGTCTCTGGAAAGGCTAGCGATGATGGTGATATGCAACCTAGCGGGCAACAAAGAGGGGCGGCCAGCTCTGATGGATGGCGGGGCGGTGGCGGCGATGGCGGCACTGATGCGATCTCCGTCACGAGAAGCACTCCAGGAGTACTGCGTGGCGGGGCTCTACGGTATGAGCAAAAACATCCTCCGGTTCCGACGTCTGGCGAGGGAAACAGGGGCCGAGTTGGAGCTGATGCGGGTGGCAGAGGACAGCGTAGGAGGCGGCGGCGGCATGCGGCAGAAGATAGCCAAGAAGATGCTACGGGCGATGAATCCAGAGGACGACGACGAGGTGGCTCCGCCGTCACTTCTCCAGGCGGAGGACGGCGACAACATAGTGACGGAAGGAATGATGTCATTTGGCCGGCGACCCCACCACCACGGCAACTCGCGATCCAACACGGCGAACTTTTGACCGAATATTGTGTGTTTATTTTTTAAATGTTATTTTATATTTTATATTGTGAAATAAAAATATAAAAAAATGGAATATAAATATTAAAAAGTCAATATAAAAATGTTCCTCAATAGGTATACTTATTTAGAAAACAATAAACTGATATTATTATTATTTTTTAAAAAGAATAAATAATATCTGAGTTGACTTTGAAAATTACATTGCATACTTTAACCAAGTCAACTTGCTTGCGTTTTGGCTCTTAGTACTCGTTCCATGAAAGGCTAGTGGCCAATATATTTGTTTTTGTTTACTTCCTTCCTGGTAAACAACATGCGGGCATTAATTTTCCTCACCTCCCCTCAATTTTTGGCAACGACGTTTTATTTATTTATTATTATTTTTTAAAATCCAGATATCAAATTCTTTAAATTAATTAATTTTAAAGGTAGGAGTAACGTATCATATATCTGTAAGAGATTCGAATCAAGCTCATCCTACTTTTTAGTATCACACTGTGCCCTCGGGGTTACTAACAACGTTTTAAGTTAGCAACAACAGTGAGACAATCACATCTATCGCCTCATCTAAGATCTCTTAATATATATCTAAGTCAGTACATAAAACTCCAAGAAAATAAATAAAAAAGAGGTCTTAGCTCAAAATTTAGTGTGTTTAACTATACCTTTCTTGGTCATATCTTGGTCACCTGTACTAATAACTAGTAGTCATTCATAATTGTCCCCAGAGCGTAGCACAGGTGGGGAGTGCATGGTTCTGTGGTTGAAAGGTCCAGAAGTCGATCCTCGGGGTGTCACTGCCTGGGGTTAACGTCTTCGCTATGCACTTTCCACCTGTGTACCTACATTTACCTCCCTCCATATCCGTGGGACCGACTCTAGGGGGGTCGTTGATGTGGCGGTTCCACATTTTTTAGTAGTCATTCATAATTTATCTTCTCCGTGGTGACTTAAGGACATATTGACAGAGACGCTAGAGGGGAGCGAATTACTTTTTGCAAAAAAAAAAAAAAAAAATTAAAATGTAGAACATGAAAATAATTTAAGATTTGTATCTATATATCTCCACTTATGAATATTTATGTTATTTACCTAATGAGATATCCTCTGCTACCTAAGTGATCATGGATACTCCAAAAACAAGAGGATAAAATATAGGAGATGAAAAGAATTTAAGATATGTATTGACATATCTCTCTTTAAAGGAGAGCCTTTATGCAATAGTAAAGTTATTGTAGTTCGAATTTTAAAAACTGTCTCTTGTAAAAAGTAGAGTAAGACTATGTATAATATGATATGATGATGAAATGAGGACAGGTACAAGGGAGGGTATTTTGGTCATTTGATATTAATAAGGTTTGGTTTTAAGGAAGGGGCACTGTTCATGCCGGGAGAGAGGGGGCTCCGCCGCCCGTTGGGCGTTGGCGTCGCCACCTCCGCCTAGACTCGTCGGTACACCAGCGACCTCTATCCCTCTAGGTCGACGCCACCATGCCGTCTCCGCCTCACGCACGTCACGCGACCCCCGACGATGACACTGTCGACTTCTCCCTCTCGGACACACGTCGCTGTCACGAGGTTAGGCTCGCGTTGCCTCTAGCAGCCGTCGCCTTACGGACCCCAGCGACCTGCGCATCGCCTTCGGTGTCGCCTCCCCTTCCCCCATGTACACTGGCAACATCGCAACCTTCAATGACCATTGCTCTCCGGGTCATCACTTCCAGCGACCACCACCTCCAGTGGTCGCCACCTCCAGCGGCAGTCAGTAGCCAAGCATCACCTCTAACTCCATCTTTTCCGGCATCCACAACCGCTTACTGGTGGTCTCTCCTTCCTCATCTATTGCCACCTCTTCCTTCCAGGCTCGGATATCGCACTGCCTCCTAGACTTTGATGGGCACTGGGTAGATCTCCGATCTACCCCTCTTCCTCACGGCTCTTATGGTCAGCCACTGCCATCCTCCGAGGCATTTGCACTATAGTTTACTTTCAAAGTAGATTTGACATCTGATCCATCGCTATGTTTCCAGCCATCTGTTGTGTTTTCGGCCATCGAGCCGCTGTGTTTTGCCCTTCGTACCACTATTATGATTGTGAGCCGTTGTTACTAGCCGATCTATGAGCCATTATTGGGTGTTGTATTCCGGCATGTGTGTCATTGTCATATTCCGATCTGCGTACTGACGTCATATCCTAGCTTGTATGTCGTCTTCTGGATACATGCCTTGTCTGACTCCGAGCAGTCAAATCCAATGCCATGATCAGCTCACCATCTACAAGATGGAGCTCCCCGGGACCAGGGTACGTTCTCCATTCTTATTCCACATGCATTTCACTACTCTACTATGCATTCGGTTCCTTATATATATTTGTTAGATCTGTCTCGAGCGTCGGGGTACGGGAACCGGGGCAATCCGGTCACTGACTGTAGGTGGTGTTGACCAGAAGACTTATGATGACTTGGTCAACAAAGAAGACAGTTCATTACCTCGCTTTGATGTGGGTCATGGAGATGCGGTCAATATTCCAGCCACGTCATTTCGACAGTTCCGTCTTCTCAGATTTATGACATGATCATAATAGATCTTTCCCCAGGACCTTACAAGGTTGGAGCTTCATGCATCAGACTATCTTTTTTTTTTTATTATTTACATATCTCTCTTTATTATTATCTATCTTATTTATATCATCATCTGTAATTAGATATCTAATAGTTGAATTCTAACTACGTATTGCAGCGATTTTACTTTAGTAGGATGATAATTTTAAAAACGTTGACTACTTGAATGAGTCTCTACATATACTTTCTGATTTACTCTTATCGTTGATGGAAAGCTTCTGCGCATAATCGATCACCTCTAAAATTAATCGGTTAAAAAAAATCTATATATATATATATATATATATATATATATATATATATATATATATATATAATTGGATTGAATCTCGATAAATAAGATATATACATTATAAATTATAGAGATTAAAATAAGTTGTTCAAGAGAGAAATAAACAAAGTCCTCGAAAATACTTTAAACGAAGTCCTGTCCCAATAAATCAATATATTTTTATTAATATTATAATGCCGCAAAATTTATTCAACACTAAAAATAAATATTAATTTAGCATAATAACATGAATATTCTAGTCGTAGGTAGGGAAATTATTACAATAAAATAGAAGATTTAAGTAATCTTTTAATATGAATTGAAATTTGAAGGATATTTTTACAAAGCCGGCAAATATTTAAGAGCATTTTAAAAATTACCCATAAAATTTCCCCTTTATATAATCCCGCGACTTCCACTTCCACGGGTTCTCGATCTGCCCAAACTTTCGTCGCGTTCGGCTTCCTTGCAATGGCGGCCATTCGAAAACTAGCCGAGAAGACGACCCTCTTCGGGGCCATCAGCTCCACTCCTCAGGTTTCTTTCTCACTCATCTTCCTCTTCTTAATCTGATTCTCTGGAAGATCCTATTCGTGATCGATCCACTTACTTTTTCTACGATCTCATGATCCTTGCGTTGGTACTAGAAGGAGATGTTGCCGTCGACGATGAACCACATCGCGCGGCGCGGATACCACATCGATCTCGGAGCTCGGGAGAAAGCGGTTAGTAATTATCTGATCTATTTCCCATATTGGTCGTCTTGATCTAGGGTAAAATCTAAGTTTTTTGATGATCGCCTTTCGATCCCCTTGTTTTGAAAAGCATTCGTGGGGTTTTGTTGGCTATATTATCTTATTTTTTCCGATTGTCGCCGGTCATATCTTGTGCTCTTGTCGTTGTGGACCTTTTCTTAGTGGTATTCGTCGCCAAAGGATGATCATCGAATTTAAATAATGATAAATTTTCCAAAATAGGCGATTCATGTCATGTTATAATTCATAATCTATAGTCAATAGAACTCTGTTTGAGATGTGGAATAAAAACCTGTGGCATGAATTTACCATGGCCATTATGGCGCTGTTAGCTAATATTCGTGTACAACATTGATATGGTGCATGCTTGCAAACATACGAATGGTGCATGCTTGCAAAATCACATCTTGTTTGGAATGCTGAATAGTTGAGTCAGTTGCAACTTTGGCAGTCTACTCCTGCAGGATACTTTGCCCATTCCTTACAACTTCTCAAGAGTATGTAGTAAAAGAATTTTTTATTTTTTTATTTTTATTTCTGAGTTCTGATAAAAAAAGACAAGAATCCTATGGGTCATTTTTATTTGGTTATTTGAAATTTTATATGAGACATGGATGGATATTATGCCAAGAATACTATTTTGGATTATGGATATTTGCTAAGAAGATCCTTAATGTGATTGGTATCTTCCATATACAGCTCTTGGAAGAAGATCCTGCATTAAAGAGATTCAAATCATACAAAAATAACCTGAAGCGCATATCAAAGGTTGGAGATGTTCTCACTATCGTTGTTGTTGCTGGTATGTCTTTTTCCTTATGAAACACATCCCAATTCTTATAGACTTCTAGGTTACTAGAAGAATTTGAGATATATCGAGTCTGGATATATCCAATTGAACATTTTTCTATAATTTTATTCATACCTGAAAATGAGTCATTTTTCTTTTTTCTCCAATGGCAGCCATTTTCCAATGCCTGCCCATTACTCTTAATGATTTGGCCACTTGCATAAATCACACACATGCTGACTAGTTCTTGTCACTCCACCTAAACCAAGTCTGGCAAAAAAATGTTAACATGGTGCTACTTCGGCCATTGCTCTTCTTGGCACTTCCTCTATATGAGCCTTATGTTGACCTTCATCAACATGTATCCTCCCTAACATGGACTCTGATTACCACTTTTAACTTGCAAATCTCATTGATTTTTGGCTTCCTGAGATGTGTTTTTAATGCCCTAACATGGTGCCCTTGTTGCCTCAATTCAAATTGTCTGTCATGAAATTGTACTTGCCAAATTTCTTGGTGATTCCACAATGTTGAGTTGTTTTTCCTCGTCAATCTTAGTTAATTGTTGCATTCTGTTTGCCAAATCTCTTGATCAGACTGCGGATTCATAATATTCTCACTATTTATGCCTATTCCTCAATGGATGCTTCCTCATACTTGGTTTGACCAAGTTCTTCCAAAACCTAAAAATCATATTTCCTTTAGGTATTATTATTTCCTATACTGTGTCAGCTCTGGATCTAGACCTCAAACTTTGCTCATTCAGAGGGATTTCCGTTTGTCATGGTTTCCTTTACATAGATACACTGGAAGCCCTCTAGTACTCAATATATGTCATAGAAAGGTAAGCTCTTTTGATCAATTGGTGTTGAGTTTTACTTGAACCTTACCTTAAGTCTTGATCTTAGTGCATAGGAATATATATGTTGTAGACCAAAATCCGTATTGTGTTTACATATGTTGCTCCTATTACCAAGAGTTCTTTACGGAAGATCTACTTCTTGTTCTATAAGAGGCAACTCTTTCAGTATCTGCACTTTAGGGAGCCCTTATCGCAAGTTTTAATCTAAGCACTTAGGATATATGCTGTAGAAAGCTAAATTCCTTTGACCGAATTGGTTGTGCTCATGTGAAGTTAATACAAGTTCTTTACGTTATCTCAACCCATCATTTCATAAGTGACAATTCTTTCATTACCATCAAACTATGGAGACTTTACCACAAGCTTTGATCTTGATGCTTAAGACAAATGTTGTTGAAGGTAAATTCTTTTAATCAAAAGTACATGCATAAAATTACAATGAGTTCTTTCTGTAAACTCAACTACTCATTGTATAAGAGGTGATTCTTTCACCACTTCATAAAATTACAATGAGTTCTTTCTGTAAACTCAACTAGTCATTGTATAAGAGGTGATTCTTTCACCATTTCACGTTATTGCAAGCTTTGATCTTACCTTTTCGTCTTCCAGCATGCGCCTACCAGCTTTACGCGGTGACAACTGTGAGAAAAGAATAAACGCACTGATAGCTAATAGCTGTGGTGAGCTGTGGATGCCAACAGAACAATGTGCATTCAAAATGCTCTTCATTCTATCTTTGTGGACGTTTAGTTGTACGCTGGCTATGGCTTTAGAATAAATTTGCTTCACGCGAGGATTTGTGTCGTGATGTATAACAACATTTCCTCTGCGATAACAAAGAATTGTGTATGCGGATTTCATTTATGCTAAATTATTTGAATTCTTATTTTTTTTTCTTGACAGTAAATTCTCATATTCACTGTGCGATTCCCAAAAATGTGCAAGCACGACAACACACCTCTAGCCGGCGATACCATCTGTGATGACGGCCTCGGCCTTTTCCAAGTTCCGAGCTTTACATAGGGAAGCGACGCGGACGTTCAACAAGCATGTCGAAGGTCTGCGGATCATCACCTCGTAATCGCACGGGAAAGTCTGTGGAGCATAAAAAGTTATGAAAAATGAAGCAGGAAGAACAAGATTGAATTTCGAAGAGCAGGCGGTGACGAACAATATGATCTGTTAGCTGTGAAGAGAAGCGTCGCCGTTAACAGATCGAGATTCGTCCCAGAACGGTCGGAGACGACGGAGAAATCCGCCGTGGTGCTTCTGCAACGGAAAGTTCCAGCGGTCGGAAAGCTCATCCAGAAGAAGTGAAGGGCTAATACCTGACTATAACTGGTCCAGCCCCATTGGGCCCAATTGCGGTCGCCCGATTAAGCCCAATTTAAGGCAGTGAAAGAGGAAAAATAAATTTTGATTTTTTTAAATAATTTTGAAGAGTGAAAATTTCAATTATAAGTATAATCCAAACCCTCTTCTTTCTCGCGAACCCAAGCCGTAGACCTATCTCCCTTAGCCTATGGTTGGACGGGGAAGGAAGGGGAAGGGGAAGGGGAAGGGGAAGGAAGAGATAACATGTTTTACATTATCTCAGAGAATATAAAATTATAAAACATGATAAATTTATTTTAAATAAATTAAATCAAATTAATAATAATAAAAAATAATTTTTAAATAATTATACAATTTTAAAATAAATTTAGATATCTTATTTAAATTAGAAATTAATTGAAATAATGAATTAAAAACCTAACTTTCCTGCTCTCCTCTCCCCTCGCCCTCACGACGCACTCCTCTCGCCCGCGCGACCCACTCGCCGCCTGCTCCCCTCTTCCCCATCGAGCAGAGAACAGACGCCGCCGGCGTCTCCTCGCCACCGGCGCCTTCTCCTCGAGTACGCTCGCGCCGCCACTCGTCTACTCCACTGTTGCTGCCCCCCTTTTCTCCATCAAGCAGACGGAGAACAGTCGGCGGCGGCGTATCCTCACCGCCGGCGCCGCTTCCTCGACCACGCTCTCGCCGTCACGCGTCACCTCCGCTGTTGCTGCCCTTCTAGAGAGACTCGGTCATGTCCTCCTAGATTCGTCTCTTTGCTCCTCTTACACTCAATCCTAGGCGCACTACCGGCGCCCACCTCTTCTCTGCTGCATCACCGTTTCTGATCTACTCGTCCTACCGGAGGTGGATTCTTCGAGCGTATTCTATTTCCTCATTCGCGAAATTAAATCGTGTACACTTCCTGAATCCATTTTTACCCCGGAAGAAGTGAAATCTAAAATTTTGACTGTGAAATAGAGCTAAATATAGTCTGCTGGATCCATCATTCTTTGATTCTTAGCCATGCCATCTTTTCCCCAAGTTTCTTCACCTCAGGATAATCAGCACCTGCTCGCCAACGAGGATCATAGGCACCAGCATCTTCTAGCCAGGTTAGCTCGACCTCCCCATTGAAGTGTATCCTTGGAGCTTATTATTATAGTTTTGACGCTTCATATGTCTCCTTGATTTGGCATCTTAGGAGGCAGTCGATTCTACTGCATAGGAAGTCATTGCCTATAGCTTCAGGTGTATTCTTCATTCTTCATTCTTCATTCCTCATTCTTCATTCTTCATTCTTATTCTTATTCTTATTATTTTTGTTTTGATCATCCTAGCTATATGTTTTGGTTAATATGAGAAAGTGGATCGTTCTAAATTTCCCTTTTTATTGCATTCTTTTGATTGGTTATCTCAGTTGAGCGCCGGCTTGTGGAAGAAGTTAGAAAAAATGATACTTTGATAATCGTTGGGGAAACAGGAAGCGGGAAGACTACACGTGAGTTATTTTTATTTTCCTCCAAGTGCTTGTTTTCTTCTTATACATGCACATATTTCGTCCTTAAGCATTTTTTTTCTCTGTTGATGCTACTATCATCATCACCATTCTCTCCACTAGTTCATTAAGCCAATGAAATCAGTTAATATCTTACTGATTTATTTAATTTTCATCCCCATGTCATTTGCTCATGGTTGTAAAGAGTGAAAAGGTCACAGAAAATAAGTAGGCAGATGAGAAACTATGCTATATTGGAAAAGGATACGAGGGGATATTGGACTTCTTAATTAGGGCAATCTTCATAAAGCTTCTTAAGTTATGAAGAAAATATTCATCGTTACTTGGTTACTTTTCATAAATTATTTTTTCTATAATTAAAATCCTGAATTCCTGATATTACAATTGTGCACTTACCTATTTCATCATTCTTTCTACTCTAAGAATTACCTTCCTATTTTTCTTATTTAATCTTTTTCCTCATCTATTTTTCCATCATTCATAACAAAAAGCATTCAGGTTGTATTTATCAGGGTTGATATTCCATATTACCATCCTTGGTTATGCTTGTAAAATTTTTGGATGTCCTTGTTTTTTTTGCTCCATAAAATAATCTCTGTTTTACCCTCAGTTCTCAAATTTTGTGGCAACTTGTAGACTTGTAAGTAAGACCATGGGTCAGTTAACTATGAAAAAAGATCAAATGAACTTTCCTATCTCGATAGTTGAATAAGAATGCACATAATATGAAGCAAACAGCATATCTAAGAATCTAGTATCAGTGAACATCCTAAAAGAATGTATATCCAAGTGTAATATGCGCTTATATATATCTTTTTTTTGCTCATGCATCATGCAGGAGAATGATGTGATTAGTTGCTACTTTTTGATTGATTTTTTTTGTTTATTTTAAATTTACTCACTATGGTTTAGCATAATTTATTGCAGAGCTACCACAGTTTTTGTTCAATGGTGGATTTTGTCGCGATGGGAAAACCATTGGCATTAGTCAACCTCGACGAGTTGCTGCTGTTACAGTTGCAAAACGAGTAGCTGAAGAATGTAGTGTCAAGCTAGGTCAAATGGTTGGTTATTCTATTAGATTTGAGGATGTCACATCCAGCTCCACAAGGATTAAGTACATGACAGATGGTTTGCTTCTTAGGTTAGTTATAAGATTTTTGTGTATGTTTTGGCATCAATCCATGTGCTTAAGAATTTTAGCAAATGTTAAATATTACAGTCTGCTATTCTGGTTCAGTGCTACTCATTTTAACAAAAAAAAAAAAAAACATTTGCAAGTGCACATATGTGGCAAGTCAAATTTCAGCCGTGCTCAAATGGTTTGTCAATTCTTTGTACCTATGCATCAACAGGGCTCTATGTTTCTTAACTTAGATAGTTTCATGATTGGATGACAACAAACATCAGCATTTTACATCACAGTTGCAATTGCTCCCCTCTTTTTTTCTTGCTCATATTTTGATGATAAAATGAAAGAAATAGGCTGAGATGGTATCAACATATTTAAAGGTGACCAATAAATTCTATAATTGAATGGAACATATTAGTGTGGAAAGGTAACGAGTAGATGCAGATCAAAGAAATTATGCCTACACTTAAGATTTATTTTTGTCCACAAGTTTTTCTTCTCCCTTCTTCCATGAATTTATTTTTCTCCTGTACTTAACTTTCAGCTTTGTTGTAGTTCCTAATATTGCGATGCCTTGTGTTTATTAATTTGTGAAACCTGATAACATTGGTACTTAGAATCATTCCTCTTTGTAACCTTATGCCTTTTGCAATTTATTTAATTCTGTGTTCTACTCAGTTTGTCTTTGAAAGACAATTTATTGCCTTCTAACCAACTACCAAGTGTTTGTTGTGTTTACCTATCAATTCTTAATGAAATCAAAAAGAGAATTGAATACAATGATCATGTAATTACTTGTTTTTCCCACTAACACAGATTTGAAGTTTTACTATTGTTTTTGCTGACTAGTAAGGTTGGTCACATATCTACAGGGAAGCACAGCTGGATCCCTTTCTGTCTAGATATAGTGTCATCATTATTGATGAAGCTCATGAAAGAACAGTGCACACAGACGTGCTGCTTGGGTTGATGAAGAAAGTGCAACTTGCACGGTCTCATGCTACTAATAAGGAGAACAACTTGAGCAAGGAAGCTGGTGATGGCCTAGCAAAGTCTGGCAACTTCTCCCTTATGCCATGTCAAATTGCAAAACTTACTTCCTTGAAGTTGATAATTATGTCTGCCAGTTTGGATGCACGGTGCTTCTCTGAGTACTTCTGTGGTGCGAAAGCTGTTCACATTCATGGGCGCCAATACCCTGTAGAAATACTTTATACTTATCAACCTGAGCCAGATTACCTCGATGCTACCCTAATTACCATTTTTCAGGTTGATATCCCTGTCTTTGTTTTTAAGATTCTTCTTTAATCATGTAATTTTCTTTGACCTACAGCACGATATGCATTTGTGTTCTGACTTTTGAAGTGAAACCATATGTTTTCCTTGATTTACTTTGACCTACAGCAGGATAGCGATGGATTAACTTTTGTAGTGAATCATCATTTTTTCTTGCCATTCTCACGTTTAGAATATTGGCAAAGTTTGGTGTTGTCCTACCGATCTTGTAATTTCACAATGGAAGATAATAATAACTTGCAATTTTGGTATTGCCTTATTCAATACCATCCTGATCAACTCTCTGTATGTGGTAGATACATTTGGAGGAGACTGCTGGAGATATTCTTGCATTTTTAACTGGGCAAGATGAGATTGAATCGGTTGAAAGGCTCATCAATGAACGCATCAAGCAACTGCCTGATAGCAGTCAAAATCTTCTGGTTGTCCCTATTTATGCATCACTCCCCTCAGAGCAACAAATGAATGCCTTTAAGCCTGCTCCTTCTGGTTTTCGAAAGGTATGACAAGTTTGTCTTGTGAATTTTTATGTTTTATTGCGCTTGCACCTAGACCTCAGAAAACTCCAATTAATGTAATGAAAAATGACTTAATTCATGTAAATATTACTAGTGTATAATCTTGCATAGTGCTTAATAAAGGGATAATAATTATGATTATGGTTGTAACTTGCAGCAATCATAGGCTCAAGTTTTTGATTGTTTGTTTTGAATATTTTGTTCCATGTAATAATTGTCAACGCTCTAATATTGTTAAAGCATGTGACATATAAGAAACATCCTTGTTTCTTGATGTTCTCAAACCTTTTATTGTTGTTGGATTTTAAACTGAATATTGATGCTTCTGAGATGCTGTCATATTCTTGTAAGCATATTTCTACTATTGCTCCATTGTTTCTTCTATAGTGTTTTGTATTCTTGACAATTATGATATAATGTTCATTATAGTTGTTTACAAAATGACACCTTACCTTTATTTTGCATTTCCCCCCTCTTTTTCTTAATATTGTATATTATGAACTACATCCTTAATGTTTCACATCATGTATGTGCATAGTCGACATCATTCTCATAGTTTCTTTATGGTTTAAATAGGTTATTCTAGCAACAAATATTGCAGAAACTTCTGTAACTATTCCTGGTATTAAGTATGTTATAGATGCTGGGTTGGTCAAAGCTCGTTCTTACAATCCAGTGACTGGTATGGAGTCATTGATTATCATTCCTACCTCGAAAGCACAGGCTCTACAAAGAAGGTAAGTTATATCATAAGTTGCATGCAATTTCTGGATTTCAAGCGTCATATGAGAAAGTCTGCCTTTAGACTTTAGTGCTCTCAGGCTTAACCTACTTTCATAATATGACTTCATCCATTTCTCTTGCAGTGGTCGTGCCGGACGAGAAGGGCCTGGAAAGTGCTTTCGATTGTACCCTGAGAGTGAGTTTGGTAAACTTGCAGATACTACTGTTCCTGAGATCAAAAGATGCAACCTCTCCAATGTTGTTTTGCAGCTAAAAGCCCTTGGTATTGATGATATCATTGGGTTTGATTTCATGGAAAAACCTTCTAGGTATACTACAAAAGTTTGCTATGGCATTAGATGTTGTCCGAGGCATTATATATTTCTTAAAGATAAAAAAGAAGAGAGAAACTAACATCTGGATTCTCATTTTATGTTTTTAGACGCAACTAGTTCCAATTGCAGTTCTGTCAAGAAATATATTTATTTAGTTACTGAAAGCCTTTTACAGAGCTGATATTTCATATTAGATTATTTTGTTACTGCAATTCGTGATCCTGCCCTTTTGTCCTGATCTTGGGTATCATTGGTTCTTTAGGATATTATGTTTAATTAAGTCAATAAATCACCAAACTGAGAAAAATCAGTCTATCATTGTAAAATAGAATTCAATACTAACTGAACATGTGCTACATGTTGGATCAAAACTTGCTATGTGCTTGTGAAAGTTTGTGTATCCAAATTAAACATTAGGAATCTTCTTTCTTTGCCGTAGTAGACAGCATATTGGCAGGTCTAGAACCTTTATCTCTTTTCCTATTCTGCATTTGACTCTTTGATAGAAGCTCTCTGTTTCATTCTGGTCTTATAAATTTTTTTTGTTTTATTTTATATTTGTTAACATATTGTTCTCGAAACTTTTGCTAGGATGACTATAGTGAAATCTTTGGAACAGTTGTTCCTACTTGGGGCTTTGACTGACGACTACAAGCTCTCAAGTCCAGTTGGACATCAGATGGCAAAGCTGCCCTTGGATCCTATGTATTCAAAGGCACTTATCTTGGCTGCCGAGTTTAAATGCCTGGAAGAAATGTTAATAGTTGTCGCTATGCTCTCAGTGGAGTCCATATTTTACTTTCCACGAGAAAAATTGGAAGAGGTGAACATTCTTGAGCTATACAATAAACTTCATTAGTTGTTTTTAAAATATTATTCAAAGTCAATTGGGATCAAAGTTACCTTCATATTTTTACTTGTTTAGCACGTCCGAGGTTTCTATTAGGTCAACTGTCTAACAATGATCTTATAGCTCTCGACTTAAAAGTTTTAAGCTCTTAGAAGATGAACTGTTCATTTCAGTTTCTTTCTTTTCATAGGCAAGAGCTGCCCGAAAGAGTTTTTCAAGCCCTGAAGGGGACCACATAACTATGTTGAATGTGTACCGCACATCTGCGGAAAGCTTGGAGAGGAACAAATTTGCAAATGTCAAAGAGAAAACATTGGAGAAAAAGTTAAATAAATGGTGCAGGGAGAACTTCATCAATTATCGGTCTCTTCGACACGCACGGGACATTCACAGGTTTGAAGATATTGCAATTTATCTTTTAGTGCACAATCTAAAGATACTCTCGATTGTACTATCTCATCGTTTCCTTTTGCAGTCAAATTGAAGGTCATATCCAGCAGATGGGTTTTCCTGCATCATCATGCGGCAACGATACACTTCAGTTCCGCAGATGCCTTACTGCTTCGTTCTTCCTTAATGCCGCGATGAAGCAACCAGACGGATCATATAGGTGTGGAACCATAATAACCCAAACAAATTTTCCGACTATGAGTTTCTATTTACGACATGAAGTGTATAACAACACTGATTCTTCCTTTACTGCCGCAGAGCTTTAGCAAGTGGTCAGACCGTGCAGGTGCATCCTTCTTCAATGTTGTTCCGCACAAAGGCGGATTGTATCATCTACAACGAACTAGTCCGAACGAATCAAAATTACATTCGTAATGTGACTCGAGTGGACCCATTGTGGTTGCCGGAGCTAGCTCCGCAGTACTTTGCCGCCAACAGCTAGTTCTTCTCTTTGGTTCCACTGCTGATCTCTGTAGTATGTATCCAGATTATTTATAGTGAAGCTTTTATCGTAAAGACGGTATCATTTACTTTATCTGGGACTCATTATCATTCCCAGCAAGTCATGTTTGCCGAAACTATTCTTCAACAACTGATCATCTTGAGTACTTTGTATATTTCAGAAACATTTTACTTGTATACAAGTAAGAAAGCTTTGAATCCTAGCTACTCTTCTTTTGTAATAACTTTATTGTTGCAAATGCAATTGAAGGCACAACTTGGGAATGATCTTTTGTTTTAATTTTTGGTGACACATTTATAAGTTTATTCATCAGAATTTGACATTAATATATATATATATATATATATATATATATATATATATATATATATATATATATATATATAAAAGTTTGATTTCAAAATTAATTTATCTATTATTGTAAAGTGAATTGTAACAAATTTCTACCATTTATTTGGTAATAAGTGAGCGTAGATGATAATCAATTTTAACTTAATTTTAAGGGTAATATTTTTTTTCCAATTTTTTTATTTAAAATTTTGAAAAATAATAAAAAAGAAGATTTGACTCGGCCAACCCCTTCTCCGGCCTCATTGGGTCTATTCTCCGCCAGATCGCCACCCTCTCCTCCACCGCCGCCGCCACCATCGAAAGAATGCTCTCGAATGCCTGGCGCTGCCGCTCTTCCTCACATCCGCAGCCTCCCCCGCCACAGCGCTATCGTCGGAGGCCGACGTCCTCCTCCAATACAAGGCGACCATCTCGAACGCCACAATCTCACCCACTGGGCTGGAGTCCTCTGCGGCGACGGCGGAGACGTCTCGGGCCTACGCCTCGAGGACATGGCGCTCCGCACGCTCAGCTTCATGCGGAACAGATTGACGGCCCGATGCCGGCGGTCGCCAAGCTGCAGAGTCTGAGAGCAATCTACCTGTCGAGGAACAAGTTCTCCGGAGAGATACATGGCGGTGCCTTCGAGGGAATGAGCTAGCTCAAGAAGTTCTATCTCGCCGACAATGGCTTCTCGGCGCCGATACCCAAATCCTTCGCCGGCCTGCCGAAGCTTCTCGAACTCCGGCTCGATAACAATCGCTTCAGCAGCTCGATTCCGAACATCCAATCGCGGAGTGCGAAGCTCGTAAATCTGTCGCACAATCACTTGGAAGGGCCGATTCTGGCCGGCCTCAAAAGCCTGGACGCGGCTCTGTTTGCAGGTGAAGGAAGAGGAACACATTGAAAAAAATAAAATTCCATTTTAGACCTTCCTCTACTTTTTTTTTTTTTTTCATCTAATAGAATATTATGCTTAGTATAACCGATTTCTTCGCCTGCTTGGCATTTCGTCGTACATCTTCTGCGCAGGCAACAAGGCTCTGTGCGGCGAGCCTCTTCAGACCCCTTGCGCCTCCTCGTCTGCGCTGTTTCTATCGACTCCGTCTCCGGCTATGCCCAACCGCCAGCGCTTTCTCGTTGCAGCCGTGACCTTCTTAGTCCTCTCCGGAATTGTGGCGGTGGTGTTCCTCCTGCCGCGGCCGCAGCACGGCGTCGCCGACCAAGTCTCGCAACCTCTGTCGAATAATAATAATAATAAAAAATTTGCATGAGTAGTTCTTGTAATGTCGTCAATTTTAGAATTGATCTGTCCACTAAACAATTTAGTATACCATTTAAATAATTTAAATTAAAATTTTATCAATCAATATTAAAAAAACATATTTAAACGGATTAATCCGTGCGGATTACTAGCCTAAACGAGGGCGAGCTCATAATAATAGGGATGGTAAATATTTAGGGGGTGTTTGATTCTTTCTTAAGAATAGGAATCGGAATGGGAATCATTGTATTATGGAATGAGAATGGGTATGAGTATGGATATCATTCTTAAAAGTAATTTTTGGTTAGTTACGTATTTTCTATCGGAATAAATCAAAATTTCCTTTTTTACCCTTAAAGGAAAATAAAAGAAAAAAATAGATGTGAGAGAAAGATGAATGTGAGAGAAAAATATGATGAAAGAGAATGATGAGAGAGAAAGTGTGATGAGAATGAATGAAGAAAGAGAAAGTGTGATGAGAGAAAATGAGAAAAGAGAGTGTGATAGGAGAGAGCATGATGAGAAAGAAAATATGATGTGAAAGAAAGTATGATGGGAGAGGATAAAGAGAGAGAAAATGTAATGAGAAAAAATAAAGATAGATAGTGTAATGAGAGAGATTGAGGAAGAGAAAGTATGGTGAGAGAAAGTATGATAAGAGAGAAAGTATGATGAGAAAAAAAGAGAACAATGAGTGTGGTGGGAGAGATTGAGGAGAGAGAAAATGTGTTGAGGAAAAAAAAGAAGGAAGTGTGACAAGAGAAATTGAGGAAAGAGAAAGTGTGATGAGAGCGAAAGTGTGATGAGAAAAAAAAAGAAAAGAGAGTGTGATGGGAGAGATTGAGGAGAGAGAAAGTATTATAAGAAAAAAAGAAGGAAAAGAGTGCGATGGAAGAGATTGAGGAGAGAGAAAGTATGATAAGAAAAAAAGAAGGAAGAGAGTGCGATGGAAGAGATTGAGGAGAGAGAAAATGTAATGAGAAAAAAAGAGGAAAGAGAGTGTGATAGGAGAGAGAAAATGTGTGATAAAATGATAAGAAAGAAAATATGATTATAGAGAAAATATGATGAGAGAGAACAAGGAGAGAGAAGTGATATGAAAGAAAAAAATAAATAAATATATTGTGATATTTGATATTAAGGGAGAAAATGTTAATTTTAGGTCAAGGGTATTTTTGGAATAAGGGAATATTTTGATTGATAAAAATAGGATAATGACTCATTGAAGGGGAGGTACATGAGAATGAGGGGCCGTTTGGTTCTTTCCTATGAATAGGAATCGGAATGAGAATCATTATATTGTGGAATGGGAATAAGTATGGATATCACTCTTAAAATCAATGTTTGGTTAGTTGCATATTTTCTATCGGAATAAATTAAAATTTTCTTTTTTGCCCTTAAAGGAAAATAAGAGAAAAAATTAGATTTGAGAGAAAAATATGATGAAAGAGAATGATGAGAGAGAAAGTGTGATGAGAAAGAATAAAGAGAGAGAAAGTGTGATGAAAGAAAATGAGAAAAGAGAATGTGATAGGAGAGAGCATGATGAGAGAACATGAGAGAGAAAATATGATGGAAAAGGATGAAGAGAGAGAAAATATAATGAGAAAAAATGAGGAGAGAGAGTGTGATGAAAAAAAAAAGGAACAGTGAGTGTGATGGGAGAGATTTAGGAGAGAGAAATTATGATGAGAGAGAAAGTGTGTCGAGGAAAAAAAAAAGGGAGTGTGACAAGAGAGATTGAGGAGAGAGAAAGTGTGATGAGAGCGAAAGTGTGATGAGGAAAAAAAGAGAAAAGAGAATGTGATGGGAGAGATTGAGGAGAGAGAAAATATGATGAGAAAAAAAGAAAGAAGATAGTGCGATGGAAGAGATTGAGGAGAGAGAACGTATAATGAGAAAAAAAAAGAGTGTGATAGGAGAGATTAAAGAGAGAGAAAGTGTGTGATAAAATGATGAGAGAGAAAATATGATGAGAGAGAACAAGGAGAGAGAAGTGATATGAAAGAAAAAATAAATAAATATATTTTGAAATTTGATATTAAGGGGGAAAATTTTAGTTTTAGGTTAAGGGTATTTTTGGAATAAGAAAATATTTGATTGATGAAAATAGGATAATGACTCATTGAAAGGGAGGTATATGAGAATGAGTTATTATCCAATTTCAAGGATTCATTTTCTTATTTGTATTCCTATTCCTATAATCCAAATATTAACAATGACAATCAATGATTCCTATTCTCATTCCCTACTCATATTCCCCTAAACCAAACACCCCCTGAGTTATTACCCAATTTCAAGGATTCATTCCCTTATTTATATTCTTATTCCTATATTCCAAACATTAAAAATGACAATCAATGATTCTCATTCCCATTCTTCAATCCTATTCCCCTAAACCAAATGACCCCTTAAAAATTAAGTTAGGGTTATGTTTTATTAGATTTGGGTTGGATTTAGATGAATCTAAGTGTGCGTTTGGTTCAAGTTATCATGTATAACCTTGATTATGTGATTACCAGGTAATCACATAACCAAGGTTATGAGAAATAAAACATAACAAAATGTTGTTTGGTTCAATCTAAGTAATACAACTAAAACTTATTTGTTTGAAGGTTTTAATAAATAACCTAGTTTAATATTTTACTATATTACCTTAGTTACAAAACTAACTATAAATAATAATAATAATAATAATAATAAATATAATAATAAATATAATAATAATAATAATAATAATAATATTATTATTATTATTATTATTGTTTTATTATTTTTTTATTTTTTCATTTTAATTTTTTTTACGTTTTTTAAAATATTATTATTGATAGTGATATATATAAATAAATAAAATTGGATAAAATTTTAATTTATTATTATTATTTTAAAATTTTTTATATAATTTGATTAGATTTTAATTAAATCTATTTAATTTATCTTAATTTAATAAGATTTTAATTAAATAACCAAGTTGGAAAAAAAAATCTCTACATCTCCCTCTTTCTCCAAATTTGCTCGCGCTGCCTCTACCTCTTCCTCCAGATTTGCTCGCGTCGCCTCTCCCTCTTCCTCTAGATTTGCTCGCGCCGCCTCTCCCTCTTCCTTTAGATTTGCTTGCACCGCCTGCTCCAGCTCACGCCGTTGCTCTCGCTCCCACCGCCCGCTACAGCTCTAGCCGCCTGCTGCCACCCCCCACCCCCGCCCCGTGCTGCCACCTCCGGTCGTCATGCCTGCTCGCGCCGGCTGCTCTCGCTCCCATCGCCTGCTTCCGTTCCCGTTCTTGCTCACGCCACCCTCTCTCGCCGCCTGCTCCTGCTCCTACCGCCTGCTCCCGCTCCTGCTCCTCGACACTGCCTCGCTGTTGATCCGGCATCGCCCAGCTTGACGACCGCTTCTCGCCTCGCTCCAATCATACTTTGTTTAGAGGATAATTGTGGAATAGTTTTTTGCTTAACCTCAGGAATCGAGAAAAACCAAGGTAGATGGAGGTTTTCTGATTCCTGGTAAGATGCCCAAATTGATGACGTTTGATGACGTGTAGGAATTGAGAAAAACTTTGGAATCCAAAAAAAACTTGAACCAAACATGGTTATCATGGATAACCGTACATAGATAATCAAGGTTATCCATGATAACCCTGAACCAAACACGTCCTAATTGACACGATTAATAAACGGATCGGATTACCATTTACGCCCCGTTTATAAATATTTTTGATTTAGGTTCGGTTCAAATTTTAATTAAATTCAGATTAAAATAAAATATATTTCGAGTGAAGATGGCATATTTTTATAAATGAGTGATTTTGGATTGGATCGGATCAAATATAGATTAACACACCACAGCTCAGCATGTCGGCTCTAATAATTGTTGGCACAGCTAGCTATCTGTTGACTTCAAGTTCACTACCTGATCCAGCTCAGCATGTCGGCTCCAATAATTGCTGGCACAGCTAGCTGTCTGTTGACTTGAACTCCACTACCTGATCCCCTTTCCTTCTCAATTCGCTTCTCGATTGCTGAAGTTTCAGTAATTTCCTTCTTCCCAATTCCTTCTCCACTGATTGCGATCCAAGCCTTTGCTGTTTCGCCTCGATCGCCATGACTCTCTCCACGGTCTTGGGGCAAATCCTCAACAAGATATGCAATGCAGCTTCGTTCTACCTCGCCAGCCCTCAATCTAGCGTCAATTACTTGGGCAGAGCCGCGGAGCGATTGACGGCCAAACTGGAAGACGTCAATCAGGAAATCGCTGAGGCTGAGCGCAACGGGCAAACCACCACCAATGAAACTCGACTGTTGAAGCGCAAGGCCGAGGCGTTTGTATCGGAGGTCGCCGCCATCCAACGGGACTACGGAGCGATGCGGTGCCTCGGAGGCTGGTCGTGGAATTGCGTCTCCATCAACCAGAGAGTCAGCGAGAGGATGGAGGAGGTGAGTGAGTTGATTAGCGGAGTGGATGTTTCGAAGGTTGCCGCGAAGCTGCCTCCGCCGGCTGCCGTGGAGCTTCCCATTTCAAATAATGTCGTCGGGATGCGATCGAATCTGATCCAGATTGTGAACCAGATTAGGGATGAAAATAACAGTGTTATTGGCATCTACGGCATGGGGGGGATAGGAAAGACTACGCTTTTGAAGCACATCCACAACCATGAAGACATCTCCAAGCTCAAGTTTGAGCATGTCGTCTGGATCGTGGCCTCCCAAGGATGCAAATTACAAAAACTTCAGATGGACCTGGCTAAGAAGGTAAGACTGAAATTTGAAGATGATGAGAGTGAAGACGATCGTGTTTCTAAGCTCTACAACTTCTTAAAACAAAAAAGTTGCTTGTTGTTTCTTGATGACATTTGGGAATCCTATGATCTTGTTAAGTTGGGGATGGAACAAGTACCTGCTGAGCATGGCAAAGAGCAGAAGCGCAAGGTGGTAATTTTCACGACGCGCAGCGAGCAAGTATGCACTGAAATGAGTGCTGACGTGATAAAAAAAGTGGAAGGATTGCCATATGATCAAGCATGGGAGCTCTTTCTTAAAAATGCAGGTGAACATGTAATCAACATAGAGCCAAGAATTACTGGACTAGCAAAACAAATTGCTGAAGAGTGTGCCGGTGTGCCCCTTGCTCTCATCACCGTCGGCAAAGTCATGTCCGCAAAGAGGTCAATAGAAGCTTGGAATGAAGTTCTCAGGCAACTGAAGAAATCACATATGCCGAAAGTCACGGGTATGAAAGAACGAGATCCTATGTTAGCCGCCTTTAAACTTAGTTATGATAATCTGGAAGATGACAATATGAGAGCTCGCCTGTTGTGCTGCTCTTTGTGGCCCGAAGATTTTGAAATTCATAAAGTTGAACTAATTCAGTGTTGGATAGGCCTTGGTCTGATTGATGAGTTTGACTCGATCAACGAAGCATTCGATCGAGGGCATTTCCATATCGAGACTTTGGCATCTGCATGCTTGTTAGAGCTTATTGATGGAGAGATACACACGACAAAGATCAAGATGCATGATGTGATCCGGGACATGGCTTTATGGACGGCCTCGAATTAGGGATCCAATCAACATAGATGGATTGTTATAGCACGGGCTGGATTGAGACAGTTGGAACTAAAGAATGAGGAATGTCAAGTGGTAGAACGAGCATCATTCATGCATAACCTATTAGATTATTTGCCAGAGCAGACTGCAACTTTTCCAGAACTTTCAGTGCTTATGCTCCAACAGAATAAATTGCTAAACTTAATTCCTAAGTCATTTTTCTCGTCTTTGCCTGCTTTGACATTCTTGGATCTCTCAGGTACAAATATCAGAAAGCTTCCAAGCGATATCAACATGTTATCTGAACTCCAATATCTAAACTTGAGTTTCACCCGAGTTGAAGCATTGCCAGTAGAGTTGAGTGGCCTTGTTAAACTCAAGTATTTGCTTCTAGAAAAAACTAAGAGTCTTGTCCAGGTACCCAAGGGAACAATATCCAACTTACGTTTACTAAAATTGTTGAATTTATACCAGAGCAAGTATGCTGATTTGGATGAGCTAAAGGGTTTTCCAGGATGTCGGAAAAATATTGGAATTACCCTGCACTCAATGACAAATCTTGAACGATTGGGTTTTCTATCACAATTATCTACATGGAAACTCCAACTACAAAACTTGAGAGACTTGGCTTATCCAAGCCAACTATTTGAGAACATCATGAGTAGCCATAACACAAGGCGCGACCTAGAACGACTAGAGATCGTAAATGTCAGGACAGGTGGTGAATTAACAGTTGCTCGGAGCAAGGATCATAAAGAAGGCCTTAAATGTTTGAGGTATATGACACTTAAAAATGTCCACTATTTGCGAGAAATCACTTGGAAAGCAGTTGAGCCTCAAACGATATTTCCTAATCTCCACGAATTGACTATTGATAAATGCAACAAGTTGATAAATATCACTTGGGTTCTTCACCTACCAAACCTCAGTGTCTTGAAAGTATCAAATTGTGATGAGATGAAAGAATTGATAAGTTGTGTTGAAAGTTCCGTCAACTCTAGCATTGGCTTACGCTTACTGTCTTTGGATGGATTGCCTAAATTGAATTGTATCTCACGGCAGCCACTAACATTCCCCTACTTGGTGCGGATAGATGTGATCTCATGCTATAAAATCAGAAAGCTACCGTTTGGAGCTGAAATCTGTCAGCATAAATTGAAACGTATTATTTGTGATGAGGATTGGTGGGAAATGATCCAGTGGGAGAATGTTAACGATAAGAATTCTCTCACCCCCTATTTCAAGTTGATTAATTCGGTAAGTAATTTTTCAAGTTGATTTATTTTTTTTTCCAAAATTACTATCTCTATGTCTGAAAATGCCTGTGTAAAGGTACTTAAGCTTCATGACTAATTTGTATTACAAAAGAGCATGGTTATTAATTTGTGAACAAAAAGCCATGCCAGGAAAAGTTTTTAAAGAAACAAGAAGACGGAATCTATAACTATTCAAATCCATGCAAACATAGTTGATTTTATTTCACATTATGATGAAGAAAGTGGTTTAAGTAATCTTAAAGAACAGTTCATTTTCCTCTCTAAGTTCTTTGTTTATATATATTAGCAACTGGAGAGTATATATTTGTTCCAAAATATTAAATTGTCAGGGAAACTTTTGGCTGCCATATATGTTCTCTATTTATTACACTGCTCTCTATCTGGTACCTCCTCATAAGTAGTTTTCTTAGAATCAGACATCTGATTGATTCAATGGAACCAATTAAGCCAAATCACTGGTGAAATAATTCTCATGTTTCATGTGGAACAGTTTTATTCCCGGAGTGATTATGAGTATGACTGTGTGGAGCCAGGGCGAAAGAAAAGACGTTATGACTTGGATTCGTTCGATCCTGCCTGGGATTCGTTCGATCGTGAGGATTCGTTCGATCCTGAGGATCTGTTAGATCTTGCTTGGGATCCGTTAGATCTATAGACGTATGACTGTGCGGAGCCTGGGCGAAAGGTAAGACGTTGGATATGAAGGGTGCCTCTGGACTAAAAATCCAGGTAGGCTAAAGACGTTGGATTCGTCGATATATTTATTTATTTTTTTCATTTCATTCCCCATAGTTCAGAATATTACGTTTTGTATTGGCATTTCGTCGTACATATTCTGCGCAGGCAACAACAAGGGGCCGAAGCTGATCTTCGTGCAACAAGGAGGTCCTAGGTTCGATTTGAAGGACCTGCTGACCGGTGGGCCGTCGGTGGTGGTAAATATTAGGTACAAGGACATGAGCTGACTGGTGGGTCTTCGTTCCAGTGATGAACCAAGCTTCTGCTTTCTTGATTCTGTATATTATGAACTACATCCTTAATGTTTCACATCATGTATGTTCATAGTCGACATCATTCTCATAGTTTCTTTATGGTTTAAATTGGATATTCTAGCGACAAATATTGCAGAAACCTCTGTAACAATTCCTTGTATTAAGTATGTTATAGATGTTGGGTTGGTCAATGCTCATTCTTACAGTCCAGTGACTGGTATGGAGTCATTGATTATCATTCCTACCTCGAAAGCACAGGCTCTACAAAGAAGGTAAGTTATATCATAAGTTGCATGCAATTGCTGGATTTCAAGCTTCATATGAGAAAGTCTGTCTTTAGACTTACTCTCAGCCTTAACCTACTTTCATAAGTAGAATTGTTCTCCTTGAAACATACTAAAAAATTTCTGAATGTCTTTACTAAAGAAATGATTAGTTCTTTCTTCAATTAGAAGATTAACAAAAACAAACTTTGTTCTTGCAATATTGGGTGCCTATTTTCAGACTTTCTATCTATTTGCAAATTGAATTCTCAGATGCAACATTGTATACTCTATTATACTAGTACATGTAATATGGCCATCCATTTCTCTTGCAGTGGTCGTGCTGGACGAGAAGGGCCTAGAAAATGCTTTCAGTTGTACCCTGAGAGTGAGTTTGGTAAACTTGCAGATTCTACTGTTCCTGAGATCAAAAGATGCAACCTCTCCAATGTTGTTTTGCAGCTAAAAGCCCTTGGTATTGATGATGTCATTGGGTTTGATTTCATGAAAAAACCTTCTAGGTATATGATTCTGTCCAGAATCTGAGTTAGATGGATCGTCGGGTGAGATGGATGGAATATTAACCGAATTGCGACGTCCCGGAAGGGGAGTATGCTGAGATGACTTCTATGTTGACCAAATCGTCAAAAGTCCTCTGATCAACGCTACCTGCAGCCAGTGACCAGGTCGCCCCGGTCCCTATTACCCCAATACTCGAGGTAGATTCAACGAGTATTTAAGTAACAGACTAAGACGTATAATAATGAAACGAATGTAGAATGAGTACGGAGAACATACCCTGGCCCAGGAAGGCGCCCTCAGGTGGATCGGTGAGTTGGTCGGGACGTTGCTTGAGTTGTCGTAATCCGGAAGAGTAGATGACTCTGAGCCGGATGAAGAGCTGGATCTGACGACGCGGAGTCGGATACGATGCAACAAAATCGGATGTGATCTCGGCACGTAGGCCAGGATATAATATCGGCATGCAGGCCCGAATACGATAGCGACACGCAGGTCGAGATAGGACACTGGCACATAGATCGGGATAGGACATCAGCGCGTAGGCTGAAATAGGATCTCGGCACACAAGTCGGGAAATAACAGCAATAAAAAGGCTAGACACAAAGCACAATTTGAAATACAACCGTGGCTCGAAGGCCGGAATACAACAATAGCTCGATGGTCGGAACACAGCGGCGGTCCGATCGGAGTGCCATGACAGCGAGGGCTCGGGGGCCTGATGGCGTATACAATGCGGATGACCAAAGGTGGCCTACGATGAGGCTACAAGAGAGGCGGTGGGTCATCGTTGTTGAGGCTGTGCGAGGGAGGAGAAGGCAGCGCTTGGCTACTGACGACCCGGAAGGCGGCGACCACGTAAAGCGACTGTGAATGCTGGCGCGCCAAGGGAGAGGGAGACCTCGTGTATGGCAGCGGCTCGACCCGTAGTGAGGCTGAGAGGCCTGCTAGCGTCGGCAGTAAGAGTGACATGAGGAGGAAGGAAAGGGGGTGGCACTCTCATAGGCAGCGGCGACAAGGTGGAGTTGAAGGTGGCGAGAAGGGCCATGAGGCAGTGACGTCTGAGACGACATCCAGACCACGAGGGAGGAGGTTGACAAGAGGGGAGATGATCGAGGTCAGAGGCGGGGGAAGAAGGGAGGCATCGACTGGCCGGCGATGGCGGCGACTTCACTACGAGGGAGGCAGCGACGTCTCGCAAGAGAGTGTGAGAGAGGGAGAAGAGGAGTAGGTTGTCGACGTCGTGTGGAGTGCACCGGCGGGAGACGAAGGCAGCGAGGTGACTCGCTGGGAGTAGTGTCTGTTGGACCCCGTGGTAGTTTTGATGTGATCAACCAAGTTGGTTAGGTCTTGCTTTGTGTTTGATCCCTGTGTCTGAGTGTGCAGGAGCTTAGGAGCGCAGGAAGTCGAGCGGAAGACACAGCTAGCGAGAAGGACGATACGAGAAGGAAGCCGACGGGCTCGGTGCCTTCTCCTCCCACAACCGTCAATTCCAACGCAAGCATGCCGCCGACGCTTCTCCTACTCCCTTCTACTGGGGCTGCTGCTCTTCCTCGCATCCTCAGCCTCCCCCGCCTCAGCGGTATCGGCGGAGGCCGACGTCCTCCTCCAATTCAAGGACACCATCCCGGACGCCACGGGGCCCCACAAAACCTGGGACGCCGCCAGCACCGCCCCCTGCCGCGACCACCTCACCAACTGGGCCGGCGTCCTCTGCGGCGACGGCGGAGACGTCTCGGACCTCCCTCCGCCTCGAGGACATGACCCTATACGGATCCCTCTCCCAGCTCCCCCTTCTCGGCGGCCTGCCGGCGCTCCGCACCCTCATCTTCATGCGGAACAGCTTCGACGGCCCGATGCCGGCGGTCGGCAAGCTGCAGAGCCTGAGAGCAATCTACCTGTCGAGGAACAAGTTCTACGGATCCTTCGAGGGCATGCGCTGGCTCAAGAAGCTCTACCTCGCTGACAACGGCTTCCAGAGGCCGATCTCCAAATCTCCCCCGCCTGCCGAAGCTTCTAGAACTCCGGCTTGATAACAATCGCATCAGCGACTCGATTCCGAACATCCAATCGCGGAAAAGCGAAGCTCGTAAATCTGTCGAACAATCACTTGGAAGGGCCAGACGGCCTCAGAAGCCTGGACGATGCTCTGTTTGCAGGTGAAGGAAGAGGACCAAATTGAAAAACGAAAATTCCATTTTGGACCTTCGTCTACTTTTGTATAACCGATTTCTTCGCCTGCTTGCCATTTCGTCGTACATCTTCTGCGCAGGCAACAACGAGGGTCTGCGCAGGCAACAAGGCACCGTCGTTAACGAAGGAGCACGAGCATACGGCGTCGAAGCTGATCTTCGTGCAACAAGGAGGTCCTAGGTCAAGGTCGTCTCAACGATTGTAAAAAGTTGCTTTCACAATAAAAACAGTTACTAATTAGGTTACACTTCTTTATTTTTAGAATTTAAAAAATAAAAATTCTTTTAGGTTAAACTTTCTAACATAATTTATTAAAAAAATAATATATTTATCTAATAAATATTTTTTTAAAATAAATAAAATTAAATTTCATCAAATAAATGTTAAAAATATTAAAATCAGTAATAAATTATTATAATATTATTAATATACATTTTAATTGTTATCTTAAAAAATTTTATCCATCAATTTTAACTTTGACGAAGGAACGTAACAATAAAATTATTGTTGTATAAAACTAGAGATAACATATTTGAGTAGTAAATATAAACACGGCTTATGATAGATCATTTCCTTGGATTCTATATTAGCCGAAGTTTTATGCATCGAGCTGTCTTTTATCAATTTTATTTTGAAAAATTATCAATCAAATTTATTTAGCCAGAAAATTTAGCGAGTAAGCATTGATGATGAATTTTAAAAAAAAAAGAGTGCATAAATTGTAGATGAGCCATACTGTAAACAATAGAAAAATGATAATGAACGAGAAGAAAGAAAAATAAAATAAAATTTATAGAGAAATAATAATGCAATATTAAATATGCTTTGACTTTTAAAAATATTTTTATAAAAATATATCATTTACTAATAACTATAACTAATAAATATTTTAAATTTATTAATCAAACTTAATTTATGTTATTAATTAAATATTTATTAATAAAAAACTAAAAATTCCTAATAAATTATAATAAAATAAATAAATTAATTAACAACTAAATCTAACTTTAAAGTAAAAAAAATTTAAATTATCAATCCAATCTAAATTTAACTTGTAAAAAAATTTATTGACTAAATCTAATTTGATTAATAAAAAAATTAAAATTATCAATTAAAATAAATCTTGATTCAAATTTACTTTAACCATAATTTAAAATATTTACTATTCAAATTCAATATATTTATAAAATAATAATTATATATATATATATATATATATATATATATATATATATATTGTGGGCCACAATATAATAGGGGCTCTAGACATAGACCTTAGTGGCCTATGCCTTGAGCCGACCCTGTCCTAGGTTCGAGTTGAAGGAACCTCCTCCTCTTCTTTTTGGTCGTCATCGTCATCATCATCAACATCACTATTTTTCACTAATTTCGTGAATTGCATTCAGATACTTGATCCACATAGATGACATAACTCGATTGGCCAAGTCGCCTAAGAATCATTCGAGGAATAGCGAAGGGTTTAAACTACCTAGCTCTACGAAGAACTCCAGATACTTAGCGTGCCTCGCGGCCATTTAAAGTCCTCCAACGTCCTTCTCAGCGATTCCCTCGACTCAGGCCACTCCTAACGAATTAATCAATTTAGTCGTCCTCGTTAGCTGTCAATTTTGAGATGAACGATTTGAATTGAAATTTTTTTAAAAACAGATCTAAATGGTCAGCCACGCAGATTACAGATATAAGCTGGGTAAGGCGGGACTTAGTGGGGGTAAACAAATTGAATCAAGATGAATATGAAGAAAATTTTAAAGTTTGAATTCGGCTCAAATGAGTTATATTCGAGTTTGAGTTCGATTTGAGGTTCGAAAAGTTAAAATTTTTTTGCTCGGATTCGGTTCGAATCAGAACTCTAGTTCGAATTCGACTCGAAAGATTTGAACATGTTTGTGAACTATTCGAACTATTGCTGAAAATAAATACTCAAAAGAAACAAAATTTATTTATTTAATATATAATTATATTATATTAATAAAATATTAAGACTTCCGAACGACTTGCGAATTATAGAACTAAATAATTTGGCGCGAGTTCAGCTCGAATTCAATAAATTCGAACACGAATCAAATATTTATCAAATCAATTCAAAAAGCTTCCGAACCGTGTCGATTCTTTCACCTCTAGCAAGAGGCCCGTAGGTTGGCTCGAGGTTAGTGAAAGTTATGTATTTTTTTAAGGTAAAATACTTTTAACCTCTTATTTTCTATCAATAACACTTTATCCCCTTGTGTTTAAAAAAACACTCCAAAAAATGCTTTGAATTCTTTTAAAACAAAATTCAACAATCCCCCACAAATTCAAATCATTTTAGTCAAAAACAAAGATATGTTCTGAGGCTTGGTTGCAATGAGCTTTCAGTGAAAATACCTTCCGGTTTGAATTTTCACCTAAGTACACCAATCTTATTCACATATGTTTGAAGAGAACAGAGTCTTGATCTTAAACCTTTTATATGTGAAGATCAATTGGTAACAATTCATCATTGGCGACGGTTGAATCCTTCTGGATTGGTGCATTACGGTCATGCCACCGAATCTTGTTTCATAAGTGCTAAGGAGAGTTGCCTAGACCCCCCACACTGCGGCCTCACAGTTACACTTACATAGGTGAGTTCTCCAAGGATGTACTGCAAGCATCCTGTCATTAAGACCTTGAACTCATTAAGAGCTCCTAAGCTCATCCTTACTAGCAGTCAAGCATCTATCCAGGGAAGAGACTATGAGATTACATCTCAATTAATTTGATGCTTACGTTTCACCCTTATAGCTTGTTTGTACCACATTGAACCTACTTTTTGGGATCTCCAATCAGATAGGTTGGGTTGCCGCTATAGATGAAACCAGGACAGGCCTCAGTCCCATTCCCTTACTGGATCTCTTGATTTTTTCAGAATCAAGTCCTTTTGTGAGTGGATCAACAATGTTGTCTTTTGAACTTACGAAGTCCAATGACACCACTCCAAGAGACACTAGCTCACGAATAGACTTCAATCTTATTCGTACATGTCTCTTCTGTTTCTGGTTATACTTGGAGCTTCTAATCTGAGCTATTGTTGTTTGATTATCACAGTGTACTGAAATAGAAGGTATTGGCTTTACCATCAAGGGAATTTCTGAAAGAAGACCCTTAAGCCAATCAGCTTCAGTTACTGTGGTATCTAAAGCACACAATTCTGCCTCAGATGTAGAACGGGATATAATTGTCTGTTTAACAGACCTCCAAGCAACTGCACCGCCTCCAAGTGTAAAGACATAACCAGTAACGCCTTTACACTCAGCAATGTCTGCTATCCAACTAGCATCACTATATCCCTCCAGGACTGCAGGGAATCTCCCATACCACAAGCCCAAGGATATAGTACCTTTTAGGTATCTGAGTACTCTGTCTAATGCATCCCAATGCGTTCTGTCCGGACAGCTGGTAAACCTGCTCAATTTCGTTATAGCAAAAGAAATATCAGGTCTAGAACAATTAGCTAAATACATTAGACTACCTATTATTTGTGAGTATCTTAATTGAGACACTGCCACACCACTATTATTCTTGTGGAGAGTTTTTAAAGGGTCATATGGTGTGACAACAGATTTAACTTGGCTATAACCATATTTCTCTAATACTCTCTCAACATAGAGTGACTGAGAAATTGTTATTCCATCAGTTGAACGAGTCAACTTCAGCCCTAAAATCATATCAGCACAACCCATATCCTTCATATCAAACTTACCACTTAAGAGGGCCTTAGTCTCATTAATAATTGAAAGATTAGTTCCAAATAGTAGAATATCATCTACATATAAACATAGGATAATACAATTATCACCTTTCATTTTAGCATACACACATTTATCATAGTCATTTACTTCAAAGCCAAACGATAGCATAGCTCTATCAAATTTTTCGTACCACTGCTTTGGGGCTTGCTTCAAACCATAAAGAGATTTGACTAACCTACAGACTTTATTCTCATTTCCAGAGACTACATATCCCTCAGGCTGATCCATATATATCTCTTCTTCTAGATCTCCATTTAGGAATGCCGTTTTGACATCCATTTGATGGACCTCAAGATGATATATGGATGCTAATGCGATTAACACTCGGATTGTAGTAATTCTAGTAACAGGAGAATAAGTATCAAAATAGTCAATCCCTTCTTTTTGTTTGAATTCCTTAGCAACTAGGCGGGCTTTGAATTTATCTATTGGCCCATCAGGCTTTAGTTTTCTCTTAAACACCCATTTACATCCTATAGTGGTACACCCAGGAGGTAAATCTACCAACTCCCAAGTGGCATTAGAGATAATAGAGTCCATTTCACTTTTAATGGCCTCTTTCCAGTGCTTAGTTTCAGGAGAAGCCATAGCATCTCTATATGTCACAGGGTCACCTTCTATATTATAGGTGATAAAGTCCTGGCCTAAATCCGTAGAGACACGTTGCCTCTTGCTCCTTCTCGGTTCTGTATACTCACTAGATTCATCTAGTCTAGAGTGACTTGAGGAAGGTGTACCCACTATGGATAATGGGACCTCTACGGAAGAAGGCTCACTTATAGTAGAAATACTAGATTGAGGTGTTCTCGTCTTCATAGGAAATATATCCTCAAAAAATGTAGCATCGCGAAGTTCTACAATAGTATTTGCATCTATTCCAGGAATTTCTGATTTAATAATCAGGAACCTATATGCAATACTATTTTGAGCATAACCCAAGAAAATACCATCTACGGTCTTTGGACCAAGTTTTTTCCTTCTGTGTTCAGGTACTAGTACCTTTGCCAGGCACCCCCACACTTTAAGGTATTTCAAACTTGTCTTTTGACCTTTCCAAAGCTCATATGGGGTTTTATCCCTTGACTTCATTGGGACTCTATTTAGCACATGGCATGCAGTGTATAGAGCCTCCCCCCACATAAAGTTGGGTAACCCAGAACTGCCTAACATGGAATTAATCATATCTTCAAGGGTTCGATTTTTTCATTCTGCTATACCGTTGGATTGAGGACTATATGGAGCAGTTACCTCATGGATTATACCTGTATCTTGACAAAAATTTTGAAACAGGTTCGAGGTAAATTCTCCACCCCTATCAGACCTTAACCTCTTAATAGTTTTATCGGTTTGATTCTCAGCTTCAGATTTAAAAATCATAAATTTATCTAAAGCTTCATCCTTGGTTTTTAGCAAATAAACATAACAATAACGAGAGTGGTCATCAATGAAGGTAATGAAATACCTTTTATGGTCTCTCGTTATTACACCGTTAAACTCACAACAGTCAGTATGAATCAATTCTAAAATATCAGAATTTCTATCAACTGATTTGAAGGGTTTACGGGGTTGTTTATATTGCACACAAATTTCACATTTTTTCTTATCATTTATAGCATGCTTAGGGATCATGTCAAGATTCATCATCCTTTTTACGGTATTAAAATTGACATGTCCTAATCTGTCATGCCACATATCATAAGACTCAATGTTATATGAACAACCAATATTAGAAGTTTTATTTAAAGTAGCATTTTCTACATTGAGTTTAAATAAACCTTCATTAAGGTAACCTTTTCCAATAAAGGTTCCTAAATGTAATATTACAACTTTATTACATTTGAAGTTCAACTCATAACCAGCACGAACTAACTTTGATCCGCTAATCAAATTACGACGGACCGCTGGAACATGATGCACCTCATGCAGTGACAGGACTTTTCCAGAGGTGAACCTCAGGTCAACTTGTCCTATCCCAAACACCCTGGCTGCAGAATGGTTCCCTATGGTCACGGAAGTGCCTTCAATTACCTGATAAGTAAGGAAGGCAGAGCGATCAGCACAACAGTGTATATTAGCACCTGTATCAACTAACCATTCATTGGGTTGATAGATCAAGTTTAGTTCAGGTTTGAAGGTAACAAACCTATCGCTGGTGTCGTCACTAGCAGTCACGACATTTACTTGTGCCTTGGTGTTGGACGTATTGCTTTGGTTCTTGTCCTTTCGCTTAGGGAAGAATTTGGCATAATGTCCAACCTGTCCACATGCCCAACAAGGCTTAGGTTTAGTTCCAGTTTTCTTTTGAACCTTTGGGTTGTGTTTCATCTTGTTCTTCATTTTCTGATTTTTGAATTTCTTTTTGTCAGATGAGACTACTACATTCGCCTTTGGAATAAAATCCATAGGCATTCTTGTATCATCATTTTTATGTTGCTTCCGATGTTCTTCTTCGATATTTAAGGCAATCATCAAATCTTGAGAGATTTTACCTCTTGATGTTTAAGAGTCATGCCAAAATCTTCCCAACTCGGAGGCAATTTTTCGATGATTGACAAGACCTGAAATTTTTCGTAATGGCATATCTCCTTCAGAAGACCATGAATTTGGACTTGGAATTCATGTGTCTGCTCTATCACAGATTTGCCTTCAACCATTTTGAAGTTTAGGAATTTTGCCACAGTGTACTTTTCTAAACCGGAATCTTCGAGTTGTATTTTTTATCCAAAGATTTCCACAGCTCTTTAGCTGAAGCGGTTGAACAGTACACATCAAATAGTGCGTCTGAGAGGGCAGATAGGATTCTCCCATGACAGAGATAATCCCTTTGCTTAAACCTCTCTAAGGTAGCACTACGGGCAGGTTCCTCTTCATTGGGTGAAGGAGGGTCTGTTTCTATAACGGAGAATAGTCCTAGCGTAGTAAGCCAAAATTTCATTCGTTGTTGCCAACGTCTGAAGTTTTACCCGAAAAATCTTTCGGGTCGGGCGCTAGCCTCATCGGACCCCGTTACCCTATCGTTCATCATGTTTATTGATGCTACAATCAATTCTCTAAAATTGTAATAACTGTAATAGAACTAATTATACTAATACAGTAATCTATAATTGCACCAATAAATGACGAGCAGGCAATAAACGTTAATAACAGTAAGGGTTAAGAAATTGTGTATCTCCGGTAGAAGCGTCGGACGTGCCGACTGTCTTTAGAGAATTGATTGCCGCCCACGGTGCAGAGGCTCTCCGGCAAAATCCTCCCAAGATCCGACAACCGCTCGTAGGTGTACTCCAAAACGAGCGCCGCACTCGGACTCAACCTCAGATCGCGAACCAAGCCTCAGAACTCAGAAGAAGTAGAAAGCAAGGGAGAAGGAATGCTATGCTTTCTGGAGTGAATTGAGAAGGAAGTGAAGAAGTGTATTTATACACTTGAAGCAGTGCAGAGGAGGGACGCACACTTTGCTTCTGCTACCTCTTCTCCCGCGCGGATGCGTTGTTTCGCATCCTCACGCTACGCGGACAGAAACCAAACTGGCTAAACCCTGAACCAAACCAGCAAAAACAGACCGGGCCGCCCGTGAGCGCAAGGCCCACGGGCTGGGGATTTGCACCCCCCCTGCGCGCGTTAATCGCGCACGTGACGCCCGGTTTATGGATTTCCGGCTCGAACCCCCCAAATCCACTCGATTTGGGCTTGGTCCGCGCATGCGTGTAGGTCCTCTTATCATTGCTAAGCAAGGATGGAAGGACTTCCTATATAAGCCCTTCCAAGCTTCTCCACTTAGCAATGTGGGACTAAAAACACTCCAAAAAATGCTTTGAATTTTTTTAAAACAAAATTCAACACTAAGAGTCTTGCCCAAGTACCCAAGGGAACAATATCCAACTTACCTTTGCTCAAATTGTTGGATTTATATGAGAGCAGCTATGCTGACTTGGATGAGCTAGAGGGATTTCAAGGATGTCGGAAAAATATTGGATTTACCTTAGACTCAATGACAAACCTTAAACGATTGAGTTCTCTATCACAATTATCTACATGGAAACTCAAACTACAAAACATGATAGACTTGGCTTATCCAAGCCAACTATTTAAGAACATCATGAGTAGTTACAACACAAGGCAGGGCTTAGAACGATTAGAGATTATAAATGTCAGGACAGATGGTGGATTAACAGTTGTTCGGAGCAACAAGGATCATGAAGGAGGCTTTGAATGTTTGAGGTATATGACACTTAAAAATGTCCACTATTTGCAAGAAATCACTTGGAAAGCAGTCGAGCCTCAAACGATATTTGCTAATCTCCACGAATTGACTATTGATAAATGCAACAAGTTGATAAATATCACCTGGGTTCTTCACCTACCAAGCCTCAGTGTCTTGAAAGTATCAAATTGTGGTGAGATGGAAGAATTGATAAGTTGTGTTGAAAGTTCCGTCAACTCTAGCATTGGCTTACGCTTACTGTCTTTGGATCGATTGCCTAAATTGAATTGTATCTCACGGCAGCCACTAACATTCCCCTACTTGGTGCGGATAGATGTGATATCATGCTATAAAATCAGAAAGCTACCGTTTGGAGCTGAAATCTGTCAAAATAAATTGAAACGTATTATTTGTGATGAGGATTGGTGGGAAATGATTCAGTGGGAGAATGTTAACGATAAGAATTCTCTCACCCCCTATTTCAAGTTGATTAATTCGGTAAGTAATTTTTCAAGTTGATTTATTTTTTTTCCAAAATTACTATCTCTATGTCTGAAAATGCTTGTGTAAAGGCACTTAAGCTTCGTTATAGCATGACTAATTTGTATTACAAAAGAGCATGATTATTAATTTGTGAACAAAAAACCATGCCAGGAAAAGTTTTTAAAGAAACAAGTAGACAGAATCTATAACTATTCAAATCCATGCAAACATAGTTGATTTTATTTCACATTATGATGAAGAAAGTGGTTTAAGTAATCTTAAAGAACCGTTCATTTTCCTCTCTAAGTTCTTTGTTTATATATATTAACAACTGGAGAGTATATATTTGTTCCAAAATAATTGTCAGGGAAACTTTTGGCTGTCATATATGTCCTCTATTTATTGCACTGTTCTCTATCTGTTACCTCCTCATAAGTAGTTTTCTTAGAATCAGACGTCTGATTGATTCAATGGAACCAATTAAGCCAAATCACTGGTTAAATAATTCTCATTTTTCATGTGGAACAGTTTTATTCCCGGAGTGATTATGAGTATGACTGTGCGGAGCCAGGGCGAAAGAAAAGACGTGATGACCTGGATTCGTTCGATCCTGCCTGGGATTCGTTCGATCCTGAGGATTCGTTCGATCTTGAGGATCCGTTAGATCTATAGACGTATGACTGTGCGGAGCCTGGGCGAAAGGTAAGACGTTGGATACGAAGGGTGCCTCTGGACTAAAATCCGGGTAGGCTAAAGACGTTGGATTCGTCGACATTTTATTTTATTTTTCAATTCATTCCCCATAGTTCAGAATATTACATTTTGTATTGGCATTTCGTCGTACATATTCTGCGCAGGCAACAACAAGGGGCCGAAGCTGATCTTCGTGCAACAAGGAGGTCCTAGGTTCGATTTGAAGGACCTGCTGACCGGTGGGCCGTCGGTGGTGGTAAATATTAGGTACAAGGACATGAGCTGACTGGCGGGTCTTCGTTCCAGTGATGAACCAAGCTTCTGCTTTCTTGATTCTGTATATTATGAACTACATCCTTAATGTTTCACATCATGTATGTTCATAGTCGACATCATTCTCATAGTTTCTTTATGGTTTTATTCTAGCGACAAATATTGCAGAAACTTCTGTAACAATTCCTGGTATTAAGTATGTTATAGATGCTGGGTTGGTCGATGCTCGTTCTTGCAGTCCAGTGACTGGTATGGAGTCATTGATTATCATTCCTACCTCGAAAGCACAGGCTCTACAAAGAAGGTAAGTTATATCATAAGTTGCATGCAATTTCTGGATTTCAAGCTTCATATGAGAAAGTCTGTCTTTAGACTTTAGTACTCTCAGCCTTAACCTACTTTCATAAGTAGAATTGTTCTCCTTGAAACATTTACTAAAGAAATGATTAGTTCTTTCTTCAATTAGAAGATTAACAAAAACAAACTTTGTTCTTGCAATATTGGGTGCCTATTTTCAGACTTTTCTATCTATTTGCAAATTGAAATCTCAGATGCAACATTGTATACTCTATTATACTACTACATGTAATATGACCATCCATTTCTCTTGCAGTGGTCGTGCTGGACGAGAAGGGCCTGGAAAATGCTTTCAGTTGTACCCTGAGAGTGAGTTTGGTAAACTTGCAGATTCTACTGTTCCTGAGATCAAAAGATGCAACCTCTCCAATGTTGTTTTGCAGCTAAAAGCCCTTGGTATTGATGATGTCATTGGGTTTGTTTCATGGAAAAACCTTCTAGATATACTAAGTGAAATCTTTGGAACAGCTGTTCCTACTTGGGGCTTTGACTGATGACTACAAGCTCTCAAGTCCAGTCGGACATCAGATGGCAAAGCTACCCTTGGATCCTATGTATTCGAAGGCACTTATCTTGGCTGCCGAGTTTAAATGCCTGGAAGAAATGTTAATAGTTGTCGCTATGCTCTCAGTGGAGTCCATATTTTACTTTCCACGAGAAAAATTGGAAGAGGTGAACATTCTTGAGCTATACAATAAACTTCATTAGTTGTTTTTAAAATATTATTCAAAGTCAATTGGGATCAAAGTTACCTTCATATTTTTACTTGTTTAGCACGTCCGAGGTTTCTATTAGGTCAACTGTCTAACAAAGATCTTATAGCTCTCGACTTAAAAGTTTTAAGCTCTTAGAAGATGAACTGTTCATTTCAGTTTCTTTCTTTTCATAGGCAAGAGCTGCCAGAAAGAGTTTTTCAAGCCCTGAGGGAGACCACATAACTATGTTGAATGTGTACCGCACATCTGCGGAAAGCTAGGAGAAGAACAAAATTGCAAATGTCAAAGAGAAAACATTGGAGAAAAAGTTAAATAAATGGTGCAGGGAGAATTTCATCAATTATCGGTCTCTTCGACACGCACGGGACATTCACAGGTTTGAAGATATTGCAATTTATCTTTTAGTGCACAATCTAAAGATACTCTTGATTGTACTATCTCATCGTTTCCTGTTGCATTCTTCCTTCGCTGCCGTAGAACTTTAGCGAGCGGTCAGACCTTGCGGGTGCATCCTTCTTCTGTGTTGTTCCACACAAAGGCAGATTGTATCATCTTCAACTAACTGGTCCGAACAAATCAAAATTACATTCGTAATGTGACACGAGTGGATCCATTGTGGTTGCCGGAGCTAGCTCTACAGTAATTTGCCGGCTAGTTCTTCTCTTTGCATTAAATAGATAAAATAGTTAATATAAAGATTTTTTAACTATCTCATTTAAAATTTAGGATAAACTTTTTAAATAGGATAATTAATATGGATAAGATAAGTATTAGACTACAAATTATTTGGCAGATGAATGAGCGATCTATCTCCCTAAATTAAAAAAAAAAAAAAAAAAACAGTTCGATATATGAAATTTTTGTCATATAGAGTATAGGGAAAGATCCATTATACACCGTCTTACTTCATTGTGACAAAAGACGAATATATTTGCTCCTAGCGTCTTCGTCAATTCGTCATAAGGTCAACACAGAGGAGATAAATCATAGGTGGTTATTAGTCTTTGGAATAATGACTAATATATAAGGAAGATATTTATCCCGATTTTTTATAAGAGGTTGTTGTTGGAAATTTAGACACCTAATTTTTTTAATTATAAATTTAAAAGGTATGTGACCTTAGGTCACGGTTTGCAGCCGTGAAAATAGTGTTTCATATAAAATGGAAAACAAGAAGATGTCTCATGTGATAAATATGTAACGGTGGAAGGTTCGTACAACCGGACCATCTTAAACGCTAAAACACTTCAAAAATATCACAAGTTTGGGTGCCCAAGTAAACGTATCAGCTGTGCTATTTTCGTTGGGCGAGTCGAGTGTTCGCCCAAGCCATGCTCAAATCCAAACTCCTAAAGCCGCCGCCGCCGCCGCCGCCTTCCTATGCTTCTCCTTCTCGCCACCGGCACCACCGTATCCTCTCTCTGCTCAAGCAATGCACCACCCTCCGCTGCTTCAAGCAGATCCACGCCCACATGCTCACCCTCGCCGTCCGCAAGCCCAACGACCTCCTCGCCAGGCTCCTCCTCCTCGGCGACCTCCCCTACTCCCTCCTCCTTTTTTCCCAGAACCCCCGCCCCAACGACTTTTCCTTCAACCTCGTGATCCGCGCCCTTGTCACTCTCTACTCACGCTTTCCTCTCGCCCTCGAGTTCTACCTCCGCATGCTCCGCTCCGGCCTCCGGCCCGACCACTACACCTTCCCCTTCGTCCTCCTCGCCGCCGCCAACCTCCAGTCCTTGTACCACGGCCTCTCCGCCCACGCCTCCATCTTCAAGCTCGCCCTTCACGACGTCGACCACGTCCAGCACTCTCTGCTCACCATGTACGCGCGGTGCGGCCAGGTGGGCCTCGCCCGCAAGCTGTTCGGTGAAATCGCCGTGAGAGATTCGGTCTCCTGGAATTCGATGCTTTCAGGGTACGCGAAGATGGGTTGCGCCGGGGAGGCGGTGGAGCTGTTCCGGAGGATGCGATCAGAAGGACTGGTCGAGCCGGACGAGGTCACTCTGGTGAGTGTCTTGGCGGCGTGCGGGGACTTGGGGGACGTGAGTTTGGGCATGTGGTTGGAGGAGCTGGTGGGGGAGTATGGATTGGTCCTGAACTCGTTTCTTGGGTCTTCAATGATTGATATGTATGGTAAATGCGGGGATTTGGACTCAGCAAGGAGGGTTTTTGATAGACTGGCAAAGAAGGATTTGGTTGCATGGAACGCAATGATCACAGGGTACATATCATTCCTTTTTTGAAACTCACTTTCCAAATTCCATAGCTGTTGCTCTAGTTCATTACAATATTTGACTGTGGTAAACCTTTGGTGTCATAGTAACAAAGACTTGCTCCTTTCTATATTGGTTTAACTAATATCCGATCAACAGAAAAGAAGTATTCATTAGATCCTTGTGCATTACATTATGATGTCCTTTTTGATAAACTAGGCAAACTTTTGTTAATTCTGTTGGTTCATTTTATACGGTTAGTAAATGGAGACAATCACTTTTTTTTTTGTTAGATTGTGGCATATAGAATCTTGGATTGATTGTTTGGCTTGTCAAAACTACACAGGTATGCTCAGAATGGTTTATCGAATGAAGCCATTAAATTATTTCACACCATGAGGAAGAAAGGGATTGAACCTGACAAAATCACAATTGTAGGTGTTCTATCAGCTTGCGCTTCGGTTGGGGCACTAGAGCTAGGCATGTCCCTTGATGCATATGCGTCAAGAAATGACCTATATAATAATGTTTATGTCGGAACAGCTTTGGTTGACATGTATGCAAAATGTGGAAATTTAGTTCGAGCTATGGAAGTCTTCGAAAACTTGCCTCACAGGAACCTATTCACATGGAATGCTATCATCTCTGCGTTTGCTTTCAATGGGCAAGGCGAAGAGTCTATTTCGTTGTTCTCCAGAATGCTTGCTGATAAGCAAGGGCTTCTGCCTGATGATATTACCTTTATAGGTTTACTTTCGGCATGTGTACATTCAGGCTTAGTGGATGAAGGCCGTCGTTGGTTTGGTTTCATGCAGTCAACGTATGGAATTGTTCCAAAGATTGAGCATTATTCCTGCATGGTCGACCTTTTTGCACGTGCTGGACTATTGGATGAAGCATGGGAGTTCCTGGAGAAAATGCCTCAAAAACCTGATGCAGTTGCCTTAGGAGCTATGCTTAGTGCTTGTCGCTATCACAAGAATGCTAAAATAGGAGAGAAAATTGCAAAGAGGATCCTTGAATTGGAGCCTTCGAACTCAGCAAACTATGTCATTTCTTCTAAAATGTTTGCAGGCTCAAAGAGATGGAAGGATTCAGCCAGGATGATAGGGCTCATGAGGGAGAGGGGCGTAGCGAAGACTCCTGGTTGCAGCTGGATCGAGGTCAGTGACCGAGTCCATGAATTCCATGCAGGTGACAGGATGCATCTCAGAGCTACAGAGATTTTTGATATGATTGACTTAGCAGTCGATGAGATGAAGATGGAAGGTTACACTCCAAAGATTGACTAAATTAGCTGGTATAGACCAATACATGAAGCAATTGCTCTTTAGCGAAAGGTAATCCTCAGGTTTTAGCCATCCTAGAAATTTTTATCTGAAGGAATATGATCTATTTTGATAGCTGAACTGGGTTAATATTTAACCTAGGTTCACAATTACAGCATTAAGGATGAAAAGTGAACACTATTCATACTCTCACTAAGGAGCTTCATGAGCAAGGGTGGCCTATATAGAACCTCATCTTTATTAGTGAGCATGCCTGAAAGAGTTGTAGAGCAGCAACTGATGTGGAATTACTCTTGTTATGTAAATTATAGAGGTAGCTGTTATGCTACTAATCATTTGATATCAAAGAAAATTGAAGCATACCTGAAAGGCTTGAAACTGATGGCTGCAATGAGATAAGAGAATAAAAACTATGCCCCTTGAAATTCTAACTTCTGTTGCTGATGATTCAGAAAAATCTCCTTGCTCCTTGACTTGGATAAACATCATACTTGTGATTTCCAGAATTCAAATTTGTGATCACATTCTTCGACTTGCAACTCGCAAAGTCCGCTGCCTCAGAGATCAGATCCACTACTTTCCCAGGTACTTTTGTGCAAACTCAATAGAGATTATAGTCCTTTTTAAAATGCTGTCTATCGCGTAACTGAGACAATGTTGCTTATACTTTTAGAAGGATCCTAAACCTTACATAACCCAAGATTGTCTGATACAATGCCGCTTCAATCAGAATCTACTTATCACCATCAAGCAAGCACCTGTTACGTTTTTGTAGTTCTCTAACTTCATTTTGCTGAGCAAGCTGCAATGTGACTCTCCAATTCTGGGGATTTCTAACTTCATTGGAGACGCAAGGACACCAACCATGAGTTCCGCAATCATGCTTATCGATACAGCCACCTTGGCCGCTGAAGAATAAGCAGGATGGAAACGTATGAGCAATCTCATGCAGACAAATGGTGAGGGAGTGGTTTCTCATGGCCATGGATTTTGGTTTCTTCTGTTCATTTGGTTTTAGTTATTTGTATTCATTTTATCTTTAACAGTGGTATAAACTTGTACAGTAGGTTTGATATAAGAGCTTGATATTTCTCAAAAGGTCAACCTAACAATTCTTGCAGTACTATTGGAGATACAATGATATATGCACTATTGGAGATTCAGTCATTGAAGATAGTTGTAATCGTGAAATCATGAAACGCGAAGCTCTTGAAGCCACTTGCAATGATTTTAAAGCAGGTCGAGTATGTCATTAACTCAGTACGACTTTGCAAATTCACATGTTACCCCAGTAGGAACAAATAAATGCTTTTTGGTTGCAAACTTTAAATGTTAAGTTTCCCTCGTGATACTAGATTGTGCTAAATACTGGCATTGACCTTACCCGAGCCATTTTATATTTCGGATATGATTTTAAACAATATTTATATTAATATATTTACTTCACTTGCGCTACTTAATAAATGCATTTGATTTTTACTAATTTGATAGAAAAAAGTAGCAACTATAGATTTTAGGATTCACTAGATCTGGCTAAATACTGTCATTGACTCTACCCAAGCCACTTTGTATTTCATATGATTTTTAACAATATTCATGTTGATATATAGCATCTATCATTTTGCTTATTGCTACAAAATTTGGAAATTTGTTAAGATGGCTTAGGTGCAATTTTAAGAGAAAGCTCTTTATGCTATTTTTATATGCTGGCCAATATCATGTCGATATCGACGTGACAGCATCTGGGGCTCCATGCCATGCCCACTGATTTGAATTTTGATTCCAGTTGTAAATTGTTTGTGTACAATAGATTATCCATTTAGTAGACACTCATACTGTCACTGTATGAATCATATATGCAAAAAGTATTTGTTGCACTTAGCTGTGCTATTTTACAGCTTTGATTCTACTTGTAGACTTGCATTAGGAAAAATATCACAAGTCCAGTTGAAAAAAAGATAGGATTCCATTAGCCTTTGAGAAGAAGATAAAGATTTACTCAGTTTAGCCAAATAGTTAAAGTAAATGTTTTATGTTTTAAATTATGGTTAGCATATAATAGCTACATATTTATTAAAAATTTTAAAAAATAACATTGGGAATCGGGCTAAATAGCGTAGATAAGAAGAGAAGGGTGTCATTTTCATGTTAATAAGGGATTCTTTGAAAGAAAATGTCTTTTGTCGTTGTCCTTTATTAGAGGAAGTCTTCCCCGAATCCCCGTACTGTCCTAGAGCAGTAAGAGTATAAGGCGGATATTAAAGAAAATGAATTTCAGTTTTCATTATTCCTCCCATTCAAAAGATTGCCAACTAATCAGAATCTGACTGGTAATAGATGAAGATGAAATGAACACTCCTTTCATCTCGGATTTTTCATGAAATATTGATCGAAAAAATGTCGCCCAAAGAAGCTTAGCCATGAGTGGACCGAGGTCCCGCGAAGCAGATAAACGGTTGCCTAAGACACTTTCCAAAAAGCTCTTAAGTACACTTAAGATAAGATAAGGACTTCAATTTCAGATCAAAAGATCAACTTTGCTATATGCTTAACACATGCTACTCAAACAGAAGAATGATTTTCAAAATGAAAATATTAGACGGGGAAGAAGTGCTCAAGCGTAGGGAAGAATAATTAAAACAGTATTTGATTTCTCTCACTATTAAATGAATAAATTCAGCTAAAAAAAGACTTTTGGGAGGACAAACTATATTTGATTTTAGTAAGGGCAGGATAGAGTGAATAAAGATGTTTGATTTTTAGATTTGAATTTCATAATTGAGTCAAGTATTAGAAGGAAAAAAGAAATTCCCTCAGCAGATTACAATATTGCTAAAATGGAATAGAGATTCAAAAAACACACTATGAAAGAAAAGACTACTTTTTTTATTAGCCCTATCCCTACCGTTAGTCGTTCATGGCATGTGCCTAGAACTCAGTCGAATATCTTTTGGGACTTGCTTTCCATAGTCGTTCATGGTAATTCAAAACTTTGAAAGATCTCTCCATTCACTTCTTCTCTCTCCATTCACTCTTTCCTCCCGAGTCTGATAGAACTTTGTTGGATGGGCAAATAAAATAAAGAACTCTTTTCTCTCACATCGCTCCGTCATTCTCACTCGGCCCTATCAGTCGAGCCCTCCAACTAGTCGGCCCTTACGGTTGAGCGACCGCAACTTTACGATCTGGGGCAGCTGCAACAAAAGAGCAACCAATAACGGATGATACGACGCATAATGGTAGGCCCGATGAAGCCAGCCAGATGTAAGTCAAGGGGACGTGACAATCGGGAGTCAAGGGGATGTGGCAGTCAGAAGTCAAAGGTACGTGACAGTCAGAAGTCAGGGGGACGTGACAGTCAGAAGTCAAGGAGACGTGGCAGTCAGAAGTCAGGGGACGTGACAGTCAGAAGACAAGGGGGCGTGGCAGGATATACAGATCGGGATAAACCGATCAGGATATACAGGTCGGAACAAACATGTCAGGATATGCAGGACAGGATATACAGGTCGGGACAAACAGGTCATGATATGTAGGACAGGATATACAGGTCAGGATAAACGGGTTAGGATATGTAGGATAAGATACGCAGGTCAAGATATGTAGGTCAAGATAAGCAGGTCGGGGTCTTGCGGATCACTCAAGTTATACCCAGGTCGTGTCCTCCAGCCACTGGTCATTCAGAACCTCTTCATCCATGCCCAATCGATAAGCACTATACAACAATGAAGCTAGGGAATCGTAACCATCTGTCAGGGTATATTCCAATGGTCTAAGGTTTTCTGCTAATAGAACTTTTCCTCTGGCCCATGAAAGGAGGCCACGTGTCATTCACTGCTAGACAAGGCCTGATAGTCGACATTCTCTGACACTTGTCAGATTCTAGAAGTACACACTGACATATAAAAAGGGAAGCCCTCTCCCTTACGCAGGGACGCGCGTTCACCTTTTCGCACTTGCCCTCTACTTTTTTCCTTTAATTTACTGTTTTCTGGGGGGAAAATACCTGACTTGAACGTCGGAGGGCTTGCTCCGGGGGTTTTTTCCCTGGTTTTGGGTCTCTAATGTTCCGTGTGCCTGTCTGAGTGTGCACAGAGAACTCCCGCGTCGTCATCCTTATCATCACCCATTGTCAGTAGCCCGTGGGAACCCTCCCACGAAGTACTGTGCTAGCAGAGGGTCTTAGTCACCCTCCGTCAACGCCAGCAACAACGCAGCCAACTTTCGTCTGACTCAGATTCCGAACGGGATCAATTTGGCGCTGTCTGTGAGAACACACTTACATGTTTCAGAGCGTGAATATAGAGGATACGGGCAAAATCAATGTAACCATGACAGCCGGAGAGTACGAGCTCTTCAAGGAGGCCAAGAGGCGAGCGACCTCAGCAAAACAAACTATCGTTTCCCGACTGCACAAGCTGCCAAAAATTTCCAAGGACCCAACGAATATTTCTGATCGGGGATCTAAGAGAAAGCATCCTGAGGAGTTTCCCCCGATCTTCTATAGGGAGCCCGGTCTAGGTTATTATCAGCGGGACCCCGGGTGCTACAACACTAAGAAGGAGCAACCGCAAGCTTCTATGGTAGAAAGTTCCCCGTCCAGGGACTCCAAGAAAGGAAAACCTATCGTCGTCAGGGAAGAGCCCCGAGGGGAACCTGACGAGCAAGTGTCCTTCTCCCTATGGGTACTAGAAGAGAAGCTGCCCAAGGGGTACAAGCCCCCTGCTATCGGGGAATATGATTGTAGCAAGGACCCTGAAGATCATCTCCGTGAATTTAGGAATGCGGCGTTGTTACACCAATATAGTGATGCAGTCAAGTGTCGTGTATTCCTGAACACTTTATCGGGCTCAACAAAAAAATGGTTTGATGGACTGCCGCATGGTTCCATCACCTATTTCCAAGACTTCAAAATCGCTTACCTACGCCACGCACTTCGCTAGCAGCAGGAAATATAAAAAAAAATAGACCATTGCCTCTTCGCCCTTAAGCAGGGGTCCGTCGAACCTTTGAGGAATTATATTAAGGGCTTTAACCAAGTGACTCAGGATGTCCCGTCTGCCACTTCAGAGATATTAATGAGCGTCTTTTCTCATGGATTGATAGAAGGAGAGTTCTTCAGAGACCTCATCAGAAATCCCGTGAAGAATTTTGATGAGATGTTGGAGAAGGTGGCCAGCTATATCAACATAGAGGAGGCGCAAGCAGCGCGTAGGAAAGTAGACAGAGCTCCCGAGCCTGTCAAAAAGCCAGAAAGAAGAATACCCCAGCCACCAACCCAGCCTCTTCATCGCGCCTGGGAAACCCGACCTACCTTTTCGCATGGTCAGGATTCCCCGCCAATTCCACGGGTATCCACGGTTCACGCTCCTAGTCCTGGTCTGTGGGGTCCACGCTACTGTACCTACCATCGATCCCATACGCATGCCACCAACAACTGTTTCCAATTCGCTTGTGACTCTCGGCGCGTCGTCGAGTTAGGTCTGCCACCACCAGAGCTTGCCCCTCAGGTACAGAGGATGATGGATGGCCAACGCGTCAGGGCTAGTCAGGCCGGCAAATCCAGGCCAGATCAAGTTGGTCCAAGTATGCAACCACATGTTAGCGGCTAAGGGCAGGGAGAAGCCCGGGAGGAAGAAAATAGAGGCAATGCGGCCATTTGGGAGATAAGCATGATCTCTGGAGGGCCTACAGATGGGGATTTTGGCAGGGCGTGGAAATCTCATGAGCGCTGTTTAGCTATTTAGATATTCATGCCATCGGATGCAGCAAGGAGCAAGTTGTTGTCCCTGTCATCAGCTTTGGGCCACAGGATCTAGAAGGATTGGAGCTGTTTCATGATGATGCCCTTATTATCAAGGCTGTCATAGCCAACAGTCGCGTGGCCAGGGTTTTCGTCGACATTGGAAGCTCTATCAACGTCCTGTTCAGGAATGCATTTAAAAGAATACAGATCAACGTCAGCGAGCTTCAACCAGTGGCCACTTCTTTGTATGGTTTCACTGGCAATGAAGTAAAGCCCATGAGCCAGATTAAACTGGCTATATCCCTGGGCAATACTTGTGCGGACAAGGAGGAGCACTTTTATCGTGGTGGATTCACCCTTGTCCGTCCTACAACGTCATCCTGGGTAGACTTGCATTGCACAAATTCCGGGCTGCGGTTTCCACCTTTCATCAGAAAATCAAATTCCCCGTGGGAGACCAGGTCGGGGAGGTCAAAGGGGAGCTGCGGGTCTCCCGTAGGTGCTATATAGATATGGTCAGAGTGGAGGCCAGCAAAGCACAAAGGACTCAGGATGGTGGCGTCCACACCATCCAAGAAGAACCTCTCTCTATAACAGAGGAGCTCATTCCTTGGGAAGAGATTCAGCTTCATCCCGAGCGCCCATAAAGCCTCACCCACATAGCGAGTGACTTACCGCCGAACTCAAAACAGACCTGGTCCAGTGTTTGACACACAACAGAGACATCTTCGCTTGGTCCCCAGAGGAGTTGTCAGGGGTCAAACCTGAAATAGTAGAGCATAAGCTACATCTCTTGCCTGATTCCCGGCCGGTCAAGTAGAAGAAGAGGAACTTTTCTGCCGACCAAAATAAGATTATCCGAGTAGAGGTGGACCAGCTCAGGAAAGCTAGCCACATTAGAGAAGTACAATTCCCATCTTGGCTGTCTAACGTAGTCCTGGCGACCAAGCCTAACAATAAGTGGAGAGTTTGCATTGACTTCCGGGATCTCAATCGCGCCAGCCCCAAAGATTGCTACCCACTTCCAAGGATAGACCAGATGGTGGATTCAACGGCTGGTTGCAAAAGGATCTGTATGTTGGATGCTTATCAAGGGTATCATCAAATCCCCTAGGCATCGAAAGATCAGGAAAAAGTCGGCTTCATCACGGTGAACGATACTTTCTGTTATACTGTCATGCCTTTTTGACTAAGAAATGCAGGAGCTACTTACCAATGGATGATGAACAAGATCTTTCGAGAGCAGATCGGGCGAAATGTGGAGGTCTATGTGGATGATATTCTTATCAAATCCAATTTAGCCATAAATTTGATTATCGATGTGGAAGAAACTTGCGACACTCTCTGACAATATAGATTGAAGTTAAATCCATTGAAGTGCTTGTTCGGGGCTCGAGGAGGAAAATTCCTGGGGTACCTTGTAACTGAGCGGGGAATTGAAGCGAATCCTGAGAAGGTTCAGGCACTCCGAGACATGAAGGCTCCCTAAAATCTAAAAGAGGTCTAGAAATTGGTAGGTAGAATAATAGCTCTGTCTAGGTTTATTTCCCGATCTGCGGACCGAGCAACACCCTTCTTTAAAGTGCTCAGGAAAGCCGTCAAGTTTTAGTGGGACAAAGAATGCACTAAAGCCTTGAAGAGGTAAAGAAGTATCTGGAGACCTTGCCTTCCTTGTTCAAGCCCGTTGCAGGGGAACCACTCTGGATCTATTTGTCGGCCACCCCCGAGGCCGTTGGGGCAGTGTTGGTGAAAGCGCAAGACAATGTACAACGACCAGTGTACTTTTTCAGTCACTTATTGAAGGGGGCTGAGTTTCGATATACAACCCTGGAAAAGTTAGTTTACGGATTGGTGCTCATGGCTCGCCGCTTGAGGCCCTATTTTCTGGCGCATCCCATCACTGTCTTGACTAACAACACCATGGGTAAGACCCTTACCAATGTGGAAGTTGCCGGCCAACTCATCAAATGGGCAACTGAATTGGGAGAGTACGACATATAATACCAATCTCGTACTGCTATTAAAGCGCAAGTCTTGGCAGATTTCTTGACAGAGGTTCATCAGGCTGACTCTGAGGAAACTTGGAAAGTTTATGTGGATGAGTTAGCTACTCAACAAGGCAGTGGCGTAGGAATCATTCTGATATCCCCTCAAGAGGATATCCTATAGCTAGTCATCCGGTTGAATTTCAGAGCCACCAATAACAAAGCAGAATATGAGGCTTTATTGGCAAGACTGCAGGCAGCTCGACATGTGGGAGCTGTCTGAGTAATTATTTACTCAGATTCTCAATTAGTAGCTCAGCAAGTGGTTGGCAATTTTGAGGTTAATAGTGACAAGCTGCAAGTATACCGAGAAGTATATGAGAAAATGAAGGAGGAGTTCAAAGAGGTCATGGTAGCTAAGATCCCCAGAGCAGAAAATAGTCGAGCTGATGAGTTAGCTAAGTTGGCCAGCTCTCTTACCACTTAGATGCTGGATAAGTCAATAGCACAGACCTTCCTTATAGCTCAAATAGATTTGTAAAACAACATTGAGGAGCCAATTGATTGGAGGGTGCCAATGATTAGTTATATTCAGCGAGACATCTTACCATCAGATCCGGAAGAAGCCCGACTGGTCAGGAAAATAACTCATACCTATACCATGATCGGGGATCAACTGTACAAGCGAGCATTCTCTAGGTCGTTGCTCAAGTACTTAGGAATAGAGGAGGCTGAGCATGCTCTACAAGAAATACATCTAGGATACTGCGGCAATCATGCGAGAGGTAGGACGTTGGCCCGAAAGGTGTTACTGGCCGGGTATTTCTAGCCCACCCTGTAGAAAGATGCTCAGCGGTTAGTATACACTTGCTTATCTTGCCAAAAGCATCAAAATTTGACACATAGGCCGACTGCAATGTTGAGAACATCCATAGTTTCTTGTCCCTTTGATCAATGGGGCATGGACATCGTATGACCATTCCCTATGACATCCGGTCAGAAGCGATTCTTGCTCGTAGCTGTGGACTACTTTTCTAAATGGGTGGAGGCAGAAGCCCTGGCCAGGATCATAGAAGGAGATGTCATTCAGTTCTTGTGGAGAAATATCCTTTGCAGATTCGGCATATCACAGGTTGTTTTGGCCTATGATCAATATATACATCCAACCCTTACTTGAAAATGATGATTAGGCCTTTGGGTAATTCTTCTTTGAGGCACCGCAGGTCTATGAAGTGGGGAGGAGATTCCAGGGGTAAAAAATCTCCTTCCTGCAGTTGTCTGAGAATGCCCTCAACCGAGTTAGTCATAGTTCCTATGATGCGCCCTGCAAATTCAACCCCAAATTCAGGGGAAGCAAGATACACCAGACGCCGACTTTCCCAAAGGTTTTCCTCATCTGCCTTATAGTCTTGTAACTCTGAGGCAAGGCACTCTGACTGTTCTTTGAAATTATCCCTTTTTGTCTTAACACGATCCAGCTCTTTTGATAAAAAATCTACCTCTGAATCTTGAGCCTTCATTTTTTCCTATAGTCGCAGTATCTCGAAATTCTGAGAGGCTAATTCTTGAACTGAATCTGGGGACCGAGGACGTGAAGTTCCAAAATGAGTCAAAATAGTGGACCTGAGGGGGGCATCTGAGAGGGCTTTACTTTTCAAGGTCATTTCAACACTCAATTGAGAGGAAAGGTTTTGTATATGTAGCTCCAAAGTCCTTTTCTCCTCATCCTTAGTCCTTAGCAGTTGTCGATGATTTTGCAAACTTTGCTCTAGAAGGGTTGTCTGTTGAGCTTATGAGTCTATCTTCTCTTTCAATAGGATAATCTCTTCATTGAAAGAAGAGGGGCTGCTTCTAAAGCCCTTATCTGATCCCTTAAGATTCTGTTCTCCCTCTCCAAGTCAGTAGCAGGGTGTTCATATGAAAACTTGAGGCCATAAACTAGACCAGGTAATAACATAATTATGGGCTATAATTATCATAAGGTAAAAGGGCATACTCAAAATACTCACGGTAGCAGTTTAGCGACGATGAATATCAGCCTGCTCAGAAACGCTCTTGCCTCTCAGGAAGTTTTGGCCATGCAGCCAAGCTCCAGCTATAGAGTCATGCAGTTGAAGGATCCCGCAAGAAGAAGGAAGGACATTTTGTCGCATCATAGAAGGTAAGCATTGGGCCTGTCGGAATATAACTCGAGGAGGAGCAGGAGATAAGGGTCCTATGAAGGAAGAAGGTAAGGCCTCAGAAGAGGAAGGTGAGGGGCTAACACTAAGAGTCGCGGGAACACCCTGATTAGAAGAAATAGGAGTACTGGAGGGCAAAGCAGGAGGGATGGATTCTAGGTGTGGTTAAGAGGTAATATCCTGGGAGATCAAACGAGAAGACCTTTTACAGGAGGTTCTTCTAGCTCTCGTCGCGGACCGAAAAGGAGAGGAGGTGGAAGGAAGCTGAGGAGACTCAAGTGCAGCCGGTGTTACCTCAGAAGCGGGAACAACTGGGAGAACTGTAGAGATTAGTAAGTCAGGCCGCATAAGGTTAAGAGCAAGGTTAGGACGAAAGTGACCAGGAATAGTGGGTTCCTTACCTTGCTCATGAGAAATCTCAGAGGTGACAATAGGGGCTTGTTCGAATTCAGATATGGTAATCGGAGGTCGATTGCTTCTTGAGGTGAGATGTTGCGTGCGTCGGACAATGAAGGGAGTTTCTTCCTCAGAAGATTCAGCAGCCTCAGTAGGGGCCTCGTGAGGTGGAAGTAATCCGAGAGAAGAGAAACGAGGATTAAGCCGACACCTTTGCAACAATTCTTCTCCCAGTTTACATAAAACTAATTTATTGAGCCCTGGATGTTTGTACATGAAAGCCAGGAGAACAGCATCAACTGAAAAAAGCAAGAATCACAAGCTTAAGGAAAAAATAACAAGAGAATTAACAAACACAAGGATTCGATCATCTAGGGCCCGGGTCTTTAGGTCCGACGTCGATCCCGCTCTCGATCCGAGCCCTCCAAGCCCTCGCTGTCATTATGTTCCGACTCGGTGTTTGTGGTGTTTTTATGCTTTGGTCATTGTGTCGCTATTGTATCCCAGCCTGCGAGCCGCGGTTGTCTTTCGGATTGTATGTTGTGTCTAGCCTTCGGGGTGTTGTTATTTCCCGGTCTACGTGTCGATATCTTATCCTAGCCTGCGAGTCGATTGTCGATCTCGTGTCCCGACCTATGTGCCGATCTCATGTCCCAGCCTGCATGCCGATCTCGTGTCCAAGTCCGCGTGCCGTCTTCCGGATTAGGCCGCATTCGACTCTGTGCCTCCAGACCCAACTCCACATCCGACTCCAAGTCACCTGCTCTTCCGGGTCGCGACAACTCGAACAGCGTCCCATCCGAGGACGCCCCCTGAGTCAGGGTACGTTCTTCGTTCATATTCCATACGCATTTTCATTATTTTAAGGTTTAGTCTGTTACTTATATGTTCGTTGGATCCGCCTCGAGTCTCGAGGTACCAGGGACCAGGGGACCCGGTCACTGGCTGCAGGTAGCGTTGACCAGAGGACTTCTGAAGATTTGGTCAACACGGAAGCCATCTCAGTACACTCCCCCTCCCGGACATCGCGACTCGATCAACATTCTCGCCACCTCACCCGGCGGTCCATCCGACTCAGCTTCCGGACAGGATCAACTACATTAGCCAACAACAATAATAATAATACAAAATATTATGATAAACCTAAACTTAGATTTACTGAGATCCGTTGGTCCGGTCGACCGTCCGATCAACCTTGCTTGGAGTTCCTCCAAGACTTCTCGTTACCTAAGGTTATCACCCCCTAGGGTTTTCTACATCTAGCTTTACTCACCAAGACTCAGTATTCAGCTACCTAGGGATCAAGTCCTCTAGACCTATCCACCTTCCTTCCACGATCTACCGAGATTTCCCTTCCCTAGCCTACAACTAGGACTCATTATTCGGCTACCGAGATTTCTCTTGCCTAGCTTACAACTAGGACTTCCCTTGCCTAGCCTACAACTAGGACTTCCCTTGATCAAGCTTCATACTTAAACATACTTAAACATATTTGTCTGACATTAAAACATTGGAGGTCGAGTGCACCAACAGTACTAACTTCCTAGCAACGCTTAGAGCTTTTAGTGTGTAATAGGCTTCTCCGCCTTCAGAAGGAGATTCTTAGTAAGCTATTCAACCGTCTTGGATTAACAACAACCTAGGTTGTAACTAAGTCAAAACCCTGAGTCTTCTTTAATTCTATTTTATTATTTTATTATTGTTGCATTCTTAGAGTTGAAAGAACGAGGAGGGTATCTTTTTCTTTTTCAGGCAATTCACTCCTCCCCTCTTGTCGCCCCGTTGCAACAACACAATGGTATTCTCTAATTAACACCACCAATAAATTCCTAGAACTCTCACAATTAAAAAAATATTAAACTTTTAAATTTTTAAATGGTGTCGGTCCATCAGCCGAAATTGGCCCCTTAATGTATCCATGTCTTCAAATACTTTTGAAAGTCTCCTTAATGTATCCATGTCTTCATGTCTAAATTCAATAGTATAAATTGAGAGCAATGATTTTTTAAATTTATAAAGATTAGATAAAGTTTATCATAAATTCATAGACCTAATAATATTTATTAACCAATACTAATAATGGATTCTTAGGACTCTTATTGTTCCAAAAAATATCAAACATTTTTGAATGATGTAAATTAATAAGTCAGTTTTGGATTTGGTTGATAGATCTAGAGAATTCTGAATCACTTCAAACGAAACCAATATACTCCTAAAATCTCCTTAATATATCTATACTTTCATATCTGAATCTGATAGTATTGTTGGTGTGGGAAGCATCCGACGATCGAACCTGAGTTTTGATAATGACAGAAGATTCAAAGTTAAGGTGTGTTATGATCTAACGTGCTTGACTAAGTGTTTCAGTAAAGTCCTAACTGTAGTTAGGCATGTGAAAACCCTATAGGGTGGTAACCCTAGGTCATAGGGGGTGGTAACCCTATGCGGAAAGTCTTGGTGGGTCGAGTGCTTCAGGCAAAAGTCCTAGGGGGGGTAACCCTAGGTGTAAAGTCCTGGTGTCGCGAACTAGGTGAAAGACTGGACCAGCCGGGAAGCGGAAGTCCAGTAGAAAGTCCGGAAGCATCGAGCACCAAGCAAAAATCCAGTCGATCTGGAGGATCGCACTGGCATCAGGTAAATCTCCTGAGTGGAGTAGGTGAGGACGCGTTCCCCGTAGAGAGAACAGTAGGCGTCGGGTCGACCTAGGGTTTCCGGTCGGAAATCCGAAGTCAGACCCGGACAGTCCGGAGACTGTCACTATATTCCGTTATCATATTTACTATTGTTTTGTGCTAACTTTGGTTTGCAGGGTATGTGTTTGGGACTAACACTCTTGCAGGTACCAAAAACACAAAGTACACCTCGGATGAACAGTGTCCGAGGCGCCTCCATGGGGCTTGGAGGCGCCTCGGGTGCAAAGCTAGAGCTGGCTGCGAAGCACTCTGGATGCGCCTTGAAGAAGTCATAAGGCGCCTTGAACCAGCTAATTAAGGCTCCTTGAATGAGGCATAAGGCGCCCTGAAGAGATAAAATTCGACCAGTTCAAGCTTGATCCATGCGGGCAACTCGGTAGCATGGAGGCGCCTTGAACACCCTTTATAAGGGGGTTTCGACCAGCAGCTTGAAACAATTCACTCCAAGCGATTCCTTTGTATATAGCTGCTAACAACACGATTCAGAAGTGCTGCAACAACCTCCCGACGACCCGAAGCTCTGTTTCTTCTTCCTTAGTTGTCAGTATAAAGTTGTTATTATACTTTCATTATAATTAGTTTGTAATTCTTATCGAGCTTATAGTTGTTGTCCACTGAAAGCGATCAAGGATCGTGGGCCTTCGAGTAGGAGTCGATCAAGGCTCCGAACGAAATAAATTCCACTGTGTCTCTGTGTTTGTGTTTCTTTATTCCGCTGTGTGTTTTTAACTCTGATAGTTTTACGAATCGAACGAAATAGCCACGAGCGCTATTCACCCCCCTCTAGCGCGTCTCGATCCAACAATTGGTATCAGAGCGGGGTCGCGCTGATCTGGTGCAACCACCAATCACGCAATTTTTTTCGCGGTGTTTTAAATTTTTCGGAGTCAACTGAAATTAGTATTCTTACTATATTCCAGTTTTTTTTCGTTCGTATCGATCTTGCTCTAAGTTGGTGCAACACCACTCGACTTAGTTCTTTTTTTCAATTCTTTACTCCCGCACTACTAATCCAAGACTCAGTCTTGGGACATCTTTTTTATTTTTTCTTTGCATATTCTCTCAATGGCCCAACAAGAGGGTTTCAGCACCGTTCGCCCCCCCCCCCCCCCCTCTTCTCCGGAGAAGATTTCGGGTACTGGAAGGGACGAATGGAAACCTACATGAAAATCCAATTCGAAACCTGGATGATAATCAAGACTGGTCTGGATCTGCCAACGGATAAAGACGGCAAGCCTACACCCTGCGAGGACTGGGAGCCATCCCTAATCAAGAAGGTGGAAGCTAACGCCAAAGCTACCTGCACCCTCTAGTGTGGTCTTACCAAGGAGGAGCTCAACAGAGTCGGTCCATTTTCAACCGCAAAGGAGCTGTGGGAGAAACTGATAGAACTCCACGAGGGCACCTCCGACACCAAGGTAAGTAAAAGAGATCTTTTACTTAATAAACTATATAATATAAAAATGCAGGAAGGTGAGACGGCAAGCTCTCTACACGCAAGAATTCAAGACATCCTCAACTCTCTCCATGGAATATGGCAAAAGGTAGAAAATCGGGACGTCATAAGGTACGCATTAAATTCGTTTCCGAGGAGTACATTGTGGGTATCAATGGTAGATGCCTACAAAGTCTCCAAGGATTTGTCTCCAATAAAATTAAATGAATTATTCTGTGAGTTTGAATTACATGAGCAGACTAATGCACAGTCAACCGAGAAGGGAGTTGCTTTGGTTGCAGGTACCAGTCGAACGCGCGAACCAAGATCACGAAGAAGAACCCGACTCAGATGATGAAGATGAAGAACTAACAACGGAGCTCATGAATCTTGTGAAGAGACTTTACAAGAAGAATAAAGACCTCAACAAGAAGGGCCTAAAGAAGGCAGTCCAATCCAAGGAAGCCCAACCAAGTTTTAAGGTAAAGTTCGAAGTGATCTGCTACGGGTGCAACCAGAAGAGGCACATCAAGGCCAACTGCCCGAATCAAAAGGATGCAAAGAAACAGAGAAGGCCTTAAAGGCGACGTGAGACGAATCCTCAGAAGAAGATACCAACAATGAACTCGATCAGACGAGTTTACTCGCACTGATGGCCCGGGACCAGATCGACGAATCCGAGAGCGAGACCGAGTCGGAGGCCGAGTCCGAGCGAAGCCACTGATCCGTATCCGTTTCCGAAGGGCCCGATCCCTCTGTAAGTATCCCTCACCTTAATAATCTAGTAAATTACTTATTGCGAAAATTAGCTAAGTCGAATCTTAGAATAAAGTCACTTCTAAAGGAAGTAGTTGTCCTTAAAGAAGTAGCTGACTCCAAATCCTTAACTGAACCAGTTCAGACTGGAAACTCAATTCAAGTTCAAAAACTTGAAGAAGAGAACTCCAGTCCGAAAACTCAAGTTAAGAATCTAGAGAATCTTGACCTAATTCTTGGGACACAAAGAACCGTTTACAATAGAACTGGTCTAGGATTTAAACCAAAAAGAAAATATAAATCCTACTTATCCCATGTAGAAAGAACAAATAGGAAAACAGTCCAAGCATGGGTCCCCAAGTCCAAATTGATTAATCAAGTTGGACTTGGTCAATATTGGATCCCGAAGGATCAAATACACTACCTCGATAGACTATATCAAGGCTATGATCCAGGGGGAGCAAAAAGGAAAACGATCTTAATAAAATGAAATTAAAATTTGAAATTAAATAAAAAATTAAATTAAAATTCGAAATTAAAATTCAAAATTAATTAAAAATTCGAAAATAATTAAAAATTAAATTAAAATTCAAAAGTAAATTAAAAAATTCGAAATTAAATCAACAATTAAATTAAAATTCAAAATTAAATAAAAAAAATCGAAATTAAATCAACAATTAAATTAAAATTTGAAATTAAATTAAAAAATTTGAAATTAAATCAACAATTAAATTAAATTCAAAATTAAATTAAAATTTGAAATTAAATTAAAAATTAAAATTAAATTCAAATTCAAAATTAAATTAAAATTCGAAATTAAATTCAAAATTCAATTAAATTCGAAATTAAATTAAAATTCAAAATTCAAAATTTGAAATTAAATTAAAAGTCAATTAAAAAAATTCGAAATTAAATTAAAATTTAAAATTCAATTTAAGTCAAATAAAAATTAGAAGGAGGATCCAGAATAGCTAGCACCCCCAACTAAACTACCCGACTGGGTAACCCAACTTAATCTACCCGAAATGGGTAAACAAGAGTAGACTACCCGGCAGGGTAATTAAGGTTAGATAAAATAGGCTAGGTTTAACTTGACTCACGGTACTGGTGAAGTTTTTGGATGATAGTACGTTAGGGAAGCTTGGGCATCGCATGTCTAGGAAGATATGACTTCGACCTGGTGCATTTGGCCAAGTGGAATTGACCGAAGCTACCCTTAAATGGATCCTAACTAGTTAGACCAAGGTCTAGTATTAAGTTCAATGGGTAGGACTATTTGAAAAACCTCGAAGGCATAATTACTTTAATGAGTTCCTTGTGACTCACCATAGCCCAAAAGTTTATCCAAAAAATGCTTACTTGTTGAATCCAAACCTAAACCTGAATCTAACATAAAGTTAAACCAAATCCTTAAAATTAAACCTCAATTCATCTCACAAAAATTATAGGATTCCCTGATTGAAAATTTAGATCGGGTGAGATGACTAAGTAATTAAAATCAAACTGATAATTAATTCAAATTCAAATTAATTTCAAAATTATTTTAAAACTTAAATTCAAAATCTTTTTAAAACTTAATTTCAAAATTATTTTAAAACTTAATTTCAAAATCTTTTTAAAACTTAATTTGAAAAATCTTTTAAAAATTATTTTAAAAATTATTTTTAAAAAAATTAATTTCAAAATCTTTTTAAAACTTAATTTCAAAATTATTTTAAAAAACTTAATTTCAAAATATTTTAAAACTTAATTTCAAAATCTTTTAAAACTTAATTTCAAAATCTTTTTAAAACTTAATTATTTAAAAAAATAATAATTTCAAAATCTTTTTAAACTTAATTTCAAAATTATTTTAAAAACTTAATTTCAAAATATTTTAAAACTTAATTTCAAAATCTTTTAAAAATTAATTTCAAAATTATTTTAAAACTTAATTTCAAAATCTTTTTAAAACTTAATTATTTTAAAAACTTAATTTCAAAATCTTTTTAAAACTTAATTTCAAAATCAATTTAAAAATATTTTTTTTAAAAAACTTAAATTCAAAATTACCTTTAAAAAATTATTTTATTTTTCAAAATTTTCAAATTAAAATTATATTTCAAATAATTAATCCACTTAAAATAAATATCCAAAATTTAATTAACCAAAAGTTAAATTAAATTCAATTCCAAATTAAAAAAAAAACACGTGGTGCCTGAATGAACTCCCACACGAGGGAGGCGCCCTCAACAGCGGCGGGAAATTTCCCGCCGCCTGTTTAAGGCGCCTTAAGGAACCTTTAAGATGCCTCCAAAGGCGCCTTAAGGAGTCCTTATGGCGCCTTCGCTCATCGTTTTTGCCACGAACAGAAGCTCCTCCTGTTCATTTTTCTGCCGAAACACAACCAAGTGCGATTTTTCCCAACCAAGGCGCCTTCAACCCATCTCTTCCTCCTTTAATCCTAGCAATGCCTCCTAGGTATAATCTAAACTCGACTCATTCATCTATTACATAAATTTCTTGCTAGTTTTGCTATATTTCTTGTATAATGTCAACTTTAGGAAGCGTCGTATTGTGGATCCCACACCGGCTAGGGCCCCTTCCACGGACCCTAGATTCCCCTCGGAACAACATAGGATAGATTTCGCTAGGTTCACCTTTAAATCTATTAAATCTAGATATATTGGTCGGGAATTTTTATCCCAATACTGTCAACCCGCAATCCAGATGATAAACTACTATCATCTAGATAAATTGGTTGACTGTACCACTACAGTCAACCAAGACCTGTGTGCCCAGTTCTATCAAAACCTTGAAAAGGTTGATGATAGTACCTATTCCACCAGAGTTGGTGGTACTAACCTTCAGTTTACTCCCTCCCTACTTCGCACCAGCTTAGAGCTTAGGGATTCCCAGTGTACATTCTTGTGTTACCCGAGTAGGGAGCTACCTTTCGGTGCTCCCTATTCCCACATCACCTTAGATGACATCTACATGCATTTTTTTGGCGAGGAGAGACCCTTGGGCCTGACCGAGTTCAGATCCACTCTTCTTCGAGTTCAGGACTATGCTATGTACAGAATCCTGACAGCATGCATCCTACCCATATCATCTCGAGACGTCTCGAAGATGCGACCATCCCACTCGTTCTTTCTATACGCCCTCAGCCATCGCCTAGATATAGACATATCCCTCCATATGTTTCATAACATCATTCTTGCATCTAGTACAGTTACATCTGGAGTGATTCATATGCCTTATTGCCATATCCTGACCCAGATATTCTCCAGCTCTAGGATAGACATTACTAGAGGGGTACTCATCCCACTTACCATTTATGATGAGTTAGGCCAGCGTAGCCTTAGATTAGCAGGTGCAGAGGTCACTGTCGAGGGGATTCTGGCCTGGAAAGGCCGACCACCACCAGTTGCTGCTCCCGGTGCTCCAGAGGCCGAGGACTTACCAGGTGAGGGTGAGGAGTGGCCCGATTTCCTGGCAGAGGATTTTTTTCGCAGATCCTTCCACCTCTGCCGGACCCTCCACATCAGCCGGGCCTTCATCTTCGACATCACTCTCCGTCGAGGATAGGCTCGCCCGACTTGAGGTTCACTCCATTGAGACTCGACGCTTCCTCCGATCTCTCCGATCCGATATAGCGGCAGGTTTCGAGTCCCTCCGAGGCGAGATACGGCGGCAGGGACAGCCTCAGCCGGCACCTGAGCAGCCTCTAGCCGATCCTCCAGCTGACAATCCACCTGCTTGATTCTATCTTTTTAGACTATCTGGATATGTCATTCACTTTTTGGACCTGGACATTTTACTCACCTTTTGGTTGTATCTTGGAGTTGGTTATCTTATGTTTAGCTAACTTATGTTCTTAATTCAGTACTTATCACTTTCAAAACCACTTTTATCCCGTTCTTTTCAAAAATTTGTTTTAAAAATTCTAGGAAAAATAATGATTTTAAAATCCCATTTTCTTAGAATTTTCAAAAAATTGGACTTAGCTTAGGCTCTACCCTAGAAATCCTGTTCCCCTAGATTTAAGCCAGAGCATCTCACAAACACCTAGGTATACCTTGCTTGTGTTTGAAAAATATAGAATGGTGTGAGATGGATAGGGTACCGCCTGGACTCAAGAATGCTTATTTCTGTACATCAATATGAGTCTGAGCGTTAAATACTTATTAACAGTAATCAAGTCAAGTCTTCCAGCTCTAGTCAAATCTAACTGGACTAAATGACTTAACTCGACTAACCAAGTGAAAGCTGCTGCCCTCTAGGCAATCAGCAAGTAGCAAAAGGTTAGACAGTTGGTGAAGAAAAAATTAAGCTTAAGCATGCTTGTACTTTAGGGCTCTGATACCTGATTAAAATAAATTTTGCTCATACTTGGACTTAAGGACCAACCAATTTGATTAAATAAACTAATTTTTTAGCTTCTCCCTCTTCTTCCTAAAAACTAAAAAAGCTCTTACTCCCATGTTTCCAACAATTGTTTTATTCAAGTTAAGTTAAGTGTATTTTCAACTTAAACTCTATTTTCAAAATTCACTGTTTGCAAAACACTAAGTTCATATAGAAACATTCAACCGTTTTCAAACTTAGCAAACCTTCAAATCTAACTTTTTACAAATTATTGCTAAGTTATTTTTACTTACCTAAAAGTATTAAAAATCATTGCTTTCAAAATATTTTTGCTTAGTTAAAAGAGACCTCAAATTTCTTTAAGATTTTTAAAATTTAGCTAAGTATATTTCAAAAATAACTAAGTTTCAAAAGTGGCTAAAATCATTCTTAACAGTCTACTAAATATTAGCTATTTTAAACTTAAGTGAAATTTTTTTTTCCAAAGTCAATTTACCATTTATAAGCCTAATCTGTTTTTCAATAAGAAAAATTAAAAATTGCTTGAAACTGGCTTATTTTTTGATAAATGGCAAAGGGGGAGAGTAGGGAATTCAAAAAGTAAAAATCTATCTAATTCAAAAGTAAAAGGAAACCATGTATTAAGGGGGAGCTTTACAAAGTTTAAGTGTTAACTTAAGTTATGCTTTTATTTGAATATATATACTTAAGCTTGCTCACTTAAAATCTTTTAATATACTTATGCATTTTTTTTATTTAACTTTGAATTTGGGTTGTCATAATCAAAAAGGGGGAGATTGTTGGTGCGGGAAGCATCCGACGATCGAACCTGAATTTTGATATTGGCAAAGGATTCAAAGTTAAGGTGTGTTGTGATTTAACGTGCTTGACTAAGTGTTTCAGTAAAGTCCTAACTATAGTTAGGCAGGTGAAAACCCTAGGGGGGTGGTAACCCTAGGTCATAGGAGGTGGTAACCCTATGCGGAAAGTCTTGGTGAGTCGAGTGCTTCAGGCAAAAGTCCTAGGGGGGTAACCCTAGGTGTAAAGTTCTGGTGTCGCGAACCAGGTGAAAGACTGGACCAGCCAGGAAACGGAAGTCCAGCAAAAAGTCCGGAAGCATCGAGCACCGAGCACCGAGCAAAAGTCCAGTCGATCTGGAGGATCGCACTGGCATCAGATAAATCTCTTGAGTGGAGTAGGTGAGGACGCGTTCCCCGTAGAGGGAACAGTAGGTGTCGGGTCGACCTAGGGTTTCCGGTCGGAAATCCGAAGTCAGACCCGGACAGTCCGGAGACTGTCACTATATTCTGTTATCATATTTACTATTGTTTTGTGCTAACTTTGGTTTGCAGGGTATGTGTTTGGGACTAACACTCTTGCAGGTTCCAAAAACACAAAGTACACCTCGGATGAACAGTGTCCGAGGCGCCTCCATGGGGCTTGGAAGCGCCTCGGGTGCAAAGCTGGAGCTGGCTGCGAAGCACTCTGGAGGCGCCTTGAAGGAGTCATAAGGCACCTTGAACCAGTTGCTTAAGGCGCCTTGAATGAGGCATAAGGCGCCTTGAAGAGATAAAATTCGACCAGTACAAGCTTGATCTACGCGGGCGACTCGGCAGCATGGAGGCGCCCTGAATGGCTTTCAAGGCACCTTGAACACCCTTTATAAGGTGGTTTCGACCAGCAGCTTGAAACAATTCACTCCAAGCGATTCCTTTGCATATAGCTGCTAACGACACGATTCAGAAGTGCTGCAACAACCTCCCGACGACTCGGAGCTCTGTTTCTTCTTCCTTAGTTGTCGGTATAAAGTTGTTATTATACTTTCATTGTAATTAGTTTGTAATTCTTATCGAGCTTATAGTTGTTGTCCACGGAAAACGATCAAGGATCGCTGACCTTCGAGTAGGAGTCGATCAAGGCTCTGAACGAAGTAAATTCCACTATGTATCTGTGTTTGTGTTTCTTTATTCCGCTGCGTGTTTTTAACTCTGATAGTTTTACGAATCGAAAGAAATAGCCGCGAGCGCTATTCACCCCCCCTAGCGTGTCTCGATCCAACAAGTATAAATTAAGAGCAATTAATTTTTGAATTGGTAGAGTAAAAATTTAGATACGTGCTCTCAATTTATGCTATCAAATTTAGATTTAAGAGTATAAATACATTAAATTTTTTTTTAAAAGTATATTAGTTTTGATTTAAAGTAATTTAGAGTTCTCTAGATTTATTAGTTCGAATGAAACTAGCTAATGGATTTACGGAGAAAGATGGATATTTTAAAAATATGATATGAATATTATTAAAGTTGATTGTGTAATTTGGATAATATCAAAACTTATGCAGTTTAGTAAAATATCATATTTGATATTTTTTATTTTTAAGATATATTTTTATTAAAACTCTTTATTTAAGCATGAAGAAAATTATTATACAAACTATGATTCCCACTAAACACTGGATTTACACACCTGTGCACCCAAACTTGAACGGAGACTCTCCTTATGCATTTATTCACATTATTAATGTATGTAAATCAATATAAATCAACCAATAAATCTTGAAACTTCCAATGTGGGACTATAGTCCCATTCACAATGGAGCCTCTTTCCTCTTCCACCTTTTCTCTATTCACATCACTTATATCCAACAGTCGTCGGGTTGTCTTTTGTCTGCTCGGCCATACCTGGTCCGCTCGATGATAACTGGTTCGCTCGACCATGACTGGTCCGCTCTGACTTTGACTTTGTTTGACTTTGACTTTAACCTCAATGTCAGTTGATCTTCCTTGCACTGACTTATCTTTGATAGAACCCCTCGTCATTGTCAGATCAATAGTAATTATATTTCATAGTTGTATGAATATGAGCACTTTGGCATATGACATACCTAGTGTAATGATCAGGGGTCAATTCTCAAAAACTGATGACCTAGAATGATTTACTCCCATTATACGCATAACACCTGTGTATTTTTTTATTAACACTTATCAATATCAAGTTACATTCTAATAATACTAATAAATAATAATATTATATATAGCAGTTAGTTATATAATCGTAACTATTATAATTATATACTTATAGAATGAAATCGTGAATACTATAGTTAGATAATAATTATTATCTTGGAATTGCTATAATAGTTTAAAAATAAAAATAATTTTAAATATCTTTTTAAAATATTGTCATATATGCTATTTCGAATGGAAATATATTGAAATATACTATTTTGAAAAATATTAATTCTTATTCTAGTCAAATTTATATTAGCTTATTATTTTCCTTTTTTTTTTACTGTAATAAAATTAAATATTTATTTCCTTTTTTAATCAACTTTTATATATAAAAGAGTTCGAGGACGAGATTAATTGGAAGAAGAATATTTTTCAGATTTCTGTTTTTGTCCCTCTAGAGCGCAGCGATGGCCGACAACAAGACGATCAGCTTGGAGTATATCAAGAATGGGATAGGCGATCTTGTAAGTAACTTCTTCTCACTTTTAACACTTAATTCGGTTTCTCTACTTTCTCTTTAATTTGCTGCCGTGATTATATTTATTGTTGTTTTACTTTATTTACTATTTTTTATTTGAATAGTGCTCTTTTTGTCGCCTCCGTTCTTGGCGATCACTTCTTGAGAAATTAATATAAAAATTATGCACCAAAATGAATTCATTTAATAACTTTATTAAGATTCGTGAGGTACGTGATGAGCTATTGTCTTCCATCTACGCATCGTTCGACGCCGATTTGACGGTGCGGCTTGGTTCAAGCATCGATTCCAAAAGAGTTTTATTTTTTGGATTTAATGTTTTCGAGAGCGATTTTTATTTAATTTTTTGCCGAATAATATATCTGTCTTTCAGGAACAGATTCCTGTTGAAGAAGTGTTCGGGCAGCTGAAATGCACAAGAGGCGGTTTGACATCCGAGGAAGGAGCCAACCGGCTCCAAATCTTCGGCCCAAACAAACTCGAAGGGAAAAGGGTCAATTTTGCTCGTTTGTCTTGCGAATCAATTTCATTTTTTTTATTCTAATTTGTTTTTGTTTTGATGCAAGAATAAGGCTAAAAGATGTGACACTTTCGTATTTACAGGAGAACAAGATTCTCAAGTTCTTAGGCTTCATGTGGAATCCCCTCTCATGTGTCATGGAGATGGCTTCCGTCATGGCCATTGCTCTGGCGAACGGAGGAGGGAAGCCGCCCAACTGGCAAGATTTTGTGGGTATTATTATTTTACTCGTTGTTAACTCAACCATCAACTTCATTGAAGAAAATAACGCTGGCAATGCTGCATCATCGATGGCTGGTGTTGCTCGCAAGACCAAGGTTAGTGCTTGGTTATATGTTTAATTTGTACTGGTAATTACAGCACTGTGGCTTGTTCATGGTTTATTGCTTTAGGTGCTTAGAGATGGTCGCTGGACTGAGCAGGATGTTGCTATTCTGGTGCCAGGTGATATTATCAGCATCAAGTTGGGAGACATTGTTCCTGCAGATGTTCGACTTCTTGAAGGAGATGCTTTGAAGATTGATCAATCAGCCTTAACGGGAGAATATCTCCCTGTCACCAAGAGACCTGGAGATGAAGTATTCTCTAGTTCAACCTGCACGCAAGGAGAGATTGAGGCTGTTGTCATAGCCACTGGAGTTCACACCTTCTTTGACACGGCAGCCGATCTGGTGGATAACACCAACCAAGTTGAGCACTTTCAAAAGGTCCTTACAGACATTGTTAATTTCTGCATTTGCTCAATTGCAGTTGGCATGGTCGTCGAGATCATTTTCATGTATCCAATTCAGCACAGAAGATACAGGGATGGAATCAACAATCTGTTGGTCCTCTTGATTGGAGGCATTCCAATTTCCATGCCTACTGTTCTTTCAGTGACCATGCTTATTGGATCACGCCTGCTATCCCAACAAGGCATTATCACTAAGAGAATGACTGCTATTGAGGAGATGGCTGGCATGGATGTTCTCTGCAGTGACAAAACAGGGACTTTAACTCTTAACAAGTTTATTGTTGATAAGAACCTGATCGAAGTATTTGCTGAGGGCATGGATAAAGAGCATGTGATCCTGTTGGCTGCAAGAGCATCAAGGACGGAGAACCAGGATGCTATTGACTCCGCTGTGGTGGGGATGCTTGCAGACCCAAAGGAGGTATGTCTAATATGACGACAATCATATCATGATATGATTTTATTTCCAACTTTTGAATTATTATATGTTCACTCAATAATTAATCTTTATTTTTATAGGCTAGAGCTGGTATCAAGGAATTGCATTTCCTCCCTTTCAACCCAGTTGACAAAAGAACTGTTCTTACCTACATAGATAAAAATGGCAACTGGCATCGTGCAAGTAAAGGTGCACCAGAGCAGGTAAAAGTTTTTCTTATTGCCTTTCTCTTTATCTCTTAGCATATTTCTCTACATTGTTATTATAACTTATTGACAATTTGACTGACTAATGGCGATAGATTTTGAGCCTTTGCAACTGCAAAGAAGTTGTCAAAAATAAAGTTCAAGCTGTAATTGACAAATATGCTGAACGTGGACTTCAATCACTGGCTGTTGCAAGACAGGTTTACTCATTGGTCCTTCCCAATCCAAATGGCCAGCAAGTGTATAATGTGTTCCTAATATCTATGTTAAACTTTATTGTACAGGAAGTTCCAGAGAAGTCTAAAGAGAGTGCTGGAGATCCATGGCAATTTGTTGGTTTATTATCACTTTTCGATCCCCCTAGGCATGATAGTAAAACAACTATTAGAAGAGCTCTCAATCTTGGTGTCAATGTAAAGATGATCACCGGTAATTCAAACTTCTCTTTTGGTATCTGCTTTCCCTCTAGTGAAGAATTTCTGATACCAAATTTCTCAAATTCAGGTGATCAACTTGCTATTGCGAAGGAGATTGGGAAGAGGCTTGGAATGGGGATAAATATGTATCCATCATCTTCATTGCTTGGTCAAAATAAAGATGGATCAGCATCACTGGCTGCACTTACTTTTGATGAACTGATAGAGAAGGCTGATGGATTTGCAGGCATATTTCCAGGTTTTTGATGAACTTACACTGTGCTCAAGTGCTGTAACTTGAGGTGATATTGTTTCTTTAAAGACTAATGGTTGGTTTTCCTGTGGAGCAGAACACAAGTACGAAATTGTCAAGAAGTTACAGGAGAGGAAGCATATATGTGGAATGACAGGAGATGGAGTTAATGATGCCCCTGCTTTGAAGAAGGCTGATATTGGTATTGCTGTTGCTGATGCAACAGATGCTGCTATAAGTGCTGCTGATATTATTCTTACTGAACCCGGTTTAAGTGTCATCATTAGTGCCGTTCTGACAAGCAGAGCTATTTTCCAGAGGATGAAGAACTATACTGTCAGTTTTTTAATCTTAGTAATTGATGCATCCAATAAACTTTTTTTTGCTGTTGCCCTTAGGAATTTTTGTTTCATTTCACTGCAGATTTATGCTGTCTCAATCACCATCCGTATAGTTGTAAGTATCTTTTTGTTTCTACAAATTGCATGGTCTTGTTTGCCAAATTGTTATCATTTCATTCTTTTATGTTTCAGCTTGGATTTATGCTTATTGCATTGATATGGAAATTTGACTTCTCACCCTTCATGATTTTAATCATTGCGATCTTAAATCATGGTAAGTAAATGGAATTACAAATTATATAGGGTCCTTATTTCTATTTTTTTATATCCAAACGAATTCCAGTATGATCTTGGTTCATTATTTGTTGCATGAAGGTACAATTTTGGCAATTTCAAGAGACCATGTGAAGCCATCTCCAATGCCCGATAGTTGGAAGTTGAAAGAAATATTTGCTACTGGTATTGTGTTTGGGGGTTATTTGGCATTGATCACTGTTATATTTTTCTGGGTCATGAAAGACACAGACTTCTTCTCTGTGAGTATTTATTTGTTTCACATTTTTAAAATAAATTTATTTGTATTTCTATTTTCTTCAATAATATATTTTTTTAGAAACAAATATATATATTTTCCCGACAGCAGACTATATTTTCCCCTTGGAATGACCTTTATGTTAGATATTAATATATAATACCATTAATATCATGACTATAAGTCATATTCAGCATATTTTTTTCACTTATACTATTCACATGTAGTATTTTTTTAAAAATAAAATAAAAAATAAACTAGTATGTTATAATTCATTTGCCACTTTCATATCCCACAAATTTTCATTCTTGTCATATATTTTCAGGAAAAATTTAAAGTAAAGTCATTGAGACACAATAATGATGGAATGATGGCTGCTTTATATCTTCAAGTTAGCATTGTTAGTCAAGCTCTTATATTCATTACAAGATCACGCAGCTGGTTCTTTGTTGAGTGTCCTGGATTTCTCTTAGTTGGCGCTTTTATCATAGCGCAACTTGTAAGTTTCTTCTTTCGAGTATCTTTTGCATAATTTGAGTTTTATTGCTTTTATGCTTAAACACCTAATGTGAAATATTGTAGGCAGTAAGTATTCAACTCTTTAATTAGCTATAGTTGTTTAGTATTAAACTCTTTGAGCCTTCTGTAAACGTCTTGGCAATCACGCTCGTGTAATCGGTTTGTTTGGAGAGAAATGAGAGGAAACAAATGAGGAAACGTATATGCTGGTGTTTTGTTTTTTTTTTCATACAATGTAGGAGCTCAGGTAATGTTACGTTCATCAATCAATCTAACTATATGTAAATGAAATAAAAGTTTGTTCGTTGTCCAGATTGCAACAATTATTGCTGTCTATGCTGATTGGAGCTTTGCCCGAATAAAAGGCATAGGCTGGGGTTGGGCTGGTGTTATCTGGCTCTACAACATCATTTTCTTCATCCCTCTGGATTGGTTCAAGTTTGCCATCCGCTACATTCTCAGCGGGAATGCATGGGATAACCTTTTTGAGAATAAGGTAACAATTGGTAGTCTAGATAGAGATGTTATTCAATCCTATATTTTTCAGCATCTGGTTCATTTAGTTGCTACCCTTCTTGTCTATTTGATAATCTTTATGCATCGCAGACGGCTTTCAATGCTAAGAAAGATTATGGTAGACAAGAAAGGGAATTTCAATGGGCCAGGGCTCAGAGGACTCGACATGGACTCACTAATCACCTTTTCTCTGACAAGAGTAGCTACGGAGAGCTTTCGGAAATAACAGAACAAGCCAAAAAACGAGCAGCAATGGCAATGTATGGCTTTTTAGCCCCTCATGATGCTTCACTGTGAAGCTCTCTGACAAATAAAGAGCACAACCTATTGTCTCATTTCTTCATTCGTATATCTGAGTATTCTAAATTTTTCCATGGCCTGACTATTCACAGGGCCCTCGAACTACACACTCTGGAGGGACATGTTGAATCAGTGGTGAAGTTGAAAGGGCTCGACATTGACACCATCCAACAGTATTATAATGTTTAATTCTCCACTATTTTGAGGCGGCTAGACAAATATGGTTCATGAACATGGGTAGAAGCTCAAGTTAAAACGATTTCTCTTCTCTTGTTAATGCACACTCTCTGCTTATGTTCACTGGATTTTTTGTGGTTGCATCTAATCTATTGCTACTAATTAAAACATCAGTATTGTTTTTTGTTTTGGTCATCTTTAATGTGTTATTATTTGCTCATTTTTTCAAATTTGTATTTGTCACTCCATAAAAATTTTGGCATGTCAAAATTTTACTTCATTTTTATGTCATAGATAGAAGAAGGGTTGAGTCCCTTACAAGAAGTTAGGGAGCAAAATACTATTGAAGTTGTATTTTTTTTATTCTTTTAGAATTGGTTTAATATAAGTGACAATAAAATCTGTTAAAAATTCTTCTTTCATTTTATTATTAAGAGTTGTTTAATAAATTTTATAGTTTAAGACACTTTTCTCGTAAAAAAAATCATCTGTCAAATAAATTGTAATAGTAAGTTTTGACTTATTTATTTTAATTAATCTTTAATTTATTTAAAAAATAGTTGATAAATTTTAAAATCTTGACCTACTTGAATTTTATCCTTGTCATTCGGTGAACTTTAACTTACCTATACTTATATTTATCAAATATTCGATCACCTTTGATCTATTTGGATTTTTTCATTATCAGTCATCCGGTTAACACTGGACTAAACTTTTCCTTTACCTAGGTAAAGCATGATCTATCATGACTTCTATTTGACTGTCAAACATCTAGTCAATCATGTCAATATTGATATGTTCTTCTAAACATCCAATCAACCTTAATTTGCTCGAATTCTCTCGTCTACTTTCTTCCAAGCATCCAACCAACTTTGACTTATTTAGATTCTCTCAGCATCTTGATCATCCTTGATGTTGCCATGTTATTTGTTAAACATCAAAACTATTGCGCTAATGTTTTTTATTGTTTTTTGAAAATAATAATAATATACTGAGTAAAACCTATTTTGAAAATTAATTATGCAAAATCATTTAAAGATAAGTTTAAATTTTAGCATCAATTATTTTTATTATTATTATTTACTTTGCCATTCATACCATTATCCACTGATTTGGTGAAAATCAATTTTGCTAAAAATCAAAATACATTCCTCCGTCACTTTAATTCTTCGTTCATGACAGGAACTTTCCATTTTTGTATTTTAATTTATAGAGCATGTTTTCAAAACAAATTCTTAATTATATATATAGGTCATCTATAATCGTCAAGTTGGCTAGAGGGGGGAAAGATATTTTTTTTACCAAGGATATGTACTTATCGGGAATTGATTTTTTTTTTATTCTGTGACGTCCCAAGGGGATTAGATTATTCATCAAACACACACATATATAAAAGAGCCTTAGAACCTGTAAGAAAGAATATATTTTTATCTATGTAATGTACAATCCATGCAACAAACATGTTATTACGAAGACGAAGACAACTACTGAACTACAGTAATATTATATGACTTGATTTTTAGCTTCCATTAAACTAAACAAATTGTCCGAATAGCTGCAATATATATATAATTGTATATACTAACTAAAAGTTGTGCTTTATATTGTGAGAAAATATAGGGTATGAACACCATAAGTTACCACCCTTCAGTTGTTAAGAATTAAAGTAGTATTTTAGCACGGACAATCACTAACATATCATGTGATCGCGTCCGGAATCTGAGTTAGACGGAGACCGGATGAGATGTTGTTGGGGTTGACGGTGAGGTGACTGGAATGCTTTTCTAGCACGCTTCTGTAAGCACACCCCCTCACGTGGTGACGACTCCTGATGATGATCTAGCGGATGATACTTGAACTTCTGCACACACTTAGACAAGCTCCCAAAACGTTAGAGACCAGAAACAAGGAAAAAAGTCCCCGGATCAAATCCTCCGACGTTCGAATCTGGTACTTTTTTCTCAAAAGAACAATGTACTAAGAAGAGGAAAAAAATAGAAGACAAGTGTGAAAAGGTGAGAACGCGTACCTGCGTAAGGGAGAGGACCTCCCTTTTTAGATACCAGTGCATACCTCTGAAACCTGACGGGCATCAGAACCTGTCCGATGATGGATAACACATGACATCTTCTTATGGATCGACAAAATAAGATTTCATCTTCCCCGCGACAGACTTTCCTCCGCAGTGCTGATGTCGACATTGCATATCGACAACACTGAGTTTTACACTGGGCATCGAAGCAGGCCGCCGTCAATGCCCAGGCTGAGGCCGTACGGGTCCTCAAGGCCCGCCCTGGCGCTGCTAAGCCAGAAATCGACGCCGCCGTCGAGACCCTCAAAGTCCTCAAGGTGGAGACCGGCGTTGCCGCCAGACGCTGCCGTTAGCAGCAGCGGCAATGGGTCCGCAAGGCCGCAGGGAGGGGTTCCACCATGCCGTCATCAACATGTTCGAAAGTTGCCTCTTTTACATCCCTTCCTTTAAGATCTATGGAGGCGTCGCTGGGCTTTATGACTGTGACTACGGCCCTCCTGGCTGCGCCATCAAATCTAACGTCCTTGCCTTCTGGCGACAGGTAAACAACCATTCGTTCGTCTACATAGTTACATACATTATCTGCCTATCTAGGCAAATATACGTTGATCGAGTATCTAACATGTATAATTATGGTCGTATGGCAGAAACTTCAAAAGGAATCTTAATAGAACTGCTCTTCTATTGGATCTTTATAAGTTCATACTTCTACATGCTCTAAATTGACCTTGTTTCTTTATTCTTTTCATTGCAGCATTTTGTTTTAGATGAGAATATGTTGGAGGTGTTGAGTTCTGTGTTTTAATTCAAATTTTTTTTCTTATCTTTTGTTGTTGTTCTAGTAATACATATGTGTATGTATTTAGTCTCGCATTGCTAAACTAAGAAGGTTGGAAGACCTTATATATGGATCCCTTCCATACTTGTTTAGCAAAGTTAAGTTGACCTACACGCATGCGCGGGCCGAGCCCAAATCAGGTGATTTTGGGGGTTTGAACCGAAAATCCATAAATCGGGCACGACGCATGCGATCATCGCGCGCAGGGAAGGGGTGCAAATCCCCAGCTCATGGATCTCACGCTCACAAGCGGCCTAATTTGTGTGAGGGAGAGAGGGAACGGACCCTCAGGTCATGGGTCTCACGTTCACAGACGGCCTGATTTGTGTGAGGGAGAGAGGGAACCGACGCTTTGGATCAACTAACTACGATTTATCATCACTAAGAAGAGTAAGTCTGTAAAATGTCCCTCAGAAGTATGTGGGTCAATTTCTTATGAGAACATTGTTGGTTTGACCATTTCAGCAAGAATAATCATTAATATTGAAGGAAACACCACAATATAGCAGGATTTCATCTTCTATGAGGCTTGTTAAAAGCGAGAATGCAAAAAAAACACATCATTTTATCTCTAGTGAGCAATGTATCTTTCATTCCCTTGAATTGTGCAGCAAGACCAAAATAGAAAGAGGAAAGAACCATTAAAAATTAGGAGAGGATAAAAATATTGTTGGTTTTGAAACATTGTTTCATATTTACCTCATGCATCGGGCGACCTTAAATCGTAAAACACTTCAAAAATATCAAAAGTTTGTTTGTTTACATCAAAAAGGTTGCCCAAGTAAACATATCAGCTGTGTTATTTCGTCGGTCGATTCGAGTGTTCGCCCAAGCCCATGCTCAAATCCAAACTCCTAAACCCCAGATTCCCTTTGCCTCCTCCTCCTCCTACTCCGCCGCCGCCCGATGTCTCTCCTTCTTGCCACCGGCACCACCGTATCCTCTCTCTGCTAAAGCAATGCACCACCCTCCGCTGCTTCAAGCAGATCCACGCCCACATGCTCACCCTCGCCGTCCGCAAGCCCAACGACCTCCTCGCCAGGCTCCTCCTCCTCGGCGACCTCCCCTACTCCCTCCTCCTTTTTTCCCAGAACCCCCGCCCCAACGACTTTTCCTTCAACCTCGTGATCCGCGCCCTTGTCACTCTCTACTCACGCTTTCCTCTCGCCCTCGAGTTCTACCTCCGCATGCTTCGCTCCGGCCTCCGGCCCGACCACTACACCTTCCCCTTCCTCCTCCTCGCCGCCGCCAACCTCCAGTCCTTGCACCACGGCCTCGCCGCCCACGCCTCCATCTTCAAGCTCGCCCTTCACGACGTCGACCACGTCCAGCACTCTCTGCTCACCATGTACGCGCGGTGCGGCCAGGTGGACCTCGCCCGCAAGCTGTTCGATGAAATCGCCGTCAGAGATTGAGCTGTTCCGGAGGATGCGATCAGAAGGACTGGTAATGCCGGACGAGGTCACTCTGGACTATTGGAAGAAGCATGGGAGTTCCTGGAGAAAATGCCTCAAAAACCTGATGCAGTTGCCTTAGGAGCTATGCTTAGTGCTTGTCGCTATCACAAGAATGCGAAAATAGGAGAGAAAATTGCAAAGAGGATCCTTGAATTGGAGCCTTCAAACTCAGCAAACTATGTCATTTCTTCTAAAATGTTTGCAGGCTCAAAGAGATGGAAGGATTCAGCCAGGATGATAGGGCTCATGAGGGAGAGGGGCGTAGCGAAGACTCCTGGTTGCAGCTGAATCCTGGTTGCAGGTGACAGGATGCATCTAGAGATTTTTGATATGATTGACTTAGTAGCTGATGAGATGAAGATGGAAGGTTACACTCCAAAGATTGACTAAATTAGCTGGTATGGACCAATACATGTAGCAATTGCTCTTTAGCGAAAGGTAATCCTCAGGTTTTAGCCATCCTAGAAATTTTTATCTGAAGGAATATGATCTATTTTGATGGCTGAACTGCGTTAAATAAATAAAAATTACAGCACTAAGGATATATTAGTATATTATAAATAAATAATTTTAAAATTCTAATATAATTAATTCGTAAGTAATCTAATTTCGTTTTTAACTTACAAACGATTTTTTTTTTTTATTTATCGATTTCAACCATGGGATCCAAACGTCCACTATAAAAGCGTCGTTTCGGAATCGGAGATACACTACTGGCGGCCAGATGGAAGGGATGGAGAACTGCGAGGAGCTGGAAACCCTAGTACGAGACTTCGATCGGATCTACCAGGTAAGCGCACGGCTCCAACTGCCTCTCTTCTTCTCTCTGAGTCGGGATCTCATTCCTTACTGGCTGATAGATCGGGCTGTCCGAATCAAATAAGGGTTTTGACTTGTAATGTCCAAGTTCTCGATCGCATTTGTTAGGTCATTTTACTCTCGATATTAGTTAGTGGTTCGTTTGATGACTGGTAATCGAGTGGAGACAAAAAGGTGCAGAAGGTGGTTGGTGGTTCTAGATATGAAGAAGAATATATGTAGAAATGGGCACTTGAAATTTTCTTCTGATGGATGGCGAATGGCAGTATTACATGTTTGTTGCTTGAATTTTTCATTGACAGGGATACAATGATGCACTTTTGGAGATTCAGTCATTGAAGATGAGTTGTAATTGTGAAGTCATGAAACGCGAAGCTCTTGAAGCCACTTGCAATGATTTTAAATCAGGTCGAGTATGTCATTAACACAGTACCACTTTGCAAATTCACATGTTACTCCAGTAGGAACAAATAAATGCTTTTGGTTGCAAACTTTAAATGTTAAGTTTCCCTCATGATATAGATTGTGCTAAATACTGGCATTGACTTTACCCGAGCCATTTTATATTTCAGATATGATTTTAAACAATATTTATATTAATATATTTACTTCACTTGCGCTACTTAATAAATGCATTTGATTTTTACTAATTTGATAGGAAAAAGTGGCAACTTTAGATTTTAAGATTCCCTCATCATCCTAGATCTGGTTAAATACTGGCATTGACTCTACCCATGCCACTTTGTATTTCATATGATTTTTAACAATATTCATGTTGATATATAGCAGCTATCATTTTGCTTATTGCTACAAATTTTGGAAATTTGTTAAGATGGCTTAGGTGCAATTTTAAGAGAAAGCTCTTTATACTATTTTTATATGCTGGCCAATACCATGTCGATATTGACGTGACAGCATCTGGGGCTCCATGCCATGCCACTGATTTGATTCCAGTTGTAAATTGTTTGTGTACAATATATTATCCATGTAGTAGACACTCATATAATCATAGATGCAGAAAGTATTTGCTGCAATCAGCTGTGCTATTTTACAGGTTTGATGCTACTTGTAGTGGTGTCCGCAATATATTATCCATGCACTTATATTGTTACCTCTATCAACAATATATAAAACTTGTTTGCTGCACTTAAATCTAGTGTTTGTTTTCAATACTTTCCCATAATAATGCAAAATGATTGCTGCATGCCAAGATGCTTTTATTATATAAGAATTAGCTGTGTGCATTTGGAGACCATCTAGATGTAGTTTTCTCAAGTAGGGCTTTTTTTATCCTGTACGCCTACTATTTGGTGCTAAGATCCTCTGGCAAAGCATGGCAATGTTTAATATATTTTATGAGATGGACAGAAAATGAAAAGTTAAGAAGGTCACATCATGAATCTTGGAGCAAATTTGTTGATGAGGTATACTTTTGCTCCTGATGCATTCATTGCATGCTATATTATTCTTTAATTTAGTTATTTGGTAGGCCGTGTGTCTTCACTGACAAGACACGTATGACTTCGCTGAATTATGCACTTTCTATTAGTATATTCAGTGTTAAGTTATCAAAATCAAATTCAGTGACAGCTCAAACTTATTAAGCTTGGGTACTTGTTCTAATCCTTTTTTGGTTTGAGGGGAAATGTAGAAGCCAAATTCTCCTGGAGGTTCTGTTGTATTGTTTGAAATGGGAAGAACATTCTTACTATCAGTTAACATGAAAAAGACAATAGAAGTTAAAAAATCTTATATTTGGTCACATCGTCGTATAAGGGAGCAAGGCTAATAGTGAAAAATCATGTTAGAATGGGAATACTTGCTCACTTTGTCATCTGTTTTTTTTTTCAACTTATTTTAATATCTACTGTGGTTTTATGAACCTTGAGGATTTCCTGGTCAATGGTCACCAGGATTTACCGAATTACCCTCATAAAAGGTATTTTTCTTCTGAAGCTAGATGACATATCACGCAAAATGCCAAAGGTTAACCGAGGAAATTAGAGAAGCAAATATCAAACTGCTCAGCCTAGGAGCTGTAAGTTTTTCAATCTCATCAAACTATTTCTCTAAAATGTTCGCATCAGCTGAAAACATTTACCTTCATCAGGAACATGAAAACATGATTGACATGGTTAAACAAGAGTGCAACCAGAAAATTCACGATCTGGAGAAGCAAGTCAGGTAGGTTACAGTTTGAACTTTTTCTTGCATATATGAATGCCAACTAAAATTACATTGCAATCAGCTGCTCACTTGATAAGCAAGCTTCAGATCAAGTTTTGATAAATCAGTTTCAACGAGAATTGGTCACACATGAAACACATATAGACATACTGACCGGCAATCTGGAAATGGTTACCTCTGATTTGCAATCTAAATGTATGACTAACTTCTAGAGATATTATTTAATTTCTGCAATAACATCTAATATTTCATAAAAAAATATTATCTTGAACAGATGATGCTGAGATCCTGGAATTAAAATCTCAGCTTCTGGCTGAACAGAATGCGAAAAATGATCTGCAAGTAAAGCTGCAGAATACAGAGAATGAATGTGAGTAGTATATTGTGAAAATAATGCATTTATTGTATTTCTCAGGAAAATCCAGTAAAAAAAATATCATTAGCATAATTGCATTAGGAAAAATATCACAAGTCCAGTTGAAAAAAGATAGGATTCCATTAGCCTTTGAGAAGAAGATAAAGATTTACGCAGTTTGGCAAAATAGTTAAAGTAAATGTTTTATGTTTTAAATTATGGTTAGCATTGGATACAAACTCACATTGCACTGGAAATGACATCTGCATTTTCTTTTCTGGTTGTTCCATTAGTTTTACTTTGTGCTTTTAAGCTGTTTATTATGTTGCTTGTGGTTAATGGAACGGAATTGATAGAGAATGTAATAAGTTTCTCTTAGGTCTCAGAATAAATAAGTAATAGAATAGGAATATTTGTTTTCAGATCGGTACATGGAATGGAATAGATGGGTCATTCTCAATCTTATATTTGGTTCATACAGATTTTGAAAGTAATAGTCAAAAAATAGTTTTCCTATAGTATTTTGTTCAATCACACAAATTTGCTTGTCTCCAAAACCACTAACGATCCTCTCTAATTCTTTGTTCCAGTGCAAATTATGAAGCAGAAGCAAGAGAAGCAACAGAGAGATTTCATCTCGCTTCATCACGTGGAAACATTGAAGCAGAAAATCATGAGACTAAGAAAGGAAAATGAGTCCCTGAAGAGGCAAGTTGCGGCCTTGAACGACCATCACATATAATCATCCCATCAGGATGGCACAATGCCACAGCAGGTCCTAGAACTACCTTCCCACTCTCTTCTACGCAAGGTCTTAATCGAAGTTGTTATAATATGAAACTACTGTTCCATCTCCAGCTGCCAAAAATCTTGGTTTCTCTCATTCGATGTGCCGGCCGGCCCTGAAGGTTTATATCATTGCCATCGCAAGCAGAGGCTAAAGTCTAACTGAACCATTACTTGTGGCAAACTAATATTATAATTGCCTGTAATCTTGAATTTCAAGCTCGTGTTTCCTATAATTGCCTGAGTTTGTTCTGTTTCAGTTGCCACCCTTTGTTGCCCCATCTCGCCTGATTTTGTTGCCATCTGTGTCCAATGGACTGTAGAAAATCTCTTATAATATTCTAAATTTAACCCTTTTTTAAAATTAATTGTAAGATATTAATAAATCTCTTTCTAGTTCCCCGTTGCCCGATGAACTTTGTCTCGGATAGATACACGAGACAAGACCCAAGAAAAAGGATGGCGTTGACGCGAATATAACTAGTGGACAAGGGTTTAAAGGCAAATATGAAATCGGCTTAAGGTTAAGGGGGACAAACCGGAGGGCATGGATTTAAATATGGCCAGTGCGAGGTTCTAGAAGCAAATATAAAAGACAGCTCCATGGGAGATTGCTAAAAGGACCACATCTCTCTCTCTCTCTCTCTCTCTCTCTCTCTCACTCCCTCTTCCCTTTCTTTGTCGTCTTTGCCCTCGATCGCGGTCGATTAGGTTTGGTGCTCCTGGTTATTTCTTTTTCTTCGAAATTGATTTCTTCGATTGGTGGTTTTTTGATTGCCGTCTTATAATTACTTCTTATTTAGGCGGTGAATTTGATCGTAGATTTTGTTTTTTGCTTCGGTTTGGATCGGACGCCCGCTTGAGTATGAAGAGATCGATTGAGGATCTGGATCTCTCTCCAGGCTAATTGGTTCGTTTTTGTAGAATTTATCTCTTCTGTCTTGATTGGGAGATTGGGAAGAAAGATGAGTTATTTGAATTCGATTAACGGTGCTCAAGCCAACGGTGCACCAGTTAGCGGTGGAGGACTCAGGTATTATTATTATTATTACTATTATTTTCATTTCGATTGTCTTCCTTCTCGATAAACTTGTGTTTGGCATTCTAATTTTGACGGTGACGCTTATTGCGGTTGTGGTAATGTTTGTACGCGGTATTAGCTTTCCGTTGATCGAGTGGATCTGTTGCCCTCTTTTAACGCAAGAGATTTCCTACGTTTGATGTCGTACCGGTGGATCTTTGCTTCCTGCTTCCTGCTTCCATTGGCATTCTATGTTTTGAGTTTTTAATTCAAGGCTAATTTTTGTGATAGCTTGTGTTACCATGGAATCGTTAGTTTAAGTTTCTCTGTACAAACAGATTGGGGAGCATGCAATGAATCCATCATGTATTTGTAAATTGTGAGCTATGAGTTGGACTATTTGTTGATAATTTTACGTATATTCAAATGGGTCACCTTGTATGGATGTAGTAATGCTTCACAATACCATGAGAACTCATGTTTGTTTCTTTCATAACAGTCAAAACTTGAAGTTCAGTTATGGATATGCAAGCTCTCCAGGTAAAAGATCTTCAATGGAGGACTTCTATGAGACAAGAATTGATTGTATAGATGACCAAATTGTAGGCTTGTTTGGTGTATTTGATGGTAAGAGTTTCTCTGGTTCTGCTTTACATTAACTACTCTGTTTTGTGTAGTATCCTTTTTTCTTAGTTTTTTATTTAGTTGGAAAAGTTTGAAATGCTTTCATGAATATCCTTAATCATATCTCTTTCTATACATCTTAAATAGTTTTTTTTTGTTGGAATTCTTATAGATTCAATGCCTTGATGCCATTTTTTTTTATCATAATTGTATGATGTGCAGGTCATGGTGGTGCACAAGTGGCAGAGTATGTAAAACAAAACCTTTTCAGCAATTTACTTCAGCATCCCAAGTTCATTAGTGATATCAAGTCAGCTCTAGGTGATGCTAGTTTGCTTTTGTTATGTGAGGATATTTAAGATAAAGAATCTGACTTAAAAAATTTATTTTAATTTCTTCAGCTGATGCATACAAACATACAGATTCAGAGTTTTTAAAATGTGAGAACAGTCAAAATCGAGAGGCTGGTTCGACTGCTTCAACTGCAGTTCTTGTTGGTAATCGTTTAGTTGTAGCAAATGTTGGGGACTCAAGAGTTGTTATATGTAAGGGAGGAGATGGTAAGTCCCAGTACTTATAATCATCATTTCAATTAGTTAGAGGCCATTTTTTTATGAGAACAAATCATGGTAGACTCTTGGGCTAACAAATACCTAAGAACCCATTTGCTGCAATCACTGCTACAGCAACACCACTTGGCTAGAGGCCAACTGTAAAATGTCCCTCAGAAGTAAGCGTCAATTTCTTATGAGAACATTGTTGAGCATACATTGTTGGTTTGACCTTTTCAGCAAGACTAATCATTAATATTGAAGGAAACACCACAATATTTTACAATATAGTAGGATTTCATCTTCTACGGGGCTTGTTAAAAGCAAGAATGCAAAAAAGCACATCATTTTATCTCTAGTGAGCAATGTATCTTTCATTTCCTTGAATTGTGCAGCAAGACCAAAATAGAAAGAGGAAAGAACCATTAAAAATTATAGTAGTTAAAAAGCAGAGGATAAAAATATTGTTGGTTTTGAAACATTGTTTCATATTTACCTCTCCTTTTTTTCATAAATTGACTCACCTAGATTCATGATTTCATTATCACTTTTCTTTTTGCACTATATTTGTTATATATTAATCTTAGCACTTTAAATGTGGTTAGCTTACCTTCTTTGTTTTCTAACCTTTACTTTGTCACCTAGAGTCCAATGTCAGACTTTTACTTCACTCTTCTAAACATAAGATTAAGATGGTTGAAAGTCTACCTTTTCTCTTTGCATTCCTGATGAAGTTTCTTTCCTTAGATTACTGTTTTGTCAACATTCCGTTTTAACTGTATTGGAGCCAAAATCGTAGGAAAGAAAATTTGAATCGCATCAAATAATATTGAAAGGAAGGGGAGCTTTGGCGCAACGGTAAAGTTGTTGTCATGTGACCAAAAGGTCACGGGTTCAAATCCTGGAAACAGCCTCTTGCAAAAAGTAGGGTAAGGCTGCGTACAATGAATCCTTCCCCGGGACCTCGCATGGCGGGAGCTTCGTGCACCGGGCTGCCTTTTTTTTTTTTTATCAAATAATATTGAAAGAGGATCAAAGTCTCATAAGAAAATTTGATAATCTTGTGAGAAATAGTATGCCATACGACAATATTAAGTTCTTCCATCCTTTGAGGATCTATATATTCTTTTAACTTGTCATTGCTATCCTTTCTGTTTAATCATTTCCTGGCCTTTTATCATCTTGTGGTTCACTTTGTATCTTTCTTTGGGAGTACTACTGATTAATGTCTTCTAAATATACTACAATTTTTGTTTCATTTATGAGCAGTAAATTTTGTATGGTAGTTAATTTCTTTATTTTTTTGTTGGTCAATTTTCGTAAGTACTTATATTCTATAAGCTTGTTGCACTTTGGAATTTTTGTTTCTTTTCTTCCCTTCTTTTTCCATTGAATTAACTATCAAGTTTGTTTACTCATTAATAGTCCAACTGATTCAGAAGATAGTATGAAACTCATGCTCAACTTGGTTCTCGTCTTTTGACACATCATTTGTGACGAATTTTCCAAGGAGTTTTTTTTTTTGAGGGATCACTTTTTCCAAACATTGATTTTCATCTGTTTTCTTAAGTCACAGTAGAGGTGTACAGAAATATCTTAACACATTGAGAGATTAGTTTTAAAGCGGAAACTTTATTGATTACTTTCATAACCATTATATATATATATATATATATATATATTCTAAAACTAATGTGCTGGGCGAGAACAGAAACTACTTTCTTGGAATGGTTTAAAATTTCCCCCTCTTCTAGGCCTTCCCACGAGTGCCTGTTGTTGACTTGTGCAGCTATAGCTGTCTCAAGGGATCACAAGCCTGACCAAACAGATGAGAGGCAAAGGATTGAGGATGCTGGGGGCTTTGTGATGTGGGCAGGTATTTTATCATTCCTCCAACTTTACCTATTGTTGGGTGAATTTTAGTATAATCTTCATTTTGTTATTAAAGGAACATGGCGCGTTGGTGGTGTCCTTGCCGTTTCTCGTGCATTTGGTGATAGGCATTTGAAGCGATTTGTTGTTGCAGATCCGGAAATTCATGTTTGATCTAACCCTTTCTTTTCTCTATAAGTTAATCTATAGTTTTGCTTTCGCCAATGAGCAACAGTTTCACTGGATTTTCTGATCCAACATGAGCACTCATGGATGAATGCAGGAGGAGGAGGTTGATGGATCTCTCGAGTTCGTAATTCTTGCAAGTGATGGATTATGGGATGTTGTTTCAAATGAGGTGCTTACATATCTATGCTTTTACATTTATGTCTTTGTAAACTTTAAAGGTATTGATGTGATTTGAAATAAATCTAATAAGTATGCAATCAAAAATTAAATTTCTATCTTATACATCTAGAACTAAGATGAAGGGGAGACATGGCTCAATAATAAAGCTATTGTCGTCTGACCATAAGTCGTGTGACCGTTGTGGTGTTTGAGTTACGAAAGCAACTTCTTGCAATGCAAGGTACCAGAACCTCTCATATTGGCGGGAGCTATATATTTTAGACCTTTTAGACCTTCAGAAACAAATTAATGAGTAGTGAAACTTATACAAAGTTGGTTACTGGTATCTTAAGTTTTACATTTGTCTAGAAATGAGTGTGTGTGCATGTGATAATTAGTTGCCCCAATATCCATTTTATCATTGCTACAATAAAAGAACAATTTGAGCCTAGACACAAGGCAAAACTCACAACTACATGTTAGCCTAACTTGAGTGCAAAAATAATTGCCCCCAAGGCATAGCGCAGACTGTGGACGCATGATATTTCTGACGTAATGGCCAAGGATTGATTCTCAGAAACTGACGACCTGGGTTTACCCCACCATGCGCCTAACGTCTGTGTATCTACATTTACCTCCCTCTATATCCGTGAGGCCGGCATTAGGGGGACCATTAAGATAGCGGATCTACCTTTTGAGTGCAAAAATAATTACTCGACTCATGATGAAAGGTAATTGAAAGTAGATTAAAAGTAGTGTGAAAATTTTCAAGAATTAATTCATCTTATGCTTGAAAAATTAACCATGCATGGTAAATAAGACTAATTAATTAGGGGAAATTCATTTTTATTGATTTAATAAAAAAAGAATTATGTTAAAATTCTTAGACTATATATAATCTATTGGGTGTTACCACATAATTAGAGAGATGAGAAATGGCATTATTACTTTGAGATAGTATTGACAATAGTTTCTCATTAGTCTTCAGCTTTTGTTTATTATCTTTTTATTTTAGTACCATACAAGATTTATGAAGTTATTGTTGTTTGCAAATGTAGTATGCTAATAACTAATGAGAGTTCAGTAATATCATATTTGAATGTTCAAGTTGATTCAAATTTAAAAGCTAAATAATTAATAATGGGAAATGAGGGGGAAATACTAATGTGAGATTATCAAAAAGGACATTACTGTGGGAGATTATTGCAAAAGTCAGAAAAATACTAATGTCATTACAATTAGCTTAGCCCAAATAGATGATAATTTTTTTTTAAAAAAAAATGCTATATTAGTTTCATTAACTAAAATTGACGCTGCATACCCTAATTTAACATTACTAACTGTGTGGCATTAAGTAGATTTGTAGATTGCCTGAACTATGTTGGATCTTGTAAATTTAAGTATTTGTATATCATTATCAATCTGACAATGGTAGAGTTGAAGTAGGGTCCATGCCCGGTGTGATGAAATATTTTATAAAATAGTTGCCTTTGCGATGATAAACTAAAATGAACAATGTGCTAAACCTTTTCTTACATATTTGAAAATTCCCTTTAAGAAGGTAAAGAAAAGACCAACACAAAGCATCAACTACTTTCTAATCGAATCACATCCCCTACAGGAAGCTGTGGAGATGGTAAAATCCTTTGAGGATCCAGAACAGGCAGCCAAGAAGCTGTTGCAGGAGGCATATCAAAGAGGCAGTGCAGACAATATAACCTGTGTCGTCGTGCGTTTCTTGGCTAGTACTGATGAAACTACAAGAAAATTGTAGGTGAAATCCCCTCTCCTTGCTTCTCTTTTATCCCCTATATGCCGTCTGTAATTGTTTTAGGACTTTGAATTTGGGTGATGAGAATTGGTTGCTCTTTTATTTGGAGTGATCAATGAGGTTGTTCTTATTATTCTAACCTACTGAGCGTGTGTGACTGTATGTGGTACGTGATTATGAAACTGAATACAGATAGATACTCTGTTTTAGATTCCATCAATTATTTTTTTTAAGATTTCAAGGCTCATTGTATATGCTCTTACGGAATCTATCTACTCTATAGTGGTCGTGCTTTTGATGTGGAATCTGACTGTAATACAATTATTTTTTTCTCGATTTTCAACATTTTTCTGTAGTTTTTTTCGATGGGATTTGCATAGTTAAAACATAAAATGCATAACCTTTAAAACCAAAGAGTTGATCTTTGGTGTTTCAAGTTACTGAATTCAATCTTTTGTGCTTCAAATCAGACCCTTTCCCTATAGTGTTAAAAAAAAAACAAAAAGTCTCCATTGGTGCCCATCTGATTAAAGGATGACAGATTTTGTGACAATGGGATATGATAAAAAGTCAATTATAAGGATCCTTTTGCTAAAATATAGTGTTTTAAAAAAAAAAAAGATAATGAGGGATGTGATTAAAAATAAACGATTGTTCAGGTATCATTTGGTGAAAACTAATGATAAGGGCGTTATCGAATAAACTCCATCCTCGTCTCCTCGACAAAAGTATTTGGTTCGTGACTTCCTTAAATGCCAACCACAACCTCACCGACAGTCGTCGTACCGGTCTCAAGTGCCTAGTCTGGCTCCATCCATGAGCACCTTCCTCCTTCCCGCTCAAGCCCTAGCTTTCCACACAAATCCCTCCTCCTCATCCCTCGTCCGCCGGTCTTCGACTCTCGCATCCACCATCGGCGTGATCAAGGCGAGTTCTGCCCCTCGCAGCAAGCCTGTCCGCCCGTCGCCGCTCGGGGCCAGCAGACTCCCTCTCAGGTTTCTTTGCCCTCGATGATCTTCTCGTTTCATATGATCGGAATTCGATATTCTTTTTTTTTACCCTCCAGGGGCATTTTATTAGCGATCATCGTTGGATTCGCCTGTGCCCTTACTTTCAATTCAGCTGTGACGGCAACAATTTACCCTTGCGAAGATGTCGACAGATACTACACTGGCGTCGATGGGCTTCAAGGCGCCGCCCTGATGAAGAAGCTCAATTCCATTGTTTCTGTTCATCAGTCGCTGCGTTACAAAGACGTACTTTCTTTGTTTCTCTGCTTCTAGTATAATTTGCTGTTAATTGTTTACCTGTTGCTTGTTATAACTCAGATCTGGTTCGCTCTCAAGATTCTTGATGCGGCAGATTTCGAAAACCCGGAAGCCTCCTCAGAGATGTAGAGCTGCAGTTTGTAAGCTTGGTGGTTGGTTCCATGTTTTTTTAGCTTTCTAGCGTAGAACTACTTGCCTAGGTCTTTATGTGCAGAGTTGAGATCTATTCTCTTAGAGCTGTTCCAAAATCATTGGCCGGAAAGTCAGAAGGATGGAACAGTGAGTAAATATACTTCAGAATAAGTACTTGTTTCTTGTTAACCATTATATTTAAATCAGAATTACTCTTCTTAAACTGACGGGGCAAAAAAATGGTAGTTCACAAGGAAAATGTAACTTAAGGATGTACTGTCAAAATTATGCTTGATTTGTTCAGTTGAGTATTTGCATTCAAATGCTCCAGACTGTAGTTGCATTATTTGGCATGCGCAATATTTTCACCAGCTAATATTTCATCCCCTTCTTCTAGAATAGTAGATGGCTATAGTGATGATGGAACTATCATATAGTTTGATATGTTGTCTTTTGTTTTTATTCTTAAGCGCATTATGACAGAGGTAATTAGAAGAGAGTAGAATACAATCTATGCTAATGACTTGATCAATTCAACATCTCGTATAGGAAGTTGAAGTTCAATTTTATGTAATTAGGAGGTAATAACAAGTATAGAGTGTGGTCAGTATCTCATACATTGTGAAAAGAGAGCATCACCTCTAACGGTTCCATCTCTGGGATCATCTTTCTTGTATTATTCCTTTGGAAATCATTTCACTTTTAAAATTCTTTTATCCATCTCGACTGGCTAATCTCCTTTTGGCTGTGCATTTGGATGCTGTTTGGGCATGTTGATGTGTAATCGCTTGCTAGTTGCTACTGCTGCGTAGACTATTGCAACCCAAGCTAGGATAGAAACTAGATAGGATTATAGGAAGGGCCAAGCCTTGAATTATCTTGGACGAATTGAATATTCCTACTTGATGTTTGTAATCCAGGGTATTCTTTTTTGTTGTGCTTCTGATCTAAGCAAAATCTTAGTAACTACCATAAAGTTGATTAACTGCAAAATCTGGCAATGATCACTTTTCTGTGTTGCAGGGGAACATTTATGGCCACGTTCATATGGCTTAAGAAATGGAGCAATGTTGACAGATTTACATAACATTCATCCTGCAGATGCAAATGGTAATGATTAACTGGAATAATCATCACTAAACATGTTACTAATTAACAATTTCATAATCAAGAGCATATTCCAATAATGCAATGCATTTGTCAGGACATCTTTATAGAAATACAACTTTATTTGTTTGTTTTTTTTAAAAAAAAAAATTGCATTAGCCTGGAGTTTCTTATGGAAGTTATAACATGGCTATGCCACCTACCTTAATCTCAAAAAAATGAGCAAACCAAAGTCATTAGATGAAAAGAGTATAATGTATAATTTGTCTTGTTTCCTTGGTTTTTATTTTTTTTCTCCTCCATGTGCATTTGGAGAACAGATGAAAAAAGTGAAAAGTTTATACTAAGATCATGGTAGAATGATTAATTTGAATGAACACACATGCAGATACACATATTCTCGACCTGTATGTCGTCTGACTCCATATTTCCTAATGGTTCAACTGTCATGTGTGCTATATTTCACAGCTAAAATTTGTGCAGCAATTGAATAGTTGTCGATTATCAATACGATACTGTATAACCTGTTTGTATTTAGCAATCTCTTCATAAGAAAAATATAATTCATCATATGGGATCCATATTGGTCTACTATTAATCTTGGCCATTATGATGGTGACAAAAATGTTTACTTCTCTTGCTAGCTTATGAATTTCCATTGCTATACTTCTTGTGCAGTAAATTCATCCAGGGGAAACAAGTACTATGGGGAATGTGTGGCTACATCAACTCACTGTTCAAGGCCGGCAAACAATGAAGCTGCTGCTGACACCGAAACTGACCAGGAAAGATGGGCACCACCTAAAGAGGTTCTGATTACATTTTGATATCTCTCTCTCCTTTCTGTTTGGTTGCTTATCCAAAGGATTCTTGAGTGCTAAATTCTCGAGAAAGGAAAGTATTTGTATTTTTCTCATAAATAATGCTGCACATTTTATAGATCTAGATTCTTGGTGCAGAAGCATAGTAAATTAAGTTGTAAACTTATTTTCTTTTGTTTACAATAGATCCAAGTCTGGTTGATGTCTCTTAATCTTTGCATTTTCCTTCTGAATCAGATAATAAACTATGAAACTAAGTTAATCCTTTGATTCCTTTCTCTTGCTTGTTTCCTGCATTTCCTGCAGTGTATAATTCCTGGAAACTTGTTTTTTTTTGTCTCTTTTGTTGATCGGCCAAATTTTGTTTATTGTGTATTTCAATGGCATACATCTTCCACGGACATGGAGAAATTGTTATAGTCAGAGCATGAAGGGAGCTCAGAAATCACTGCAATAAGCAAGGATTATAATTTAGTACCAGGAATGGTGTATACCGATTACTTGTAACGAGCTCATTTCTGATCTCAGTTTCAGCTTGGAGCTGGCGATACATGCCAATTCCTGAATCCTTTCTCTAGATATGCATCGATACATTCTTATTGTCTAGTCGAATCCAGTCTATTACCAAACCTTTCTGGCTTTGACTGGCCCCTTGCTTCTTTTTTTTCTTGTCTTTTGGCTTAAGCATATTTTACCTTTTCTCAGTTTGGTTTGATTTTGTATGACTAAATTTCTATGGACTATTTGTAAAACAGGTGAAAGGAGACGTAGCACGATCGGTAATGTATATGGCCGTGTCTTACGGATTTCAACAACCTAATGGGAGTCCTCCATTACGACTTTCTGATTCACCAAATATTGGTAAATTCATTTTTTTAACAAATCACTTGTTGCTTATTTAGATGATGAAGTTTACATGGATTAACCATAGGTAGGCAGCTTATCTATTCAACTAATTTTATGGGTTTGAGGTTTATATATTTCATATTTCAGAAGAATAAGGTTTAAAAGATCGCGTCGACATATTACTACTAGATTGGTGGACAAATAGGTTGGATCATCAAATGATTGGACTTCTTAAGATTAGTATAATGGCCTAACTATGCTTTTAAATACAGCGGCATACCATTCCCAACTAGAGCTCAGCTGCATGAGGTCATATTTCTTAGTTACCATAATTCAATTTCTACAATATTCATAATATATACTTTAATCTTTTTCAATTTCAGTTAGAATATCCAGAAATTTAATGATGCATATAATCCTTATGGTTGTGAAGCATTTTAGTGTCATTTGTGATATGCGTTTGAAAACTATACAAAAACTAAACAATATATCTTTAGCGATTGCTAGCACCGATGAATTTAACCATCTGACAATACTGATAGTTGATTTGTTGAATGATCGAAACAATACCTTTCAGTTATACCCACCGGTACTGGTTGTGGCATTTAAAACTATATGTTATACCACAATTGTTTCGAGATTGTATCAAGAGTTGTTTACGAAAACAGCATGCATATCAGCATGTTTGTGAGTTCCCTGCCCGGAAAGTAACTTAAACACTTTCCGAGCTTCCGTTCTTGAAAGTCGTTATGATTTGTGAAAAGAAGTTGAATGAAGTGGCTTGCTTACGGTGCTCCCTTGTATGTTCCTGCCAGAAACAAATGAAATGGGCCTCCTTTCAACTTTGCTAAAGTGGAACGAACTCGATCCCCCTTCGAGCGCGGAGAAGTTAAGAAATGACAGAATATGCAAGTTGTATCAGCACAATCGGAATCCTTTCATCGATCATCCAGAATACGCCAACCTCATTTGGAAATACGCCACCAATGAAGGAAAGGTATCACTCTCAGATCCTCTTTACTGGAAATCGTCACTAGATATTTCTTAATCTATACCAGATATTTATTTCTCATCTATCTTGTTATCGCCCAGCTAAATCTCTGTAAAATTTTCCACAAACTACGATTTTACATCACTCCAAATATTCAAAATTTGAAAAATATTCTCACTCAATGGTTTATGCTAAACCAGCAAATCCTTTTCTACTTCCTCTGTGTCTCCTATGTGTCTCTTTCTTATTGTAATTGAATCATTCAGCAGCCTCTCTTAACTCAGAAAGTAACTTTTTTTGTTTTTAATAATTTAGGGGTTCGGGTTTTTGATTAATTCTGGAGGTCGATCCGATAAATCAATCAGAAATATAATTTATACGCATTTAAAAATTAATTTTTAAAATATTCATCTTATTTGATATTTAAATTTTTCTCGAAGTGCTTTGCATCTCAGGTAGACAAAACTAATAACTTAAAAAAAAAATACTGACCTATTTTGTGTGGCAGTAAGTTGCACGCTTGACGCAATGACAACCACAACGTCTTCAAAGGACGTCAACAGCATTAACATTAAATGCAACGACACACGCACATTGATTAGTTGACCAACGACCTGAAAAAATCATGCAGTAGACGAGAAAATGCAAATTTCATGGGACCTCCATAGAACTCTTCCTGTAGTTGCTCTTGATTCGGTCTAGAATTGTCTCCATCAATTTTAATTAAATCATCAACAATCAAAATGCAATCTTGCCTGCAATGAGATTCAGCGGATAGAGCCTCTACAGATTTTGCATTCTATGAATCGACTATGCAAGAACCGAAGTGGCTTAGGGCCCTTCTTTAAAGCTACAACCCAAACGCATTTTTTTTATAAAAAAAAAAGTATTTTTTGTGATGGATGTGGGGTATGATTGGACACTTTCTTTACAAAATGAGAAGAAAAAACATATTTCAAGCGGATTTGATTAGACAATCCAAGTTGGTGTCCTTTGACCACATGGATTGTCTAATGACCCCAACATAAGCCAATTTAACAATTATTTGTAACTTGACCCCACAGAATCTAACTCATTCATGTTACCACATTTGTCATTGCTGGCATTAATCCGCCAATTGCGGAGATTGTTTTAAGCATGTCTTTAACAATCCTACAAATTTTAAACTTCTATGAAAATATTATTGTTTTAAAAAAAAATTGCATGACAAAGGAATTTGTGTCTTGATCAAACGAGCACATGGCACATGCAATGCTCAAAGCCTTGTTCATGTATGGTTCCCATGTGCCTTGTCTACTTTTACTTCTCTTAAAATTTGACACGTACTCCATTAATATATATATATAATTTATCTTTATTTATTTATTTATTATTTTCTTTCCTTTTATTCTCTTTGGTATATTTCATCCTATTTCAAAACACATTTGCATATTCGTCCAACATTTTAACTTTAACAAAATATATCATATCATCACTATTTTTACATAAATTGTATTTTAAAACTAAAGATAAAATAACAGACACATAATTTAAACAATTAGATGAAACAAATTTGTCCCAAAACTCAGTAAGAATTCAAATTAAACAAAATAACTAGGATAGATATTCAATAAAAGATCAACAATTTCATTATAAACCAATTGCCCCATTTTTTATTTAAATTCTTATAAAAAGAAATGAATAAGTAGCTCGATTGATAATGTTCACTTATGTCATTCAAACTATGTCCCACTAGCCATAAGGTGAACATGACTTAAGCCTTGTGAGTCCCATGTATATATCCACTTAAAACAAAAATAAGAAACACACATGTTATAGCACATGAGTCATGCCACAAGAAAAAAAACGCACAATTAATAGAGGAAGGTAAGAGTTGAAAAAAAGAGTGTCTTCTTCTTCTCCCTCTAGACATATAGACTTTAATATCATTTTAAAAGTTTTTTTTTAAAATGTATTTATTTTAAGGATAAATTTCAAAGTATATTATATATATCAAAGAAATTTTTGAAGAATTACCTTTTAAAATTGAATAAAATGGTTAATGCAGGGAGCAAGCAAGGGATGGGCTTTTAGTTGGTGGACTATTGCAAGGACAAGAATGGTCTTTGTATATAAAGGGATAGAGAGCCGAAGGAAGAGAACACCACTGACTCCTGTTCCTACTACTACCGCTACTGCTGCTGTTAGTATTCTTGCATGATCGACCAATTCCTTGGTCCTTCCAAGATGTCGAAGTTGCAGAGGTATAGAGGAGTAAGGCAACGCCATTGGGGCTCATGGGTCTCAGAAATCCGTCATCCAATCTTGTAAATCGATCAAACAGCTAGAAAAAATTTCATCGAAGCATTTCGTCGAACACGTTACTGACCTGTAGGGAGGCTCCGCTGATCTGATCTGATCTGATCTGCTTTGCTTCTTCCAGGAAGACGCGGATTTGGCTGGGCACGTTCGAGACGGCGGAGACCGCGGCGCGGGCGTACGACGAGGCGGCGCGGCTGATGTGCGGCGCCAAGGCCCGCACCAACTTCCCCTCCGCGGCCGGATCGTCGTCGTCGTCGACTGCGGCGGCGCTGTCGCCGAGCCTGGTCGCGAAGCTGGAGAAGTTCTGCTCCGCGGCGGGGGAAACCACCAAGCGGCCGGAGAAGGAGGGGGACGGCGAGGAAGTGGGCAATGAGTACATAGAGGAGATGATCGAGGAGCTCATATACGATGGTTCCTTGGAGATCTCATGCTCTTCGCCTTCCTCCTCCGCCTCCTCCGCCGCTTCGTCCTCTCATTGCTCATCGTATGTTTGAGTAAATGCCACAGGGAATGGGGCTACAGTTTAGGGTTTTATTTATTTTATTCACTTTAGGGTCCTACATTTGATGCACACGTGTGACGTCGCTATTTGTCAATAAACCCTACATTTTCTACTTCAATAAATCCGAACGTCCTCGAACAGAACTCACGAGCATTAATAGGTTTGATTAAGCTAATCCTTATGATTAAATTACTTTTGTGCTGATAGAACCTTGTCAGAAGCTATGAATTGAGCTGAGGATTCGGTGGTGGTTGTCCTGAGCACTTGTATACGAACGGAATCCTAAGAAAGGACCTATTATTATATTTGACAGTTTTATCTTACCATAACAACTTTACCGTTATATGCAAAACCGTATATGATAAATATAAAATATGTTATCAAAGAATGCAAGTTAAGTCGCTACTAAATTGTCGATCAATCTACATATGCATAGACAACAATGGAAAGAAAATACAACTCAATGGACTGACTACCTTTCTTATCACCACAATTTAGTTTCATGGAGTTTGTGTTCTATGGATGGCCAAGAGACTGGGCGTACAAGTTAGACGTGCTATTTAAGGATGGTACAACAAACACACAGGTTAAAAGTTAGGCACTAACTCATGAAATGGATGCAACACTATCGAAACTAGATAAATTATTATACAGTGGACAACGAGCACTGATGGCCGAAAGAGCTAAACTAGCTGGAACACGACTTGCTTTCACTTGGTCAGTGCATGGTTGGGGTTACTGTCGCTTTGATGCTCGTCGGGGACGGTGTCTTTGCTCCTTTTCTCCTCCCACTTGTCCCTCTCTTTTCGCTTGCTGTCTAGTGTGAGGCCGAGGTGAAACTGAAACGTGCTCAATTGATTCCCTTTTCCTGACCTTCCGTGATTTAGTTGTGATATGGTTCTCCGCGCGAACCGGCGTGGTATCCATGCTTGGATGCTCCTTGATCACTTTAGCTACATCAGTAGTTTGCTCACCACCATTGCTGAATTGATTGAAACTTTTCTTTTCCTGGGAAACAAGTTGCGGTGCGACATTTGATTCTGTCGATCCACTGAACAGAAAACCCAGTAATTAGAAGGAAGGTGAATTATTCTGACCAAAAAAAGTTGCAAAGAAGCACCCATGTGTATTTACCCTTTTTTTGAGAAGTCGTGTCGTGATCCATCTGTTGCGTGCAGTGAACAAAGATTTTGATTCTGCGGCTTTGCATCTGTTTACATTTTTAAGAGATTCAGTGGAGCTGAAGGTATATATAGCGGAATGACAGTATTGCTGCTACATGGCAAGTGTCTCAAATTGTAGGAATATGTTCGATCAAGACATTACCATCAGGCACCTTTGATGCTGAAGCTGAAATAAAAGATTCATGAGGAGCATCATTGTTGATAATGTCTTCTAGCACAGTCGATGAAGGCTTGCTGACATCCTGATGCAATAATAATTTCATAATGGTTATCGCAATTATTATGTTAATATATGTAATAAAAATGTATAAAAACCTGGAAAATCAAGTAGGGATGTTTGGGAAGAAAAACAAATAATAATACTTATACGTTCACCTTGTTAGCATCCAAATAAATAGGCAATTGATGTTCAGTTGGAGTCGGACCTAGTGTGGCAAAAGGCGATTACATTCGTCCCCAGCGCCCCTCTCCAGGACCAATACAGAGGTAAATCACAGTAACTAAGGGGGTGAAATACGGGTCGTAGGGATTTACGCTCCACTAGTCCTGAGGTTCGACTCCTGGACCTCATGTGGCAAACCAACAACCGCTTACCAACTCAGATAGAATCAGACCTAATGAACTGATAGTTGGTGATGCAGTTTTCTCTACCAAGGCCTCAAGTGTTTCCATGGGCTCTGAAGTCAAGGTAACAGAAGTGGACTTTACAGCTAGTGTGATAATGTCTTCATCGATAGGTTTATCAACTAAGCTACCACCATCATTGCAACGAAGATCTTCAACATGCTCTTCTAATGACTTAGCAGGAGCATTGGAAGTCTCCAGCAATGATAATGAAGACAAAAATTGTACTGTTCTTAACAAGTATGGATCTCTATCAAATTCACAATGTGACCTATGCATCTTCTAGGCTATTCGAAAGACCAAAAAAAAGAAAGATCAGCATTCTCATGGAAAAAAAACAAATGTTTGGTGTAATGACATTGAAATGAGCAAAAAATAATAAACTATCTGCTGCGGATGAGATCTTTGAAATCTCCATTTGAAATAATTCCTGGGAATCAATTAGTTTCAAGGAAGGATTCTCAAGTAGGGTATCTGCCAATATCAAAGGGGGTTTCTTATTATTATCTGGACTTTCCTGCGATCCAGAAGAGAAATAGTTCCTCTTAAAATCCTGAAAACAGGCATCGTATTGTAAGATAGGAAACAAAAACAGTATCAGTTCAACTAAAGACCAAATTGGTAATTGTTGAACTGCAGAGTATGAGAACTATGGCATGCAATTCCAAGACATTTTATAGAGGAAAGTACACATGGAAAATTCACAATGTGACCTATGCATCTTCTAGGCTATTCGAAAGGCCAAAGAAAGGAAGATCAGCATTCTCATGAAAAAAAGAAGTGATGTTTGGGTTAATGTCATTGAAATGAGCAAAAATAATAAACTATCAACTTCAGCGATGCTTGATTGCCAAAATATTTGTGTTCTATTTAAGTAGCAAGTAAGATGTCTCAATGGATGGCAATTTCATCTTAATTTGTTTCTTGAGATTCATGATCCATGAATCCGTAGTACAGTGTTCACCTATGCTTTCTTTTTTCGATAAATTTTGTAAAAGAAACATATAATGGTTTCATCACAATTATGATACGGGCAGTCTGCTCCAAAAATACTGCCAAAAAGGATTACTTTCTCAACTTCCTTGCCATCGAAAAACAAAGTAACTCAGCAGCTGGACCATTCCAAACTAGTCAACATGGCCTTTGATCCTACAGTATGCTAAGAGTAACTTCCACACAATGAAGCGTGTGGGATATCTGGTAGCAACTGAGCTCAGAATCTTGTCTGGGGTGATCCTCAAAATCAGCAAATATGCTATGGCCTAGGAAAATTCATCTCCAAACTAGTCAACATGGCCTTTGATCCTACAGTATTCTAAGAGTAACTTCCACACAATGAAGCGTGTGGGATATCTGGTAGCAACTGAGCTCAGAATCTTGCCAGGGGTGATCCTTAAAATCAGCAAATATGCTATGGCCTACGAAAATTCTAGATGAATGAAGTGATTAATCAAGTCTTCTTCAACAATTTCTTAGTTTGTTGTTGAAATCCTATATTATGAAGGATACTATGAGGGTGCACAAGATATTGAGATTCTAGATCATGCAGGGGAAATGCAAGGCAAGTTAAATGAGGTTTAAAACATATTATAAGCAGAAATAAATACAACAACCAAAAATAGTCACAGATATGGTACACACCAAGATCAATATTTATAGTTGGAATCAAAGGCCTCTTGATGAAAGTGGTATACCACAATATAGACTAGGTAAATGTTAAGTATCATTCGTATTTATTGATACATTTGATCGCCAGAAATGGGTATGTGTTTTGACCAATTACTAGACCAGTAAATTGCAAACATACTCTTCTAAATGAGAAATAGTATATTTAAATAAAGGGAGCCAATATTTTCACTTTCACTTTCATTTCTGTAATTGGTGCATATTCTTATACTTTACCTTAATCGAGGACAAAGAATTGCTAGTTCTTGCATGGTTGCTACTATCAGTCTGGAGATCCTCCTTGCTAGCAATCATAGATGGTAGAGTAATACTGCCAGCGCTTGGAGACTGCTGAGGAGGAAGAGATTGCATATATGATTCAGCCAAATCCACTGGCGAGGCATCATCATGAACATCCTGCAGGATGCATGAGCAGAAAGTAGGCTCATGATAAAACTTCCATGCTGAATAATTAATACCATAAAGATGTAGTCAAAACTAAATAATGGTGCCTGATATTATTGGGATCCAATTGCTAACAAATAAGTTTGAAAAAGGAGGGGGGTTGGTTTCCAACTAAAACATATTGTAAACATATTGAACTTCTAGATCAAAAAGGGTGCATATTTAAAGAGTGAGTGGCCTATGCAACCCAGCATGGGACATGGATGCTAATGAGTTAGGAGCGAGAAACAAGGGTGACTATATCAACATGCAGACCAGTGTCTGCAGTATCCTTCTGCAAAACAGGTAGCACAGAAATGATTCATATTTCAGAAGAACATGCTTTGAAGAAAACAATAATGATTTTTTTCTCGCTAAAGCATTGGCATCACTGGTTAATTTGGCTGATTGGGCCCAATTACCAGAAACCATGGTCACTATTGGTCCATTTAATAAAAACAATGACAAAAAATGAGTGAGAAATGAGGCTATGATATAATTTTAAAAAGTTGATCAGCTTCAACCCAAGCCTTACATGATGAAGCATATCAGTATTCAATGCTGATGGTCCACAAGGAGGAAAAAATTTAGAGTTAAATGGCATTTTTTTCAGCTCCAACCATTTGTTGGCTTTTGTAGCTGCTGCCTTGTGGACATCAGACATACTAAAAGAACTTTTAACAGAATGTGAACTAAAATCAATAGGAGAGTACGCAACTGATCCAGGTAAGACATTGCACTGCTGCAATGACTCTCCAGAAAAATCAACAGTGTTGCCAGGAAGCCCATTCGAAATTGCCTCTCCCACTTTATCCTGAACAAATACTGATGGTGAATCCACCACTCGGGATTGTAATAACTTAGTCAGTCTTTCATATTCATCCCTGAAATGGAAGCACATTATCAGAGTTCCAGCTAAGTGTCATATCATTAATAAACATACATTGTCAAACAATAATATCTGTACATTCATCACACAAACAGGAAAATAACACTCTGCCAATCCCAACATTTTACTTCAAAGCTCCCTATTTTTCTCCTTTGAGAATCAGAAATTTTCCCACAATGGAGAAATTTGCCCTGCAGTTTTTTTGCACATCCAAATGTTTTTTTTTTTACTTTACATGGAAACTGATTAAACAAAAAGTCAACCTCCATCATCATTCACTCTGGAACTATACAAAAAATGCATCGGGATAGAGTAAGTCTTATGTAGCAAATAACTTTATGTTCCTTTTACTCATTTTTACTTACAAAATAGTTGAATCTGGGAAGTGCTAAAGTTCAAGTGCACACTGTGGATAATAGAAAAACTTGCGAGTTTTCATAGGACGATTGTCACTACTTATGGACCCAAACCTAGGTGATCTATCCATGACCAAGATGAAGCTTGGGTGAAATTAAGTGGAGGTCCGAACTGACTGATGTTGAAGAATCAGCGGAAGAATCAGCAGATGAGTTGTGGTTAGGGGTGAAATGCCACTCTGAGGTGGCAAGAGTATTTATCATAGCATGGCTGTGAATATTTGCAAGATCAAGTGATAAGAAGCTAAATACAAGTGATGCACAATAAACAATGTCTCTAAATAAATAGGCAGTGTCGAGAATCATGTTGGTGAATTTATGGTATAACCATTCTGACAATTAAGTGACACTCTAATGGTCATCTCTGTGCAAGAAAGAAATCTATCTAAATGATGGCTTACACTAGCATTGAAAAAGATATCTCAAGAAAGGAAATACATATACAAAAATGTATGAATTTAAGTCAGCCAAATACCAACGGAAGGGCATTATTTAGGTTGAAAAATATACTTCTAAAAAAACTGCCAGATGGGGCTTAATGCAAGATGAAATAGTATAGTTGACTGCAAAAATCCTAGGTTATGATGCAGAAAACAAAATCGAAAGATGAATGAAGTCAATGGACCAGCTTAAGAATCACATGCAATACGTTTAGCATGTGAACAAACAAGGCCGTCTCAAGATTTCCCGAGGCCCTAGGCAAAAATAAATTAAAAAGAATCCTTTAATATATTTTAAAATTTTTTCTCAAGTTTTTTTCATTTGAATTTGGGATTGAGAATGACCAGTTTAAAAAAATTTTGATTAAAAAATTTAGTTTTCTCGCTAATATTTAGATAATTTTTTTTAACACTGTTAAATTATTTAATCTTTTTGAGACATTGAACGTAAATAAAACTTTATTCATTTTAATTTTAAATTTTTTTTGATGGAGTATTTTACTTTACGTTTATGGATAAAAAAAATCTCTGATTCATGTTATTATCGAGGAAGAAAAAGAAAGAGTGAGAAGAAATATTATCAGTGAGGAAGGAGAAGGGCGTTCTCTCAGAGTATCACCGACGAGATAGCATAAACGTACAAAATTATTGATGAGAAAAGAAAAAAGACACTAGCGAGAGAATATAAGCATACAAAATTAATGAGGAGAAAAGAAATAGACACGAAGCATTGGTGAAAGAACAATTAGGATTTTTTTAGAGATATTGAGAAGGAAAGAGTTTATTAGTTTTATAAGATATATAATTAAATAGAATAAAATCTTGGCTAAATGCAATTATGAGGAAATAAGATTAAATAAAATAAAATCTTGGCTAATTATAATTATGAGGAAATAAGGATAATGGGTAAATAGGAATAATTAATTAATTAATAAGATGTCATTAATGAGTTAGCATGATATTTATTAATGTGTATGCTATTATTAATTAATATTAATGACTAAATTTAATTTTTTTTAATGTCTTTACTTAATTATTTAATTAATGGGCCTCGATAATATTGGGGTCTAGGCATAGGCCTTAATGGCCTATACCTTGAGTCGGGCATGTGAACAATTGTACAGATCAATAAGAAGAAGATACGAGGAAACATCTAAAGTTATCATTTTTCATGAGTTAAATTGTTTCACATAGTCTTCTATTCAACGAAGGGGAGACTTGGCGTAACGGTAAAGTTGTTGCCATGTGACCAAAAGATCATAAGTTCGAATCCTGGAAACAGCCTCTTGCAAAAAGCAGGGTAAGGCTGCGTACAATGGATCCTTTCCTGGGACCCCGCATGGCGGAAGTTTCGTGCACTGGGCTGCCCTTTTTTTTTTAAGTCTTCTACTCAACAAATTTTGCATGAATGCAGAATGAACTAGAAACACATAAGTGAAAGTAAAATGCCGATGTTCAACATGCATGAGCAAATTTTTGAATGATGGTGAAGAAAAACTAAAAGGCCTGCAGCAAAAAAAAAAGGAATAATATATCAAGAAATGCTGAACTACCTTGAGAAAATCTCCTGTTGGAGCAACTTCTCAATAGCAAGTTTGGTTTCACTTCCTGGAACAATTGCATGTGATAACTCCATGCAGTCAGCAATCTCCTCTGATTTCTTCAGTTCCTGATCATGTATAAACAACTTCCTCCATTAGCTAGCAGACTTTAAACTAAAACCTAGAAGGGGAAAAAAATGGAAACTTGTGGATTTGTAGGTGTGAATCAAGAGCACCCATTTTGTGGTGACACATTGAGTGCCTACAATATACACTTTTGAAATTCTCATGATTAAGGTCTGGATTGGCTGCTTTACTAAGCCCATTTATAGAGAAACCGAAATGGAAGACGTGAAAATGGATTACTCGACTAGATCCATGAAGCTGTTTAGGTGCATCAATATTCTGTTCATCTGCAAAAGAGGAAAAATATCAGCTATCTTCTGCCAATGAAATATCCAGTTCCTAGCAAATCAATTAATTCCAGGCAAATCTAACTGACATGCACTGTGCATAAAAAGTACAGCATCCAGCTAGTTCAAAAAAGATCAGAGTCCAACCAACTTGCATAATGTGTACAGAAGTACGTAACAAAGGCAAATAAGTCCATTTAAAATAAAAAAAGGTAGGTTAAGTTTAAACAAAAAGAATTTGATTAACACATACAATGAATATGGTTAACGCTATGGAAATTTACGAACAAAATACAAAGAACGCCTTAGATGCATTACATTTGAGTACAGTGAATTAGATCAATCTGGTCTCCCTGACAAATAAAGACAGACATCATTATTCAGATGCATCCTCTACTGATTCCCACTAAGTGCAAGACCCTCTAGTCTTTTTGCTTATTTTTGTTCTTTCTCCCTCTATGACTTCCCCAAGAAGAGTTCACAAAACAGCAACATATCTGTTAATTCAATTAAAAGAGCTCCGTTTGCAATTATGGTAGTTCCTTTCATTTGAGGCAGTCATGGATCCTTATTAGATAGTTCCCGATGTCAGAAATAAGGGCAGCTACAATTCAGTTACAAAAGGTTGAACATTTCATCTGGTGCAGATTCAGAGAACGTGTATGTAGGGGGGAAACGGTTGCCTTAGGTTGACTTGCATGAGACTAGGGCTGCAAACGAATCGAGTCGGCTCGCAAACTTTTTGAGCCGACTCGAAAAATATTCGATTCGTATTCGAATTTATCGAATTCGAACCAAACTCGAACATGTTCGAACTTTTTTTCGAGCCGAACTCGAGCCCAAATTATATTATTCGAGCCGCTCGTGAGCCTTAATATTTATTAATATAAGTTAATATATATTAAATAAATAAATTTCGAGCCTTTCAAATTTATTTTCGAGCAATAATTCGAATAATTTGTGAACATATTCGAATATTTCAAGCCGAACTCGAACCCGAGCCCTAATTCGAACCGAACTCGAACTAAACATTTTGAATTTTTCGAGCTTCGAATCGAGCTCGAACTCGAATATACCTATTTTCAGCCGAATTTGAGCCTTAAATTTTTCTGTATATTCGGCTCGATTCGATTCGTTTACACCCCTACATGAGACAACTGGAATTAATTTGAATATGATGAGATTTTTGAGCCAGGCTGTAGGGCTTTCATTTGGTTCAAGTAGAACTGAATCAAACTAAATTGAATCAATGTTGAGCTTAATAATAAAATGTTGAAGATAGGAATCTTTTTTAAGCTTAAAGTATGCTATAGGTGATCATCTAATCAAACTTAAAATGGTACCAGAAGAGGTTTTTGGCTTGAATTCTGAAATTATATGGTGTTAGAATAACAGTCAGATAGGATACTTCCAGATGGCTTAGGATGTCTTTGTTTAGGGAAAAAAATTTCGATTTTCTAATTCCTTTGTCAGGAAGGAAAGTCAAGCATGTGAAAATTGTTGGATATTGGGGCCTAAATGGACCAATACGATTGTGAGGAGGAAAAATCGGAAGCCATCAATTGTTGAAAGTCGTAATTGACTTCAAAATTGAAATCTACGTTTCGCGTAGATAGATTTAGACTATTAATTTGCTCAAAACCGATTAAGGGTGAATGAGAAATTAATGTTCAAAGTCGGCCCAAAATAACGTTGGTTATTCATTAAGGAAATGCAAGGGAGAATAGTCCCACATCGGAAATTTCCGATGTGCATTCCTTACTTATTAATGATGTTGAGTTATTGGAGTTAACTCAGAAAAGTACCAGGTACTCTCTGCTCAGGGGCGAGCAGGTGCTCGCACCTGTGAGCCCGCCACCCGCCACGTGCGCACGTGCGCAATGGGCGCTTTGGGCGCTTTGTAGGCGCACTTTGCACTTCGCGAGGAGCATTGAGGAGCTTAAATTTATGCTCCAGGTGACATTGCAGTGCCTACATGGCACTCGGGTGACGTGTCAGGCTAGTACCTGACATGGCAGTGCCTATGTGGCATCCTCGTGGGCAAAGGGAGATGACTGGACAGTTGGTTGGGCGAACGGATGGCAGCCGTTGATCAACGTTGATCAAAGAAGTATGGTGGATCGCTTGTGATGCGATCTAGAGCGTTGGATCACAATGAGTCACGATCTGACGGCTTGGGATGAGACATGATCTGAAGCATCGGATCAATGGATCCAGATCCGATGGCTGATAGATCTGAGGGTCACAACTCTTAGATCTGATGGATGAGATTAAAGGGGCTATGTGAAGGGTTATAACTCTTCAGTCCGGACGGCCCAGATTAATCCACCCAAAGGTCACACCCTTCCCTAAAGCCTCTTCCTTCTGTATAAATAGAACCCTCCAGATTGGAATCAAATCACTCAACTTAATCTTCTCTTCCTCAAGTATTCACTCACTCATCTTGTCATTCAAGAGTCCAAGAAGCCTACGAGAAGGTTCGTTGGTCTCGGAAGTCGGAGTGTTACGATTCGGGGCGATTGTCGTCGTTGTATCTTGGGAGCAATTGCAACAATCCGTTAAGCACCGTAGCGGAGCAATATCGTTTATGGAGATAGTGTCGAACACTAGCCTCGACGATCAGTTTGCATACTGGAAACAACAGTCGTAAACGATACTCCTGCAAACTGATATGGCTACCAACGACGTTCCAACCGCCATTCCGACCGACGGCTGTTCCGACCGTCGTTCACCATTCCGCGCGGAGAAAAGCCGGAGAAATTCACCGGGCCGACTTCAAAAGATGGCAGAAGATGTTGTTCTACTTAACAACGCTAAACCTTATACGGTTTTGCGTGAAGACCCGCCATCGCTACGGACGGTAGCAAGGTCGCTGCGATACGTGGACGCACGGAGATTTTCTGTGTCGCAACTACATTCTCAACGCCTTGGACAACACGTTGTATAACGTGTATTGTTCATTGGAGACAACGAAATCTTTGTGGGAATCGCTTGAGAAGAAATACAAGACCGAAAATGCCGGACTGAAGAAATTCATCGTCGGCCGGTTTCTGGATTTCAAGATGGTGGACTCAAAGAGCGTCTCATCTCAAGTCCAAGATATGCAATTAATACTGCATGATCTGGACGCCGAAGGAATGAAGCTGAACGAGTCATTCGCAGTTGCTGCGGTAATTGAGAAGCTCCCTCCGTCATGGAAGGATTTCAAGAATTACCTAAAGCACAAGCAAAAGGAGATAGGGCTGCAAGACCTGATCCTGAGGCTACGAATAGAGGAGGATAATCGAAAGTTATCCGACTGCAGAGGAACCAAGCGGACTATAGACGATATGTCCAACCTGGTCGAGCCGAACGCTAAAAAGCCGAAACAGTTCAAGAAGAAGGCACAAGCGAAGAAGTTCAAGGGAGCCAGGACACCTGTCCAAGGACTGCAGACGCCCGAAGAAGCCAACCAAGGGGCCAAAGGATGCTGCGAACCACGTCGCAACCTCTCTTGAGGACTTGGATCTCACTGCGGTTGTATTTGAAGCCAACTTGGTGGATACCAACCCGAAGCAGTGGTTCATTGATACTGGAGCAACTCGTCATATCTGTTCCGATAAGGCGATGTTCTCCAAGTATACTCCGATAAATGGCAGGAAGCTCTATATGGGTAATTCCACGACGTCGCTAATTGTCGGACTCGGAAAAGTTGTTCTGAAGATGACGTCCGGAAAGGAGCTAACACTCATTGATGTACTCCATGTTCCCGACATCAGTAAGAACCTAGTTTCTGGAGCGGCACTAGTTAAGGCCGGATTTAGGCTAGTGTTCCAGTCAGACAACTTTGTACTTACGAAGAATAATATCTTCGTAGGAAAGGGGTACCTAGAAAAGGGTCTATTCAAAATGGTTGTAATGCCTGTACTCCGAAATATTGATGGTAATAAAATAAATGCTTCCAGCTATGTTGTTGAGTGTTTTAATTTGTGGCATGATCGACTCGGACATGTGTATAATAATACTCTTAAACGTCTCGTCAAATTAAATTTATTACCAAACGTCAATGTTGACGGAACACACAAATGTGAAGTGTGCGTGGAAGCAAAAATGACGAAACTACCTTTTCATTCGGTGGAAAGGTTGACTACTCCTCTAGAGTTAATACATAGTGATCTATGCGACTTGAAATTTGTGCAAACTAGAGGAGGTAAAAAGTATTTTATTACTTTTATCGATAATTACATGAGGTTTTGTTATGTCTTTCTTTTAAGAAGTAAAGACGAAGCCTTAGAGGCATTTAGAACTTATAAAATAGAAGTTGAAAATCAACTTGACAAACGAATTAAAATAATTCGTAGCGATAGAGGTGGAGAATATGGTGCACCGTTTAATGAATTTTGTTCAGAATCGGCATTATTCATCAAACAACGGCACCTTACTCACCTCAATCGAACGGTGTTGCCGAACGTAAAAATCGGACACTAAAAGAGATGATGAATGCCTTGTTGATAAATTCAGGCTTACCTCAAAACTTGTGGGGAAGCAATATTATCAGCAAATCACATTCTCAACAAAATCCCTCATAAGAAAAGTGATAAAACTCCTTATGAACTATGGAAAGGCCATGAGCCATCGTACAAATACCGAAAGTGTGGGGTGCTTGGCAAAGGTCGAAGTACCTAAACCAAAGCAAGTAAAGATCGGACCTAAAACGTTCGATGCGGTATTTGTCGGATATGCCCATAATAGTAGTGCATATCGTTTCCTAGTTCATAAATCAGACATTCACGATATTCATGTGGGAACAACCATAGAATCTCGGAATGCGATATTCTTTGAAAACGTATTCCCGAATAAGAAGGAAATGTTGAAAATGATAATAACGGAAGTTCAAACGAGAATGACGTTTCTGAACTTAGTTGTTATAAAAGAACTATTGACGATCAAAACAAAGAGCCACGTCGTAGCAAACGGGCTAGAGTTGAGAAATCGTTCGGGCCGGATACATGACTTTTATGTCGGAAATGGAACCAAGAACATTAAGTGAGGCTCTCTCTAGTCCCGATGCGATGTGGAAAGAAGTCGTCGATAGTGAGATTGAGTCTATCGTGAATAATCATACTTGGGAATTAGTAGACCTTCCTTCGGTAATAAACCATTAGGTTGTAAGTGGATACTAAAACGCAAGTATAAAGGCGATGGATCGATTGACAAGTATAAGGCGGACTTGTAGCCAAAGGTACAAGCAAGAGGAAGGCCTTAATTACTTGACACCTACTCACCGGTGACAAGGATTACGTCCATACGAGTGCTAATAGCCATCGTAGCACTGTATGACCTTGAAATACATCGAATGGATGTTAAGACTGCGTTCTTAAATGGTGAGTTGGAAGAAGAAATTTATATGGAGCAACCCGAGGGTTCATAGCTCGAAATGAGGAAAAGGTGTGTCGACTTGTTAAGTCGTTATACGGACTTAAGCAAGCGCCTAAACAATGGCACGAAAAATTTGACAAAGTAATGTTGTCAAACGAATTCAGAATAAATGAATGTGACAAATGCATTTATGTCAAAGACACACCTAAAGGCTATGTAATCGTTTGTCTATATGTAGACGACATGCTTACAATGGGTAGTAATCATGAGTACAAAGAAAATGTTGACCAAGAATTTTGATATGAAAGATATGGGTCTAGTAGATGTTATATTAGGAATTAAAATTCTCGGGACATCCGATGGGATAGTTCTAACACAATCCCATTATGTAGAATCGATGTTGAAAAAGTTCAATGTGTACGATCTTTCTACTGTAAAAATCTATGGATCTAAGTCAACACTTAGCGAAAAACCATGGTGAGACCGTATCGCAGTTGGAATACTCTCGGATAATAGGTTTGATGTATCTTACAAACTGCACACGTCCGGATATTGTACGGTCAACAAGCTGAGTCGTTTCACCAGTAATCCAAACGACGCCCGTTGGAAGGCATTGATGCGAGTTCTTAGATATTTGAAATATACTATGAACTATGGATTACATTATGGAAAATATCCGTGTGTTGGAGGGATATTGTGATGCTAATTGGATATCGGATAAAAGACTCCAATCCACTAGTGGATATGTATTCACGATCGGTGGGGAGTGTATCAATCATTGATGAATTCTAAGACCTGACCTTAGAAATGTGAAGTTCCTAAAAATGGTCATGAACTTCTTGGAAATATTCATGAGTCATAGCTTTATGTCCATCCAATGATTGTAGAAAACATTATGTCTTCATTGTGAGTATGTATAAGAAGAGCAAATATCAGATAAATCAAATCAGTTGATCTCGAATGGAGTGATTGCAATCAACTATGTTAAGTCCAAAGATAATTTGGTAGATCCTCTTACAAAAGGGTTGAGTCGAGATCAAGTATATTGCTCGTCAAGAGGAATGGGATTAAAAATCTACAACTAAAAAATGACTGTAGCGGAAACCCAACCTTGTTGATTGGAGATCCCAAGATCTTGGTTCAATGGGACAACAAAGTTTCAGAAGTTGAGATATTTTATCTCTATCCCGATCCTAGGATGAATTTGTCTGTCCTACCTCGTATAGTGAGGTTAAGCTTATGCTTTAGTGACTTCTATACCTTATAAGGTGGAGTATGGTAGGATACTCTTGATAGAAGTGTCACCTATGTGAGTGTGAAGACAGGCCGCTTCAATGAAACACTCATGAATCCAAGATGGTGTCCATGGCCAAAACGGAACCAACCATGAGAACCTAAAGTAGGTGAGATAGGTCTCTATATGGGTGTTATTGTCTTAGTATACACAAACAGCTGAGCAGTTCAAGACATCACGTTCATTGCGCAGCCTAGTATACTCGATAGCATTCCACTACAGAAGGTTCAAAGCCACAAGCTACCTCTCCCGATGCAGTGACTTATCGATTGGACTCTTGTAAAGTGTCAGCATGCATACACGCATTACATTAATTTCCATTCATGTGGGGGATTGTTGGATATTGGGGCCTAAATGGACCAATACGATTGTGAGGAGGAAAAATCGGGCCATCAATTGTTGAAAGTCGTAATTGACTTAAATTGAAATCTACGTTCGTAGATAGATTTAGACTATTAATTTGCTCAAAACCGATTAAGGGTGAATGAAATTAATGTTCAAAGTCGACCCAAAATAACGTTGGTTATTCATTAAGGAAATCTGAGGAGAATAGTCCACATCGGAAATTTCGATGTCATTCCTTACTTATTAATGATGTTGAGTTATTGGAGTTAACTCAGAAAAGTACCAGGTACTCTCTGCTCAGGGGCGAGCAGGTGCTCGCACCTGTGAGCCCGCCACCCGCCACGTGCGCACGTGCGCAATGGGCGCTTTGGGCGCTTTGCACTTCGCATCGTCGCGAGGAGCATTGAGGAGCTTAAATTTATGCTCCAGGTGACATTGCAGTGCCTACATGGCACTCGGGTGACGTGGCTAGTATGGCAGTGCTATGTGGCATCCTCGTGGGCAAAGGGAGATGACTGGACAGTTGGTTGGGCGAACGGATGGCAGCCGTTGATCAACGTTGATCAAAGAAGTATGGTGGATCGCTTGTGATGCGATCTAGAGCGTTGGATCACAATGAGTCACGATCTGACGGCTTGGGATGAGACATGATCTGAAGCATCGGATCAATGGATCCAGATCCGATGGCTGATAGATCTGAGGGTCACAACTCTTAGATCTGATGGATGAGATTAAAGGGGCTATGTGAAGGGTTATAACTCTTCAGTCCGGACGGCCCAGATTAATCCACCCAAAGGTCACACCCCTCCCTAAAGCCTCTTCCTTCTGTATAAATAGAACCCTCCAGATTGGAATCAAATCACTCAACTTAATCTTCTCTTCCTCAAGTATTCACTCACTCATCTTGTGCATTCAAGAGTCCAAGAAGCCTACGAGAAGGTTCGCTGGTCTCGGAAGTCGGAGTGCTACGATTCCGAGACGATTGTCGTCGTTGTATCTTGGGAACGAATTGCAACAATCCGTTAAGCACCGTAGCGGAGCAATATCGTTTACGGAGATAGTGTCGAACACTAGCCTCGACGATCAGTTTGCATACTCCGGAATTTACCGGAAACAACAAAAATGTGCTTGATCGAAATTTAGCATCTATATATATCATTGATGTGGTTAAGAGATAAAAGAGGAGGGCATTATGGACATTGGACATTAATTAGGTTTTGGCTTTAAAGGTGGGCATTGTTCACCATCAAAGGGGAGAGGGTACCGCCGGCGCCCACAGGAAGAAACCTTCTTCCTGTCCTCTCCGGCGCCTCGCCGGTGCCACCGCTGGTTGCCACCATCGCTCTTCTCCCTCCACTCCTTCCTCGCCGACAAGCCACCACGAACGGAGCGCCACCCTCGCGACGGCCAGCAGCCGAACCTCCTCCTCTCCTCGTCCTCATCTCTCTTCTCCACGCCGACGCCGCCTCGGAGCACGGCTAGCGCCTCACGCACGGTCCAGGATGCCTCTGTCGCTGATCTTCCTCACGTCGGCCGCCGCCAGGGCTATCCCTCCCTTCTCTCCCTCTCCTTCTGTCGGCAGACACCTCCAGCTGCCTCAGGTGGAGGGCGTTGCTGCCTCTTCCCCACGCCAGCATTGCCTCGGAGCACAGCCACGCCGCCCCCAGTGGGCACTGCTTCTAGCAGCCAGCGCCGCCCCAGCGGCAGTCGCCGCCCTTAACGACAACCGCCACCCTCAGCCGCTCTTAGCGACAACCGTCGTCCCCAGCATCCAGCGTCTTCGGCATCCAGCGTCTCCGGCGTCCAGCGCCAACACCCCGGGCAGCCACTGCCGCAGCCTCCTCCAGTCGTCAGCGCCGCCGCCTCAGTTGCGGACTCCGGCGGCAGCGGAATCCGCCGCCGACACCTCCGGGCAGTCGTCGTCACCCTCCGAGCAGTCGTCGTCACCCTCCGAGCAACCGCCGTTTGAGTGCTCAGGTATTGTACTATGCCTATATTCCGGCCTGCGAGCCGAGAGTGTGTTTGCCCTTCGCGCCGCTATTGTATTCCGGCCTGCGAGCCGATGGAGTGTTCGGCCTTTGTGCCGCTGTTGCATGCCGGCCTGCGAGCCGAGGTTGTAGTCGGACCGTCTGTCGCCTTGCGGATCCATATCGCGCCCGGCTTCGAGCCACCGAGGCCAGCTACTCATCTGGCGGGCGTCTATCTGCTCTTCACGGTCGCGGCGACTCGATCAGCGCCGCAACCAGCTCATCCATCCATCTGAGGGCGCCCCCCCCCGGGCCAGGGTACGTCATCGTATCTTTCCTGCATTTATTTCACTATTCTGTCAATAGTGTTCGGCTACTTATACATTTGTGGGACCCGCCTCGAGCATCGGGGCGCCAGGGACCGGGGCAACTCGGTCACTGGGTACAAGTACTGTCGACCCGAAGAATTCGGACGACTTAGTCAACACAGAAGACGGCTCATCATCTGAGTCATGGAGATGCGGTCAACAATCCAGACATGACACACCGGCAGGTCCGTCTTCTCCGCTTCCCGACAGAATCAATCATCGTAAAAGTTGTCATCCTTAGCATAAAAATATTAGGCAAAAATCATAGAAGCGGCCCTCATTTTCTCGTCAAAGTAGCGTCCCACTTTGATTTTTTATCAAAAGGGTGCCCCCATCCCTCTATAAAATGACATAGATACCCCTCTGACACATGCATGCATCTGACACACGCAATACCGCCTTCTTTCCCACATAAATCCCGTCACGTTGTAGCAACTACGATTTCATAACTGCTACAACTACAATAACAGTTATAGCATCTACGAACTCGCAACTGCTATAACGTTATAGCAGCTACGAACCAACAGCTGCTATAGCTACAATCCATGCACAAGAGGAATCCAGAATTGATTTTTTAATTAGGAGAAGCGTGGCAATTCCATGAATAAGTTGCTTTCTTATAAACCGTAAACCCTAAAACAAACTAGAGCTTTGTTGTGTGTATGCTACATGTTCCAAGCTACATGTTCCAAGTGACTTAGTGAGTAATTGAATAGTTATGATATATTATTGAGATAATTAAGAAATGGATTCCATATTTGGGATATAACTTCCACGTCAAACGTCTCTAACACTACTAAAAGAAGGAAAACAGAGACTCATATGTTTTAAGTGATTCAACATTTAATTGAATAATTATGATATATTAAATTCATCACTCTTAGTTGTAGCAGCTTCAAAACCATAGCTACTACAACACAGTTTGCAGCTCAATTGTAGTAACTATAGTTTCGTAGCTACTATAACGTAACCAAATTTAGGCGAGAGTGAGCATGTAACATGTCAAGCATCTATGTTATTTTACAGGTAGGGCGGGACACCCTCTCGATAAAAAAATTCAAAGTGGGACACTAATTTGACAATTAAAATAAAAGTGCACTCCAATGATTTTTGCGAAAAAAAAATATTTCTTCTTAAGTTGATGGGGAAAATGGTATTGTAAATAATTAAAGGTACGAGGGACGGAAATGAATCATTGCACTACATAGGGCACTCGAATCATATCTGCTATCCTATACTATCTGTCATATCATTGAGTGGGTATTCAATAGTCCGCAATTCGTTAAACAAAAATAATCAATTTAAGGTATGAGAAAAAAAAATGTTGTTGCATTAAATAAGGCACTAGAATCATGGAGTAATATCTTATATCTCCTATCCAGCCGTGTTCCCAATACTACATGTCATATGAAATACTGCCAGTAGGCAGTAGGCATACATTTAACCCAAAATTCAACAGACACAGACATGAGACACATACACAATCAAGTGTACACACAAGAGCGAAATAGGAGGAAGAGAAAGAACCAACTAACCGGAGCGAGAGCTGCTGCGGTCTTGGTCCGAGGAATAATCTGCAGAGTCGGGGACGCTGCTATCGGCGCGGAACACGGAGGAGATTAGCTTCCCGGCGCCGGATACAAGGCCGATGAGCCACCTAGGGCTCCCAGCGGGAGGCGGAGGGGGCGGGAGAGCGAGCGGAGGAGAGCGCGCGTAGGGGGAAGGCCGCGGCGGCTGGTCTCTTTGCCGGTCGCGGACGATCTTCCCGCCAGATCCACTCAGGGACGCCATGGAAGCTAGCAGAGAGGCGCCCGAGATGCGAGCGGAGGAAGAAGCCTTGCAGAGGGAGGAACCAAAGCGGATCCTTTGCTCTTTATTTATTAGTGGAGAAAGAAGATATTATTTTTCCCATCCATTGGAGCAGATCCGAGTGCCGCATCTTTGCTGCCGAACAATCTCAACACGCCGTGCGGCAACTTACCTACCTTTTCCCCCTTTGCTGGATTCCCTACAATTTTTCGCACGGATAATCACCTGCAACTTCCTCATTCCTCCGCCAACTACGCTCACGCCCGCATTTCTGCCGTCGGATCCCCGCGCCGCCTCAGGACCACTCGTACGGCGGTCGTCAAAACTTTCGTAAACGTTGGCCTCTCTCTTCATCTCGCTCGCTTCTCGAGCCGTGGCCTCCCATTCGTGTAGCGGAGCCATCGCCGGAACCCTCGAAGCCCTAGGCGGGCAAAGAGTTTCTACCTCGCCGGGCCGCCGCTCGCGGCGTCGGAGGATGGAAGGTGCCGCGTAGACTGGTGGAGAACGAGGCGCTGGAACCCTTCTTTTTTGTCTTTTTCCTTTTTTACTCGCGTAAACACATCAGCCACGAACCTTTGGCCAACTCCACCGACCTCGACGGAGCTCCGAGCGATGGCGGCGCTCACTCGTCGCGCCCTCATCTCCCTCCTCACCTGTTCGACTCCGTCCCACCTCCTCATCGAAGCGTACACATTCGCCAGCCCGACGCGCCTTCCGCTCTTCATAGGCTCCAACTCCACCACCCGCCTCCCGGCTCGCTCCCCGCGCTCGTAGTCCCCGTGCATCAAGCACCCGCTGAGAAGCGCCCCCCAAACCGCCCCATCCGCCTCCGCCGGCACGGCCTCGACCAGCCTCTCCGCCTCCGCCGTGTGCCCCGCTCGGCTCAGCAAGTCCACCATGCACCCAAGGTGCGCGACCGTTGGCCGCACGCCGTACACCGCCACCATGTCCCTGAAAAGCTTCCGCCCTTCGTCGACCAGCCCGCCGTGGCCGCAGGCCGTCAGGACGCCGACGAAGGTGATCGCGTTCGGCTTCACTCCTCGCGATATCATATCTGAAAATGCAGCGATCGCCGAGAGGCAGTCTCCGTTTAGCGCCAGGCCCATGATCATAGCGCTCCAGGCGGCCACATCCCTGTGAGGAATTCTGTCGAACACCTCTCGCGCGCTGTCCACGAAGCCACATTTGGAGTAGAAGCCCACCAGAGCAGTCCCCAGCTCAAGCTCGTACTGGTGCTTCGTCCCGTTCATTTCGATGAAGGAATGGATCCATCTGCCCTCCTCGTACTCCCCGAGGCTCGCACAAGCGTTCAGAGTGCTCACGAGAACAGCGTCGCTTATCTCTGCGATCGCACGCCGCTTCAGCTCGCGGAACAATTGGATCGCCTCTCGGTGGCGTTCGTTGCGGACGTAGCCCGCAATCATGGCGCTCCATGAGACGGGGTTCCTCTCCGGCATTTGATCGAACACGCTGCGTGCCTTGTCCACCATTCCGTGGGTGGAGTAGCCGCTCACGAGGCTGGTCCAGGAGACCACATTTGGGTTAGGACTTTCGTCGAACACCTTGGCGGCGATATCGACGGAGCCTAAACTGGAGTAGGTGCTCACAAGCGAGCTGGTGACGAAGACGTCGAGGTGGAAGCCGAATCGGAAGAGCTGGCCGTGGAGTTGGGAGAGGACGGAGAGGGCCGCGCAGGACTTGACGACGAAGGGGAAGGTACGGGCGTTGGGGCCGACGTCGCGGCGGCGCATGCGGACGTAGGAGGCGAGGGCGCGGTGGGGGTAGGGGCTGGTGGAGTAGGAGCGGATGACGGCGTTCCAGTCGAAGACGGTTGGATGGCGGATGCGCTGGAAGAGTTGATGGGCGCAGTCGGCGTCGTGGAGAGCGTAGAGGGCGAGGAGGCGGCTGGTGACGTAGGCGAAGCGGACGAGGCCGAGGGAGATGAAGCGGGCGTGGAACGCCTGAGCGTGCTTGAGGGTGGAGCAGCGGTGGATCAACGAGAGAAACGAGGAGGAGGAGGAGAGCGGTGGCGTTGCGAGGGGGACGCGGCTTCTCATGGCGGAAGGTGAAGGCGGCCTTCATCAAGTGTACGGAAGCGGAGGCGAAGACCAGCCGCTGAGAGTCGAGAGGAATGACGAGGTGTCGTGCTGCCGATCGTACGGTGGAGATTTGTACGGAAAATAATTTCCTGAAAAATACATTTTCTCAATTTGCTCGTTTATTTCATGAAAAATAATTTCTATAATTCTAAAAAATTCCTTTTTGAAAAAAAATATATATTAATGAAAAAAATTAATTAACTTCAAATATACTTCGTATTATTCTATACGAACGGATATGTCAATTTTCTCTTAACCGCCCGTAGAATTCGATATTTGACTCGAATGGAATGGAGGAGGATATGATTTGTTTTATTTTGGATTCGAATAAATAATCGGATATGAGAATTATCAATTATATATAAAAACATACTTTTCCTAAGTGATTTGAATAATTTAAATTTGAAAAATAAAGATGGTAATAGGAGATTTGGATAAGGTATAAATATCTATCCCTATATTGGGAGATCAAGCATAATATCAACTATTAAGGGCATATAAAAAGGTTACCTCTGATTTGAGATCACTATCAAAAAATTTAAGATTACTAAGTTCTTTCAACATGATTGATTCTGCGAGGAATAACATACATCAAATGACTTATCAGAAATCATCCCGGTGAGGCACCTCCGAAGCTTAAATCATCGCGGTGCCAATGATAAAATGAAAATAGAGAAAGTAAAGAGAGAGCCCCTAAGCGGAGTGTATGCTTGGTCTTTATTCATGTGAGAGAGACATACCTGATCATGAAAAAAATGAGGACTATAGCCCATATATCTATCTTATGACCTGGCCTGCCGGCCTCGACTATAAAAGAACTCGGTCTATCCGAAAGGCTGGACCTAATGACTTAGTAACTTGACGGCTCGACAAGTCAGATTTCAGATCAACTAAGCCTGACTCGATACAGCAGGGTGTAACTACTTGGGTGCATCCTGCCGGATACTAACCGTATCAACTATGTTTACATCACTTAAAATAAAAACTTTATTGTTAGGGTAAATTACAATAGCAATTACAATGATTGATGATGAGCAAATGATCATTACATGAGGTATTGTCATCAAAAGATCTGAAGATCAATTCTTAACAATAAAATATTTGCTAGATTCCTACACTCCATGGGCAAGGCAACTACTGCTTCCTAGCAAAGTCTATCTTCTTAGGAAGAGGCTCACAGTCGTATGAACATAATCGTTATAGGATCGTTAATCATCTAGCTCGACGAGCTGAGCTTTCCTTCTCTCGGAGACCTGTTTCCTGATAAATATGCCCCACCTCATTGCTGCCTTGATCTTGAGCCACCCGACAACTGCTTTCCCTGAGGAGCGGGTTTGCTCCTCATTGAAGTTGAAGGTCGGGATCGGAGAAGGCGTGTATGGCAGATACCCATATCCATCATCTGGAAGGTTACTGGAAGCTCCTGCCGTGCTCAGATGTAGGAGGAGCAATTGCATATCTTCATGTTCCAGAATCTCGTGGCTCCTTATGCGGATCTCTTCCTCTGTGAGGAAGTCATCGGCAGTGGCACCGTTACTCTGTCGTTGGTACGACCAGTCATCCAGTTGAAATCCCATGTTTGAATATTGTGGCGGGGCCAAGGCGAGACCGATGGAATCATTTTGAGAATCCTGAACTATTGCAGAACCACTGAAGGGATTTTGCTGGGATAAACTAGTTTCATAATCCAACTGGCATGTCATTTGGTGATTATTATCATATCGATTATAACTTGTTTCTCCTGCGACAAACACAAAAAAAAGGCAAGTAAAATTCACAAGTAGCCACAAGTAGTTTCCATATGCAATTGCAACTAGTAGTATCAAATGACATATACAAGTAGACGCAATCAAAGTGTTGTCAAACACATTCAGTCACAAAAAATGGTGTTAAGGTTAGGAAGAAGCAGAGATAATGTTTACCTCTAGCAGCTAATCCAGCGTCTACCGAAGTTTGGATTTTAGGTTCTGAAATTGACAAATGTTGTTGTGAGGTTTGTTGGTCATATGCTGAAGCACTGCGAGTGGTCATTGTCTTCTTGATTGCCTTGGAGCCTATAAGAGCTTTGCCGTCGTATTCTACTACATAGGACCAATTCTCGTATGCTCTTTTAACAAGAGCATCTGCAAACACCTACAATTAACCAGATCGAGGTGGAATACTTTTGTCAGTTAGCCCCGTATGTAAATTTGTGAGTTCATTCTCTCCTTGATGACACATACCTTTTGACTATCCGTCAAAGATTCAGCTGAACAGAACTGCCCTCCGGCAACCAAGCCACTAAACTCGTAAATATGATTGAAGATTGCACCGATATCTCTCGTGTCATCAGAATAGTAAACATAAAAGTTTCCACTTAGGAGACAGGTTTTGGCGTGCTCAATCAGGCTTTCCCACATTTTATTTGACATGCCGCCTCCAAGGATCTGCAGATGTTTTGATGTCGAAAAAAACACCAGAAAGTTACAAGCAAAAAAAAAAAATCCAATGAGTCTGAGGCAAAGGAGATGAAAAGAAATCATACACTTCGTAATTTTTGTGGATCCCTGACATAAAGCCGAAGAAAATCTTCGACGGTGAAGATCTGACTATTGTTCAACTTCTTGTGGAATGACCCATCCTTGCCGATCTTTTCCAATCTCCAAACATCATCCTTCCATGAAGGAGGATAATGTTTCTTGTATACTGTAACAGATGCAAAATCCTATAGCAAACAAAAGGAGGACAAAACTAGCTAATGAGTATGAAGCGACATACATTCTCCTCTATGATCTTTGACTGCGAATGCTTCAGTTTTAGCCTCGCGAATACGTATACCCTCCAAAAAACCTGAAGAGATTTTTAGCCCAAGTCTGAACTTCCTGCTTCTTATCCAGCTAGAGTTATCCGTGAATGTAAGCTCTCCGAGTGTTCCTAAACCTTCCTTCAGCGATATCTGTAAATCTCCAGTCAAAAGTGGCCTTTTTCCTTCGCGCTCCTTGACTATATGACTTTCAAACTCTTCTTTGGTCCAGTCATCATCATCTTCATTGTTGAAATCACCCTCGAGTACAACAACATCTAGTTTTGCAGATGACTCAGGCCCCAACGTCACAATATGACCAGTGCTTGCATCTAGCAAAACAACGTGAATCGAAGCACCTTGTTCGCCTTCTACTTTACCACCAGTAAAAAGCGGCAGGGACAATGTCGATCTAAAATGCAACTGCAACTTTCTTCCACTGGGCCCTTCGATGAGTTTCGGAGAAGTCCTATAATCCAAGTATTTCAAGTTTGCATGAAGAAAGGCTTTTGCTTGTAGCCAACCAGATTAAGGAGACAAATAATTTCTCATAAAAAATAAACATGTGAAGAAAGAACAAGTAAATCAACATCAGGAAGACAAAAAGAATATAAAAAATAATAATAAAATCATAAAATGAAACATCTGCTCATAAACAAAACATGTAAACAACGCAATTAATTTGCAACTAGATGTTGTGATCATGAGCCAACCAGTTGGCAAATTGAATAATGCACAATTTCTTAACAAGGTCATTCAAAGATAGATCCTTGGTCTTAGCTTAGTGTTGTAGATTATACAATTTTCAAATAAAATAAACAAAAGGCACCAAAAACTTAAGGTCCTTTGTGTAGTATGGCATCAAGATGAACTCAGTTTTCATCAGCAAAAAACAAGAAAAAGAATATGGCGAACCTACATGGCACAATCTTAGGTCAAAAAATCCAACAAAACATGATGCATATATAAAATCAAATATTAATTCAAGTAAGTCAGTAGATACTTTAAGTGATTGAAGTGAATAAAACCTTCCACTGGCAAAAAGGATACCAAATCATTGAAAAAAATGGGGAAAGCACTCTATTATAATCCGTAGAGTGGTGTCAAAAATAGCATCTAGCAGAAACATACACATGCTTGAAGAGTGATGTATCAAACCACAAATCTTGAAGAAAAAAAAACTTGGTCATCTATGTGATAAACATAACAGGTCTCATAAGTGTGTACCTGCCCCCAATTCTCGCAGGTCCAAGTTTCACCAATGCTCGTTCAACTTCCTCACTAACCTACATTTAAATGGAAAATAAGAGGATAACTGTAATCGCAAACAAACAAGAAAAATGCACAATATATACTCATATTGGTTGGCTAATCTTGATAGACTACTATTGGTTATGATTAATTTCCACCACCAACAGAAGCAATGCTAATAAATCGAGTCAATCAAAACTTAAGAAGATGAGGACCGAAAACATTAAACAAGGTATAATATATAAAGCATATGCTTTTTTGACATTCAATCCCTTGTTACTCGAGGACATGCAAGGACAGTAAAAAATTTCTATACAGTTAATTGTGTGCCTTTTCAGCATATGCTTCTTTTTGCAATCGATCCCTTGTTACATGATAACATGCGAGGATGGGAAATGTTTGAATAAAGTTATTGTGTTTCAGAGTGTTAACAAAAAAATCCTTTTGCTACGATGGAAAATGGAGATTAAAAAAAAAGAGCATAAACCCAACCTAAATTTATTGTTTTGCCTTTCACTATTCCAAATTCAGAATTTAGAAGCTCAAAAAACAATGCACGATTTCTTTTAAAAATGTCAAAAGTTAATATAATGGAAGTGTATAACTTACAATTCTTCGAAGGATTGGTTCCAATGAAGAACAAAGTTTTTGCAAACTGTTTACCTTCAGAGCTTCAATAACCACACTGCAGAGACAATATGTCAATAAAAATAGATGAAGAGTTCAAGCATTCATATACTTCGAGAAGGTAAAAACATCAGAAATCATACTTGATAGAATGAATAGATAAGTTAACCCAGATAACCCATGAACATAAAGCCAAGATTAGAGCTAGCTTACAATTTCCTTTTTCTTTCGAAAAAAATAAGAAAACACCAGGATGGCAGGTAAAATGTAGGACCATTTACCCAGAAATAAGTGACACAAGTCAAAGATCAAAGAAACTCATGGTTCTCAGGAAAAAAAACATAAATTATTAGTTTGCTAAACAAGCCTTATTCAACATATGATAATCATTAAATCAACATAAACCAGTAAATTTTCTCTCATTTTGAAAACTTCAAATTACTAAAATAGAGTTTAAAGTGGCAGAGAACAAGGATGGATCCAGGAATTAAAGATGGGCTGAGCTTTGAATATAAAAGGGGTGGATTTTAATGACCTAAATAAAAAACTTTCTTAGGTACTTGTTGTGTCCCTAAGACACAGAACAGAAGGGACGGAGACTACTTGTTTCTTACTATAATTTGTTAGTTTTTAAAAAAAAAAAATCATTATTGTAAGGGTGATACTTCGTGATGTGCCATGTTAAACATATTTTCAACCCTCTGTTGATGCCCAAAGTTAGCAGCAAGCAGTGATGATGCATGATGCTCTGTATGATTTCACTCAACCACAGCATGCATGATTTCATTTAGAAGATACATATAATACAAAGAAGGAAATCCAAGTGGACATTAACCTGACCGATAACATGAATTTAAGATATATAGCGCATGACCAAAAACTGAAGTACCTCTAGCCTTGCATAACCCAAACACATATACACAAACAAATAAACTCTTAAATTTTGAACTAATTAACACTGAGTTTTGAGCAATATGACAACACAAATAAGTAGATTTTCATGAATGACAGCAAGGGTATGTCGCTTCCTCGATATATGTCATTTCTCTTGAAGATGATCAAGTATTGCACCAACTTAAACAAATAATAATTGTCTAAACAGATTAATGTCTTTAAAGCTTTTTTATTATGGGCAATGGAAACCATCCCTATGTATTCATAAAACAAGAAGAAATACAAGAAATTCTTGCTTTTAAACCTTCTTGAAATTAAAAAACTGAGTATCACAATTCCATGTTCAAGATCACTTTTTTACCATATATAGATCACTTTTTTACCATATATAGAACGACCAGTAACCCATACGCTCAATTTCAACCAGTAGCTCACTCACTCTAGTATCATTTATTCACAACCCCAAGTACCAGATATTTATCGCTCTAGTACCCTATATTTTCCTCTCTTCCAGGTACGCAAGTCAAACATAGAAGAACTGGAGTTCAATAAGCTAACCAATCAAGAGATCAGCTCCCATAAATGCAACCAAACTCAGAATAACATAACTACAACAACATATCATTTAAGAGATTCCTCTACCTAGCAAGAGCAGGAGCCCTCTTCCTTTTAGGCTCTGAATGCAAGAAATCGCCGCCGTCGGACTCCAACACGCGCTTCTCCTTCATTGTCCGGATGATTCCGAAAACCGTAACTGTAGATAACCACTCCAATCTCCGGATCCAACTACCCGAGCTGGAGAAGAAGGCAAAATCTGGATTTTTCTAGAGTCAAAAAAGAAAGAACAAACAAAAGATTCAAAATCCGGGAATAATGGCGAAGAAGGACTGATTGGAAGGAAGTATACAGAAATGAGCAATTACGTGCTGGTTCTTCTCTCGTGATCGAGAGAAGCGGAGGGGAAGCCGAGCAGTGCACAAGCAGAGGCCTCAAGAGTGGAAAAGAGAGGAGTTGGTGTAGCCTGTCTCGGCAGCTTCGTGTTTGGCGTGTATTTATTTAATATTAAGAAAAAAGCTGTGTGAAAATAAATAAATAATCTATTGTTTTCAAAATACCTTTAAATATTTATTGATATTAAATCGCCCTTAAATATTTTTATTTCTTATAAAAAACAAGAGACATCTATTTTATGGGACAGTTCGGACCGGCTCCATACCCACGTATCCGCGCCGTCTTGCACAAGTGATACATGCTGCCAACGTAACAACGTCCTGTCATCAATACCATCTGGGTAGCGTGTCTTAGTCGTGCACAGGGCACGGATAGGCTGGAATGCGGCAGAACACTACCTTCTATTTTATCTTTTAAATTAGAGTTGGGATGCCATGTACTTAGGATTCTCCACTTGACCAAGCGGTTATTATATATCCGTGACCTAATTGGGATATAAAAAATTATCATTAGATTATGGAGTTAAAATTCAGTAGGTATTTTTTATATGTTTTATTTAATTCTAGTACCGATAGCTAATAGTCATCTGTGTTTAATTATCTTTTAATATTTATAATTTAATTTTTAACTATGATATATTTATAGAAATTTTTTTCAAATAAAATTTATAATTACTATGATATATTTATAAAAAAAATAAATAAATAAAATTTATAATTAAGGGATGTTGGATTTCTAGACCGTCCACTATGAATACTTTTCGATTTATTCTGATAGTCGATAGAAAACTTCTATAGAACCAGATTGATCATCCAAACTCGATTTATCCAACTTAATTAATTGTATATTTGATATTGCCCTTAGAACTATGGTGTAGCGATAAGGACATTCAATTATCCCTCAGGCACCCATGATTTAATTCCTGAGCTTTTGGGGTGTTCGTCACAAGTGCTTCATGATTTATCTTAATAGTCAGTGAAAAATTTTCATGAGACTTGTTCGGTCACCCTAAGTTCGACGCTACTAGCCTTATTAATATTTTTTTTATTATATATCTGAGATCGGTCCTCTTGGGATAATGCAATGGTTGAATATCCTTCGTACTCATCCTCATTTATTATATTTATACTCATACTCATCTCCATACCCATCGGATATTTAACTTTCATACTCATCCTCATACCCGTCAAATTTTTGAATATTTATATCCTACCCATCATTTTATTACTCCCTACTGTTCTTATTTTTCAATGTACATGTCAACTCTTCCTCGTCTCGCACTCCTTTGATTGGATGAATATTTTCCGTGAAAAAAAAAAAATATATTCTTTCTCAATAAAAAATAAAGTTATATATATATCGGGTATCGAGTAAGATATGAATATGATTTTATCATATTCACCTTCATACACATATTCGAATACCAATTTATTATAGTCAAGTATATAAATTCCCTTCGTATCCTCTTCCAATCGAATTGGATGTCGAATTATTTATTAGATTCGGATGAATTATCATCCTTAATTGTTTGGTTTTTACAACATTTGTTTATTATATATTTAAGATCATTTCTAGGATACAAGTGAGTTGATTATTATATGATAAATTGATAGAATTAGGTATTTAACTAGGATCGAATTCAAATAAAAACTGAGAATTACCCTCTCGCTATTTACTTTCACAAATTTCATC